>NC_136063.1:1098876189-1099191189 GCF_964261635.1 Lissotriton helveticus | reverse complement strand
CTGAGAGACGAATAGGACATGCCACAAACTCAATTTTTCAAATACTTGCAGTTCCGACATGCCATTTCCCCTGCTTTGGAGGGCCTAGACTCCCTACCGGAGTTCAGTCCACTGGAAGCTAAGCTTTTTATGGGGGAACTGGCGGATAAGAAGATATCCCGCATTTACCAGTCACAGGTCACCCATTGCTCCCCCTCTCTGGACAAACTGCGGACCATCTGGGAGAGAGACGTGGGAGACTTAGATGAAGGGAGGCTCTCGCTGCCCCGAGAGAGGCAGCCATCGCCGTACGATTGCGCTTCATCCAATTTGAATACTTACACAGAGCTTATTACACTAGAGAGAGATTGTGGCTCAAGATTTCCCCCCCCCCCCCCCCCCCCCCCGACTGTCTGAGATGTGGACGGGTGGTGGGTACATTTCTGCATACGGTATGGTCCTGTGGGGCATTGGAGAGGTTCTGGACGCGTGTGTGGGACTGCTTGGATGAAGTGTTGGGATGGATGCTCCCCCGTACATCGCAGCTGGGCCTTCTTCATGTCTTGGAACAAGTGGGTTGTAACATCTACAAACGACACTTACTATTTCTAGGCCTTACGGTAGCCAAGAGGGATGTGGCCCGCGCCTGGAAGGACCCTAGGGCTCCCCCGATAGAGGTATGGAAGCAGGGATTAGATTATTGTATGGGGTTGGAACGTCCAGTGTATGAGGCCCGAGGCTGCCCCAGAAAGCACTACAAAATATGGAAGAGATGGGCGGAGTACAGGGGACTGTGGCTGGAGCCGCCAATACAGCGGGATGTCGCTGATGAACAGTTGTTTTGAGAACCGGTGAGGGGTAGAGTGCATCACCACTTCCAAAATGTCTGTTTTGCTTGGACCTGTGTGGACGTCATGAACAGGGCTAGGGTGGGATCCGGGAGGGGGTAGTTCTTACGGGGCAGGGGGGGTGGGTGTTTTCTAATAATACTGTTCAATTCGACTGATGTATTGATTGCTATTCTATACATTTTGATCTTCTGCTCACAGTTCCTCCGGTGTTCAGAGTACTGTGGTTGTCATGCAATCTTACTTCAAAAACAATAAAATCTTGTTCTGAAAAAACTGACTCCTTGCATGATATCACTGATGAGTATCACTTAGAGGACCTTGGAAAATCTGAAGAACCAAGAAGGTACGGTAGGAAAAATGACTACCTTGGAGGGCCTGGTGGCCCTTGATGCTCCTTTCGCCATCATATCCAGCCAGTGCTCAATGAAGTGTCCGGATCTGAGGCTCATATTTACTGCCATTTAACAAGTAATAACATTATAGCAAAGGACAATTTCCATAAGTAGAAGAGAGTCCAACTATCACATATACAGTTCTTCAAATAAAAACATCCCCAAGGAACATCACTTCCTCTTTCTTCACTGATCAGCAGCCAGATAAGTGCCCTTCATTGTGAATATTCTTATGGCAAATGTATTTATGTTTATCTGAGGGTTAGATTGTGAAGAGTTAATTGGGTTTTCTACTGTGCTATGCTACAATACTTTGAGTGCTTGACTTTCCTTTATCGCTTGCTAATTTGATCACATGCTTACATTTTAAAATCCAAGAAAATATACTCACCCCTTCCTCCGAAGGAACGTACAGATTTCATCGCCTTTAGTTTTTAACATGAATAAAAGAAAAACATCTTATTAGATTGAGCGATATCTAATACATAAAATGTATTTTGTACAGCAAACAATACAAAGACACACTGAAAGGTACAATTTAACTCATAGCACGCAGTAAGTGTTAACTATAACACTAAACTAAGTGTCTATTTAACCCAGTCATACTGAAAAACTGCCATAAGGGATTAGGGGGTTTGCATTATGCAACTACACTATTGCATCTGTCATGTATCACATTTTTTTTTAGACTTCAATATTTTGTTATCACTAACAAGAACATTACATTACTAGTTTATCGGCATAAATTTCAGGTAAGGCGCAAAATCGCAATGCCTTCTGCTAGAGCTACTAGACCATGTGCTTAGCAAATGGCTAAATACTGATTTTAGATAATCCAGAAAAATAAATCTGGAAAGGGAAACTAAATCACTGGGCAAAGTAAGAATTGAGTGAAGGCTTTCTTCGGGAACTGGGCCAGGGACAGACTAATTTGCATACAGCCAGGTTCTGAAACTGGGATGGTGCAATGAGCTAAAAAACGGTGTTGGATCTAGCCCTGATCTCTTGACTGGGTGAGAGTACTCTGCTTAATTCAGAGACTCTGTCCATCACCACCCCTTGTTGTAAATAATTTTGTCCACCCTAAGCGTGGAAGGGTATACTCAGATGTGAGTCCCTTGCTCATTGCACCATCAGGATTCAAGCAAGCCGGGCCGAAGACGGCTGAAATGCCAGAAACCGGTCCCCGGAAGCTTGTTTCCTTCCCAGTGTAAGAATTGGCTTTTGTAGTCTGGTCTGCCCTGTTCCCATGATGCACTGGGCCAGGGACAGACTAATTTGCATACAGCCAGGTTCTGAAACTGGGATGGTGCAATGAGCTAAAAAAACGGTGTTGGATCTAGCCCTGATCTCTTGACTGGGTGAGAGTACTCTGCTTAATTCAGAGACTCTGTCCATCACCACCCCTTGTTGTAAATAATTTTGTCCACCCTAAGCGTGGAAGGGTATACTCAGATGTGAGTCCCTTGCTCATTGCACCATCAGGATTCAAGCAAGCCGGGCCGAAGACGGCTGAAATGCCAGAAACCGGTCCCCGGAAGCTGGTTTCCTTCCCAGTGTAAGAATTGGCTTTTGTAGTCTGGTCTGCCCCGTTCCCATGATGCACTGGGCCAGGGACAGACTAATTTGCATACAGCCAGGTTCTGAAACTGGGATGGTGCAATGAGCTAAAAAACGGTGTTGGACCTAGCCCTGATCTCTTGACTGGGTGAGAGTACTCTGCTTAATTCAGAGACTCTGTCCATCACCACCCCTTGTTGTAAATAATTTTGTCCACCCTAAGCGTGGAAGGGTATACTCAGATGTGAGTCCCTTGCTCATTGCACCATCAGGATTCAAGCAAGCCGGGCCGAAGACGGCTGAAATGCCAGAAACCGGTCCCCGGAAGCTTGTTTCCTTCCCAGTGTAAGAATTGGCTTTTGTAGTCTGGTCTGCCCTGTTCCCATGATGCACTGGGCCAGGGACAGACTAATTTGCATACAGCCAGGTTCTGAAACTGGGATGGTGCAATGAGCTAAAAAACGGTGTTGGATCTAGCCCTGATCTCTTGACTGGGTGAGAGTACTCTGCTTAATTCAGAGACTCTGTCCATCACCACCCCTTGTTGTAAATAATTCTTCGGGAACCAGACACAGCAGGTGTGTGCAATGACTTCTGCCCCTCATTTCCCAGCACTATACCTGAATCAAAGTCACTTTCATTGACCCAGAGTAAGAAGACACCTCCACTGCCCTCCTCCCCCGGGTTACAGTGAGCGAGTGAATAGATCACTTTGGGATCTGAAATTCATTGTCTTGCCAATCCTTTCTGGATGCTGTAACAATGAAAACAAAGCTAGTTTCCATTTACAACAGGGCAACTAGAAAGGTTTTATTTACTGTGCAATTCACTGGTAGAAAGTAATAATATAAAAACCAGAGAACACTAATTACATGATAATACTGAGTTTCCTCATTTTATGCTTCTTAAAAAATCGTGCCTTTTCTTTTCTCTAACGTCTTTTCCTTTCTTTCTAACTCTTCTCTCCCTTTTTTCAGTCTATTCCTCCTTTCTCTCTCCCAGTTCCTGGCAAGCTAATCTACAACACTTTTTTCCGATCGCCTTGGCCTTTTCTTCTCCCTTCGTCCTAGCTGAGGAATGAGGTGTGGTCAGCGGTAGCTCACGGAAAATCCAGAAAGAACACCTGTGGCATACTAGGGGTATTCCTAAGAGAAGACTGCACTAAAGGGTTATGACAGATTGACTATTATGAGTGTTTGCTTCCTGTGTCCTCTCCATGCACACGCGTCAGAGTCCTTTACATCTTTTCCCCCATTCATCAACTTAGAACTGGCTCCTAATCTGTACAAGCATTTATCTATTCTTGCATCTAGGAGCCCCAGCCGCCCTTATCCTAACACAATTCACTTAACTGGTTGTGAGAAAGTGCCCCCTTTCTTGCATGGCATGCCCCCACTTTTTGTTGAATTGCTGATGTTCTTTGACTGATTGTGCCCTGGGCTCCTGCTAATCAGGTACCCAGGGCCTATGTTCCTTCCCTAAAAACTGCATTGAAGCCTAAACCCAATTGGCATCTCTGGCCACATGTCAGCCCCTGGTAAATGATACCACAGGTACCCAGGGCATTGTGACCCGAGAAGGCCACTAAGGGCTGCAGCACCTATTGTGCCACCTTCAGAGGCCCTGAAACCTGACACACACACACACACACTGCCTTTGCAGACGGAGTACCCTGGTGCAGAACAAAGTGAAGAGTCGACATGGCACACGTCCCTGTGTGCTATGCCCACAAACCACTGCCCTGGCATACATCCGTCAGCCCTCTAGCTGGGTGCCCTATGCCAATGGTGAGGGTACAGGTGCATGAGCCCTGTACCCCTACAGTGCCCAAGTCCATTCCTGGGCACTGTAAGTGTAGTGCTGCCATTAAGAGTATATGATGCTGGAAGTTTGTCATTACAAACTCCACAACACCATGATGGCTACACTGAAGACTGGGAGGTTTGGTATCAAACTTCTCAGCATATTAACTCCTTGGGCGCTGCGATAATTCTCCCGCTGTGCGGGAGAATTAATGAGCGGGCAGGGTTTTGTGATATGCCTAGATATCACACCGCAAATCCTTCAGTACAAGGTAAGAAAGACTCTCTCAGGTTTGCAATAACGTTACTTTTCTTTCATCCAAAAGATCAGCTCAACAGAACATTTTTAGGAGCAAAATACTACAACAATGGCTCCTACAAGGAAATGTTATCAGTTTGCTGGTAAGTAAATGATGTAACCCAAAAGTAACAGAAGTAATGAACAGTAATTACGGTGTAATTTAAACTAGCTTTAAAGAACAAACGTACCTGTAACTATTGCAACTCCATTCCCAGTTGCATTACCCTGTAAAGTTTACAATTGCAAGATCATTTACCTAGCTGTACCAAGTCCTGCTAGGTTCTAGAAAGTGTGTGTGTGTTGAGATCTTGATTGAGTGAATACAATCAATGACTAACACCCTCCTGATAGGCTTAACTGCTCACCCACAGTGCCACAAAGAGAGCTGTTAGTACTTATCTAATTTTGCCTCTGCTAACTCCCTGGAGTCTGTGTACACTATACCCTACTTTGGTATAGTATATACAGAGCCAGCTCCCTACACTTAATCTATACCACTAATCTGCCCAATGTGAACAGTCTTTCTTTCGCACAAGTTCCTTGTAACAACCATGGTCAAGAACCCAACTGTCACCTTAAGGGCTTCCCATCGAGTGACTAAGGTAGGCTCTCGCTTCTCTATTGTAGTATTGTTCTATGTCCCCGACTATTTCAGACTGGTCAACTGGGTTTCGGATAATTTTAACATTTAAGCTCAATGTCTCTCTCCAGTTACACCTTTTGATCCTGTCCAATTGTCAACTAAATATGCTCATTGTATGATACGGATATATATCTGCAATGTCCACTTCTTCTTGGTTATATAACACCCCTTGCATCATAAAGACGTAATCCCAAAGGGAATAAAAATGTGTGTATGGGACTAGAAGATGTAAAACTTTATCTTCAGGGAGGATGCATCTTCAAAGACCAAATTCCGCTGGACATTGCCTCTAAAGCTGCCCTGCCAGTCATGCTCCTATCCAAGTTCAGGTCCCACACGACAATCACATTGCCCTCCCCAGATTCCTTTAGGATACCCTTAAAAATGTAAGTCATGCGTTGCATTGTGGGCATACACAATTATCAACGATGTGGTTTGGTCAAGTAGCTCAAATTGTACACCTACTCTCCAAGTCTCTCTTCACCTTGGGTCTAGCCCCTCCTAGATGGCGCTTACATTGGATGGCATTAGGTAGGCTCTATATTTCATACGGAATTGATCCTTATGTAGTGGTAGTGTCTCCTGAAGGCAGATAGCGTCTGGGTCAAGAGCTCCCATGTACTTCCAGGAAAACGTGCCTTGTATTGGGGAGTTTCATGAATGGAAATGAGCATGCATGTGTCTGTTCATGTTGTCCCTTGTACCCCTGACCAAATACTAGATCATGTTGCCTATACATTTCCACCATCATTCTCAACAGTGGGCTTCTACAGTCAACAACCCAAAACTTGGCCAACAGGGTAGCATTCAAAAACACTCAGTTTCTCTGCTGACCAACCGGGATGCAGAGACAGCCTCCTACATCGAAATTCTGTAAATGGTGGTTGTCCATCACTAATCTTGGTCTTATTTTTTTTTTTTTATTTGTCCCTTGAGATCCCTGTGAGGTACACTGCCCGATCCAATGTGAACCACCACTGTTGGAAATGTACCCTTTCTGCAGCCTTGCCCGGCCTTTTTTTTCTGACCCCAATTTCTTTTTACTGGATACTGGACTTTGTGTTCACTTTACTTCTGTTAACCAGTGGTAAAGTGCTTGTGCTCCTCCTTTAGACATGAAGAAATAGCCCTACCCTAGATTGGCATATTTATCCTACTTATAAATTCCTAGTATGTGGTGGCCACAGGGTAGCCAGGGGGTGTATGTATAATGTCACTTGCAGACAGCAGCATTCATTAGGTCTCCCACTGCAGTGACAAAGCAGTAGAAAATAACTTCAGGCCTGCCGCCAGTAACATGGCTATGCAGGTACGAACTGCAAATTCAACCAGTGAGATAACCCTTGTTAACAGGCCGAACGCCTCCTTTTACATATGAATAAGTCAGCCCCAAATACACCTTACTGTCCATTAAGGCAGGGTGTATAGTTCTTAGGAGCAGAAAACGTAAATGTTTAGTGTTAAATGTCCTTACAGTGAAAAGGCCCTGAGGGCTATTTTAACAGTAGCAGGGTGTGCTGTTCATTAGGTAAGTATAGGGAGAAAATATTAAGTTTATTAAATATCATCACCACCCAGAACATAGCTAGATAAATATATTAGGGACTATTTTTAATAGTCAAACACAATCAAATTAAATGGCAAAGTCAAATTCTGTCTCATAATAACAGAAAAGGTACTTCAGAAAAGTTACATTTTGCCTGCCTAAAGCTTCTACAGCCTTCAGTGCCTTCTGTCACCTGGCATGTGATGGCTCTCCTGATGTGAGGTTTGAACTACTCCAAGGAGCAAACAATAGGATGACCTGAATGAGTAGAGATAACCATCTGAACCAGATAAAATATGCAGGGGAGGCTGGGAGGATTCTCTTTCACAGTAAAGTGTGAAATTCTGCTTGAATGTCACATCCTGCGACAGGTCTACTAGGGTTTTTCATAGGACACTTGGGACGCACTTGAAAAAAAGAGGCTTCCACTCACAGACACATGGGCATGGCCCTTCCTTTGCCCAGCCAGCCAGACAAGCACCACACACGCGACTCTCGTTGACATTACAGTATTGCAGCCTTTTTGACAGGTCTGCTGGATTTGAGTTCAGCAGATGTCTACCTGAGATTGTTGAGGGTACAAGGACTACCTTAAACTGGATTTTTGTGTTAGATTTAGGGAACAATAGTATTACCATAGTACATACCCACACATACTCCTGTCGCCCAAGTTTAATATGGCAGGATACTTTGGCCATCTTGAAAAAGCTTAAAGTAGGTAAGGTTAGCCCAGAGAATCTTTACCCCAGTGGTTAGGGCATCACCAGGTGATTCCTACCCACTAGCTTGTGCCAGCTCCATGCACCCACTTCAGAACAGTCCTGGACCTGTGGAGGATCAGCAGAGGACTGAACTTGTGTGTAAGCAAGGAGAAGAGCCTAGAAGGCTAGACCTGCTCTCTCCTGTACCCAGGACACATAAGTTGACTCAAAGAGTCATAAAGATGACCTCCTGTTAAAGCTACAGGGACACAACAAGCACAAGAGGCATTTTCCTGCAGCTGCCCAGTTGACCAGTGGCAACTGCATCTGGACTGAACTCTCTTGTTGGCTCTGCTTGCCACTCTGAGTCTCTAGTCCTCTCTGAAGTTCTCGGGGGGTGGGGGTGGGTGCTTTAGAAGTGTTTTCATGTGGTGGATCGGGACTCAAAAAGGACAAAATCTTTTGACGATAACAAACCTGGGTAGTGCCTCTGACCCACATATCAATGTGGTCAGCACCCTATTGCGCCTAGGTACTGTTCTACCACCTATCAATGACAGTTTCTTGGCACTATTTCTACATAAAATGTTTAAAACAATCTTTCCTCTTGTTTCCCTTATTGGATCTTTGTTTTTAGTGTCATTTGGATCATTACATTTTACTCTATTATTCAAATTCATTTTGGGACTGTTATTTAGTATTTCGACTTTGTTACTGTTTTAGTAATTGGTAAATACTTTACACCTTGCCTCCAAGTTAATCCGGTCTGCTCTGTGCCATACCTACCAGGCGGTTGAACTCAGGTTAACTTACTGACTTAAGGGTTCACCCTGACAAGGATTGTGATCATTATTTGTAGTGTATACCTACCTCCCTACAACTAATAAACCAAGATCTTACAACCACCACCCAGGTCTTGCTACAGGCCGTGCTACAATGTGTGCTGAAACTAATTCACCAACATTCGAATCTCCCAACTACAGTCTACCAATACTCGCTATCCTGTGTGGACGTTCCCTGGGTTGTTCGGACCACCTCAGGCAATCCTGCTTTCCTGCAGCCTGTATTATTTTCTACTTTTGTTAATAGTGGGGGACCCTGGTCAGGAGGTCCAAAGGACAACATGTCTGGGTCGAAGAGGCCCCACCCATCTCCAGTTCGGAACCGTCACCTGGCAGAAGTGAGGAGCCAAGGAGCCAGCCGATTTAGCCCTCAATCTCATTCCCTTAACGATCTTACAGCATGCCCTTGATCTGCATATTGGTGCTGCAAGATCTGTTCTGTAAGTACTCCAGGCGCACCTGTAGTATATGTTCTGTTCCTTTCAATTACTATGCTTTGACCAGTGCATCTCTGTTCTCTTTCAGTGAGAACACCCATTCCCCAAGATTACTCACCTTCCTCTTAATATCTTGCAAGTCATTCACCAAGTCTTTCGTGGGGCTCCAAAACAGTAGTGATATAAACGTTCTGGTCATGGGAGCTTCATTGTCCTAATTCTTAGGAAAGTTAGGTTCTAGTCCCATTGAGGAGCCTGAATGGCTTTGAAGAGTCTCAATATTCTATGTGCCAGCCTGAGAGAGCATTTATTTCATACATTTGTCTCATTTGCCCCTTATCACAGCCATAGGCCTCCCTTGTCTGGCAGTCTATTTCTCCCACTTGTACAATGAGAGGCGATGCACCCCCTGCAGAAAGTCAGGGATATTTATATACTTGCGTTGTCCCAACATGGAGGCAGGCATAAGTGTACAAAGCAAGCACAAATTTAGGACTCAAGTCTCAATTTTGCAGACAAGTTAAAAGTTACCTTCAAATGTTTTGCTCCACGAATATGTGCTTGATAGCTTATTTCGCTAAGACAAGTCACTCTGCACACCTAAACAGAGAATTTTTAAAAACATAAAGTCAGAGTAAATTACAAGAACAGGAAACTGTACTTTTCTTGCCTTAAATGAAATGTCATCCATATCACAGGTGTCCTACAATGTGAGGTTCCCCCCGCAACCGAACAATGAATCTATTGTGCATTGACTTATTTCCCCAATCACAGTTACCTGCTAGCAACAGAACATGTTTTAACCACAAATTCAACTGAATACATCAAAGCAATGATGTCAAAAGCATCTGAAATTACATCAATGTAGCTCTTTACAGCAAAATGGTTATTATATACTTTGATTAGAATGCTTGTAGATGAAACTGAACATTTCCTCTACAACGTTCTGACTCTTGACAGACCCTCATTTCATTTGGCAGCTTTTGGACTATTTATCAGTCATGGAAAATAAGCCATTTCTATCTCAAGAAAAATAAAGAACCAATCCAAAGAGCCGTCACCCCACTTGCGCTACCAGTTTTTCATGGAGGACAACATGGCATTCCTCAAACTTTTATTGTATGTACCAACTACATGTAACCGCATCTGAGGTATGTACCCACTACATATAGTGAGACTAATCCTGAAAGCGACGCATTGCACCCAAATAGAAGTAAATTAAAAATGTTGTCCTCCTAACAGAGACAAATTACTAGTCAACTGAGCACCCACTCATTCTTAAGTACTCCAGCATACATCAAACAATCACACTTAAGACAAAAAGCAAATTGATGTAACCTGCCTGTGCTATGTTGGCCGATTATGAAACATTATCATTGATCAGAGCAATGTGCTGCTACATTTTCAAATCCAGCGCCTGGTCTAGTAAGCAGCCAATCTCTTAAACCATTCATAGATGCTGTGGGAATGTGTTCAGCTGCCACGTTTTAAAGAAAAAGAATCCAAGATCTCCATAAATACAGCATTTCTTGTGCCAGATATTTTGCTGTTATTCGTAAACATGAACAGAACAGCAAATAAGCATAAACTAATTTAAGAAAAGCAATGGATGCTACCTTGCTGCATTCCTACCTCCCTCTTACCGATTTGAACTGAAATACAACTTTAATGCTCTCACCGTACAACGAAATTCTTTCTTAGGATGAGGCTTGGCGCCATCCTCACTTTTTGAGCTTGAGCTCATTGTGCTCTGATGGTTAAAACCCTAGAGAGAAAAAAATGCAACATCATTTTTATTTTCATGCACATTATATACTTTATCATACAAAATGTAAGATCCATGAAATTTTTGCCATGTTTAAATTCTTGCTTACTTGGGAAGGTGAGTTTGTTGTTGAGGAAGAGTAGCTTTTTGGTGGAAAGTACAAACTTCTAAACATTTTTGTCAATGCACACTTAAGCCTTAAATTTGTCACATCAGTAAATGCCTTGGTTCTTTTACTCCCCACATGTTGTAAAGATTTCAATTGTGATATGTTCGGAGGTGTCTGGAAACAAAGTTAAATTTCCTCTCCTTCTCCAACAGGCTCAAAGGAAGTAACCTTTATTATTTATGTGGTGGTCAATTTATGTCTGTGGTTTCTACATGTTTGCAACCGGAGGAAACCAGAACTGGCAAAATCAATAGGTTTCGCCTTTAAGACTGACTGAAGAATGCTGATTAAGCACGGCAAAAGCTGAAAAGAGTGCTGTAAGGGGGGCTGCATTATTTTGTATGGAAAAGCATGTGTGAGAAGGTATGCATACATGTGATATTACATACATATGCCTCCAAACTTACGTAAGTGCCTTTTTTTAATTTAACAACCCGAACTGGACCTGTACATTTGTTAAAAGAACTGCACAAGTGCTTTTTTTGATAAGTACAAAAGAGGTAAACATTCTTAAAAAATAGGACTTGTGTGGGCTTGCAATGGAGGAATGGGTGAGGCAGGAAGCAACCGGGTGTAGGATGAAGTAAACAACAGCACTGGGAACACATGTGAGAAAACAATTTGGAGCACATAACGAGGCACCCACATTTCAGTATCATGGAGTATCGGTGGATCACATACTCTATATTTCCCAGAATGCATCATGACGCTAAATAAAAATCCAGGTCTAGAGTACTGTATCCTTGGTGACATGGCTTACTCTAGTAACCTTACTTACAGGACATGCTATGACCTCACACCACTCAAAAGCCTCAGTTAATGTTCTGTAACAGCCGGACCTCTCAACACTTTACACATAGTTTGAGGCAGTACACAAGAGGCATTTTGAATTACAAATGCTGTGGGAGCATTTAGAAATTGTTATACGTGTCATTCCGACTCAGGATTTAATTTGAAGCAAACATGTGGCAAGCATTGGGAGAATTTACCCATCAGCAAGCCACGTCAATGAGAGACCAGTGCAGATGGAGTACGAGTCAACAGCAATAAAGGAAGTTATGCCACCTGATGCAAAAAGTCCAGGGTGAATTTTAAAAGTTTTCTGGCGCCCGAAAATTTGTGCACAAAGCAAACACAAGGAGATAATGGACGGAGCGCTGAAACCTTTCAGTCACTCACCCCCAGTCACATATCTGTGTTGAATCCATCATCATTCTTTAGCTCACTTCGCCACCTCAGTTCAGACCCAGCCCAAAAATTGGTGGTCAAAAGGTACAATCGAAATAACTGGAGAGGTAGAGGTTTTATGAACACCCGGCCAAGAAATGAAATGTACTAACCCCCGGCCCACTCCCTTACCTACCTTAGGGGTGCCTTACATGTAAGGAAAGGGAAGGTTTAGGCCTGGCAAGTGGGTGCACTTGCAAGTAAAACATGGCAATTTACAACTGGGCGCACAGACACTACAGTGGTAGGTCTGAGACACATTTACAGGGCTACTCATGTAGGTAGTACAACCAGTGCTGCAAGCCCACTGGTAGCATTTGATGTACAGGCCCTGGAATACACCGTGCACTTTACTAGGAACTTACCATTGAATCAAAATATGCCAATCATGGGGCGCGTGGCCAAGATAGCGATGGAGTGGGACGTGGGTTTCCATCTCTCCGCCCCAGCCAAGCAAGACCTTCCCCCTGCCTTAACTGTAGTCCTCTCAGTGCAAAACACTTGGGAGGGCATTTGGGTCAACCCGGACACCCCTGGGGGGAGAGTTTGAGCGGATAGCTCTAGCAGTGCCTGCGAAGGAAGCGAGTGCCCTGGGCCCTGGTTTTGCAGCTGCAGAACCTCAACTGGCAGTGCTACAGCAGGCCGACTGACTGCAGCGAGGGACGAGACTCGACCTCTGTAGGCCTGGGGCGGCCAGGCTGAACAGAGTGATCGCAACCGCAACTCCCTATCGGCACAAGGACAGCAGATTGGCTTCCTAGGTCGGGTCATCTGGCGACCTGGCCCGGGCCAGAGAGAAGCAGTGAGAGTCAGAAAGGAGGGGGGGCCTGGTAGTGAGAAGGCCCAGAGCAGATAACGAGGTGTTGGGTGCTTGAGAGCGGCTAGGAGAAGAGGAGTGTCAGCATAGATCGGAGTGTGGGACTGGCTGAATAGAACATGGAGTCCGGTGAGGTAGGCGAACGCTGAGGAAAGGCCCTTGGTGGATGAGTCTATGTCCCTGATGTGAGTGAGCAGCTATTTGGGCTGAGCTCCATTCTCCGTGACCCGAGCTGATAACCTGGACACTTGTTAGAGACCTTGGGGCCAGGTGAGTTGGAGGTAATGCGTACTGCAGCCGGCACTCGCCCACCGAGAGCACATATCGAGGGAGAGGAAACAGATTAGCAATGAAGTACGGGGAGAGGAAGGGCTGCGATGGAGCATAGCGACATGAGGGTAGAAACTCGTTGAAAGGCCCCCGAAACGCAGTGAGGCACCAAGGGGGAGGACGCAATCAATCACTGCAGGCGCTTTACCTTGGGGAAGAAGACAGCAAAAACATCAGGTCTGCGGTTGGGAATCCTAGCTATGGACAAGAGTCAACCCAGGTTAGTGCCCCAGAGCCATCAAGGTGGGGGAAGGAAGCTCAACAAGGGAGGAACTGAGACAGTCCTCACTGTAGGGGCCGCTCCATCCCAAACTCATCCATAGCAGAGGGCCGGAGCTGTCTGGGGCACCACCAGGGGCGCTTGAATTCAAATCCACTGGATAAACCTAATGGTGCCGCGAATGCAGGACATTTGAGGCTGGAGCCTGGTCAGAGGTGTAGCGGATCCTTGTTCCGAGCACAGCGTTGGCCCATTTTAGCTCCTCACAGACCTTGAGTCCCAGTAGCTTCAAAAGGATGGCGTCCACATGGGCAAAGAAAGAGGGCTCCATTAAAGACATGCTAATAAAGCAGACTAACTCCCAGGAAAGCGAACCCCAGTGAGATTCAGCTTGAGTGATGACCTCTTGGTGGGAAGCAGGGCCTATCGAATGAACTGCAGTCGGTACCCAATGAAGTGACAGACATCAGGGACCAGGTGGATGTTATCAAAGGAGAAGAAACTTCTTGTGATGAGGAGATTGAGCAACTACAACAGAAAATCATTCACCCAACAGATCAACAATTGGACCTGCAAGCTCACGTGGAGGATTTAGAAAACCGCTCCAGGGGCCACACATGCAAGATGGGCGCGCAGCAGTTAGGCTCCGGCAGCCTGAGACATAAATCCAGCACATCCACCATACCTGGCGCTAGTGGTGTAAACAGATAGCAACGAGGCGCTCCGGCTCGAGAGATTTAGCTACAATCAGCTCAGAGTGGCTACCGTGCATTAAGGTGGACGCTATGTCGGTGGACTGGCAGCAACTAGAGCCCACTGCATCTAGGAGCGAGGAAGCCTTACCTACGATTGCTGACATCTGCAGACCTGTGACCAGATGAAGTCACTCGCAAGCCAGCGTGGACGATCGGGTGCGACTGAGATCTGCAAGAACAGCAACACCGACACAGCCTGAGGGGCGGGCAGTGCCTCAAGGCCATAGCATCTGGTGGCGGAGAGGCCTCCCCCTTCACTGGAATCACAACGGTAACAAGGGGCACAGAGAAACAACATCGCCGGTGGTGGCAGCTTGAGTCCACGGCGTCTGGGAGTGAAGGGGCCGCCCCTTATAAACGGTAATCCATAAGCCTGGGACCAAATGAAATCAGCTCGCCTACCTGCATATACAATAAAGTGCGGTCAGGTTTGGAAAGAACCGCAGCAAATACACAACTGCGGGGCGAGGGGCCGCTTGAGCCTGCGACATCTGGGAGCAGTGAGGCTTCCCATCACTGGAAGTACAATGAAAAGAGGAGATAAGGAGGGACACAAGGCAAATAATAATCAAAGCAAAGTGAGGCCATAATCAAGCAGAATAGATACTCCTGTAAGTCCAAAAATATGCAGGAGAATGCAATAGCTACGGAGGCCTGACAATCCTCAATAGGCTGACCGACGCAACGGATTACCACATACACTAATTTCATAATATAAAAGCAACGTTTACACTATATTATTGAAAAATGCCTCAAATTACTGCAATGCTACACGATTGGGAGATCCTTATGCAGGAACTCTCCAATCAGCCGAGAAGACAGGTCTCACTAAGGAGGGGTGCGATAGAAAGAGGATCACAGAGTGGCAATTGGAGACGAAATATCACTTACCTCCTACAAGGCTAAGCCATCTAGACTCCCACCCAGGGCTAACTAACAGAGGGGCAGCACCGAGAGGGGCACATCTGCTACAAAGAGAGAAATTGAGAGTGCTGGTGTGATCCCCCATAGCTCAGACATGGGACCGGCAGAGGGGTAGCAAACCAAACTCCCCTTAGCATCTAGAAAGATGTCACGTATGCAACAGGAAGAGACGGAACAAACTGGGAGGGACCACCCCCCCAGATGTACCACAGAGCCATGAAGATGTGAAAGACCTCTTGCTCACCATGAGGCAAAGTCTCACCTCCACTGTGACCAAAATGGACACAATGTTGTCACGCAAGGACCCCATACCAAGCAAGCTAAAAAAAAACAGGGCACCAGTTAAAAAGAAACTAAGACGAGCCCAGATTCATTATGAAATGATGTATCCGGCATGCCTCGGAGTTACTCATCAAGGGAAACAGCATTTCTTTGTCAATCCGCATCAAGTCGAAGGCTTCCTTCCTGAAAAGCATTCAATGGAAAAAAACAAAAACACCCACTAGTTCGACTTCATAAATCCCGTCAGACGTAATGTCACATTACTGATAGTCGCTCACCCTTTCAACTCGCAGACGAAATATAGAGCTACAGAGTATTGGGACCATCAACGTACCAGGGCACCCTCCCATCATAGACACCTTGCCACCACGGGGGAGGAGAACGTTGTGGCAGTAGCTCAAACTCTCGTAAATGCGAGAGCTATTGCATTGCAAATGCTGGTTTTCTTTATGCTTCCCATCCGTGTTGCTCTTTATGCTACCCCCGTTGCTTCTGCACCTCCCACCCTTCAACCATTGTCTCTTCTGCTGCTGCTTCTTCCCCTCCCCTCCCTGTCTGTGTTGCCCTGTTGTACATGATGCCCATCCCCACCCTACATAGAGAATACATTATTATAGAACTGTGTAGCAAAGCGGAGCATAGGGTTGCTTATGCTATAGTATTGCAAAACACAACCTATTATGGGATCGGAAAGCATAACATGTTATAGAATATCAAAGCAGGAACACAGCATACTACTAACATTGAATATCATGGAATAGCATAAGAAAGCACATCATGTTATGGAAAAGCATAGCAAAGTATTGTACAGCAAACCAAAATATGGCATGTAACATAGCGTAGTTTGCCATGGCAAAGCATAGTTGAGATTAGCAAATGACAGAATCCCACAGCAAAGCCCCTCAAACTGCAGTGTAGGGAAGCAAATCGTAGTACAGCACAGCGTGGCCTAGCAAGGCACAACATAGCAACATATAGCATGGTGATAATCTGACGATGTTTAAAGCATTGTAAAGGGTAGCACAACACTGCTTAGTACAGCTCCCCCGATTTCACCTCCAACAGAAGAATCAACACAATGTACAGACTGAATGCCCAAAAAACAAAGAAAAAGCAACAGGACAAAACTTAGGACTCAAGAGGGTAAACTGTCAGTGAATTGCTTCAGAAAGCTCAGACAAACAGAGGTAGTGAGTGGGGAGAGAGTAAAGGGTGAAGGGAGAAAGGAGTCAAAGAAGGTTTAAAGTGAGAGAGAAGGGATATGAAAAAGTGGTAAAGAGTCTCATGGAGAAGCGCAAGTGTGGGAGACCTGCTAGTAAGATGGTGGGAGGACACTGTAAGAGGCATCGAAGAGACACATGGGAATTGAGACAGGAAGGGAAAGAGAGAAAGAAAGATGGGAAGGAAATTAGGTGAGAAGAGGCAGCGAGAACTAAGAGCAGCTAGAGATGGGTGGGACCTGGGAGTGCCTTGGGGAGAGAGGTAGGGGGCACAGACAGAAAAAATACTAAATTGACCAAGACAAAGTGTCAGAATGAAAAAGAACGAGCAAACAGAGAGAGGGGGGTGGGTGAGACAAGAGGACAGAGAAAAAACAAAGTGTTTTATTAAAAGACAGCTGGGAAAACGGGATTAGTCCGGAGTCGATTCTGTGCAGTAAACACATTTTCAAAAGTCGCTCAAAATAACCAGCGTTGATCTGTACCTGCAGAGTTGATAAGCTGTAGTTTGCAGTGGTACTAGTTGAAAAAGCGGGTGCCCACCCCGCTATTATCTTTAATTTGGACGGAAGCCTATCCCGTGTTGCAGCCGCCGTATTGAGGAAATCACCGCCGCAGCCCGGCCAGGAAGCCAGGCAACCTGTGTTGGGGCGGAGGCGGAGCAAGAAGACAGGCAGCAGACGGGAGCCTACCCCGCGTTCCTGTGCCCGTGAAGCCAGCCGGAAGCAAGCGAGTGTGTGAGCCAGCGGGGCTCCCATGCTCGTGAAGAGCCCCGCCTGCTGCCGAGCCTCACCCGCTGATGAGGGAGAGAGCCCGGTGAGCATGGACTCCTCAAGGCCCAGCGGGAGTCAGGAGCACCACAGAGGAGACTAGCAAGTCTAAGGAAACTCCACTGGAGGGTGCCTGCAGAGCGGAGTTACCGGCAGATGAAGAAAGACATGCCTGGGGGGAGTCCTGAGTCAGCCCGGTGAGTGAGGGGGATGTTTAAACACAATGGCTATTCCCTGTGTGCCACTGTCTCACCCCACATTAAGGGAGACAGGAGATGTGCACAGCGTGTGACTGTATGGGGTGAACGTACGCGTTCACATTTCCAGTACGTCCTGCGCGTGCCCATCTCCTGTCTCCCCTGAGAGGCAAGTCAGCGAAAATAGATCTTGCTGGCGACAGCGCTTTCGCGCTGAATCGCCAGGCGAGACCTAATAAAGAACTGTGCGAGACTTCCTCTTGTTGGACACTCAGGTGCTAGCTGTACCCGTGCTGCACGCATTATATGAAATGTTCTCTTTCATCACAGTTTGTATTTATTTCATGTAGGATTCAACAGGATGAAAGAGCCCCGCCATGGACCCTGTCTCGCGTTGCACATACCTATCCTGGTGACCTGCCTGGAACACTCGCTTTCAGCACGAGTGTTCAGCTGCAAGAGTTGCGTGCTCTTGTGGCCTCTTATCGCAGGGGAACCTATGCAGTTGAGCTGTCTGACGTGCTTTGCTGATACCCCCGGGAGTCTCCCTGCTGTGGGTCTCTCACCTTTCCGCTCTTCTTTCATCACGTGGTCACCGAGCCACAACCAAACTCTTCTCAAGAGTGTACGGGCTTCCTCAGGCACCACAAGCTTGCTTCATGGAGGTGAGGTATCAGAGTTCACCTCCACCATCTCCTTGCTTCAGTGTCTCAATGTGGGCAGAGTCTGAGTCTCTCGGTGGCCTTTACAGCCGTGTGCCCCGTCCCACTATCACAACCACCCGCCCCTAGGAACACAATAGGTTCACAAAGCTTTACCAATGATGCTGCTGCCGGTCACTCTCCTCCGGCATCGCCCCCGAGGGCCACGGTCCCCCAAGATCCTCTGGCAAAGAATCCCAAGACCAGCAAAGCCCCCTCCCCAGCTCCGGGGGGGAATGGATCACCCAGTTAAGCAGTCAAGAGGGATGGAGTTGACTTTCCGCCCAAGTCCATAGGCCTGTGTCATCAGTGCCCCTATCCTGCATTCCGCGGAGGCTCTGCCATCTACCTTCAGTGGCTCCCGTGGGGGGGGGGGGGGGGGGGGGGGGGGGGAGTTGGGGGTGTGTGCAGCACAGGAGAAGCGCAATGTGGATGCTCCTAAATCTCAAGCGGCAGCAATGGGGCCTTCACTTACTTGGTTGAGTGCCGCCACAGCCCACTCTACTATCACAGGGCTACAGCCACAGCAGTCTTAGAGCCAGGGGTGTCTAGAGGGGCCTCAATTGCCATCCCAATCGTTGGAACCCCGGCAGGAAGTACCAAAAGCAGGGCTTGTTGGGTTGCATCCACATGGTCGCCTCTCCTGCCTCAGTTGTGGCGATGCCTGGCTTTCACCTTGGGGATGCCAAGTACGGGTTATCTCACAGGGAAAAAGCCAGGACGGGTTCCCAAAGCAAGCACCTTGAGACCTTGCGGTGATAAGGCGCTATATAAGAACCTTTGACATGACGTTGTCGCTTCAGAAGCAGCTCTAATTAAGCCGCCACTGGGGCCCTTACATCTGGTGCACCTCTCCGCATCGTGAAGGGGACGCCGGGGTACTCTACTCGCTATTCAATGCTGGCCATAGCCCGCTTCAGGCTACTGGACCACAGCAGCCTTTATTACGTGCAACAGTCTCTTGACAGCAGGGCTAATCTTCAGGGCTGTTCTGCACTAGTGCAGCATTTGGCGGCAGCCTGCTGTTCAGTGCAGGCTGCAGTCCGCTACCACTATTTGCTCCAGTCGCCTGGTTGCTGGCCCAGTCTTCAGGGCCACAGGTCCCAAGGCAGCATTTGGGGGCATTTGTTTCCCCAGGGCTCACTGGCAGCAGACCGAGCCAGGAGCTGCGTCTCCACCACTTGTTCAGAAGTCAGGGTGTTATGCCATGCAGTCGGACCATGGACAGTGCACTGCTCACCGTGCCACCATCTTGTCAGGCTGTCTTGGCCCCGGAGACGAGTTATGCCACTGCCTCTTAGAACCCCTGGTGCCCAGCAGGCCCCAGGGGTGATGGTCGCAATAGGAGGCTCTATGGTGTGACGGACTGCCAGGCTTAGGCAGTGGCGTTCATGGAAGGACAGGGTGACAAGTCTTAACCGGCAGCCATCTTGGCCACCCCCTCTGAATAGAATTTAAAAAGTATAAGAAAATGTCAGAATGTAAAGGGACACTAATGGCAACGAGTCATTAACTTTCCACATGACTCAGCCATTTGCTCTTCTGTGGTAGCCCAGGGAGAGTACCTTTGGGCCTTCAGGAGGAGTTGTAACTCACAAAAGAAAAAACAAGCATCTGCAATGCAATAGGTCTCGCCATTGCTAAATTTTGACCTATTGGCATTGTAAATGACAATGCCATGTAATTAAGTGTTTAAAAAACACCAGCAACAATAAAAAGGCATAGTCATTTACAATACAAATAGGTCAAAGTTTCTAAAATGCGAGACCGATTGCAGTGCAAATGCTTGTTTTAGTACTGTCATGCATTTTGCATGATACTGCCACCAAACAGCAGTGTTTTGATCTTCTGTGTAATAGCCCACAAGTAAGGAATTATTATTTTGAAACTTATTGCGTGCATTCAAAGCAAGCACATTGCTGGGTTCACCAGTTATAAAGGTTTTATTTTTCTTCTTGAAATGAATGTTAACGTTTTTAGCTGCTTCTCACTATTTTCCAAACTATTGTTTTTCTTAATCTGTAATGACCTGACACCGAAATTGTGTAATCGGTCGTGCAATCCAATAAATGAATAAACTATTTTAATTAATAAAAGCTTCTAATTTCAGTCTTTTTCGCACATTCTTTATAGATTATTCTCAGCCTTTCCGTTAGTTTTTATATCAGAAGAAGTCCGGCTGTTCGAATTGTCCTGCACATTTTACATTTATTTCTAAAGAATTCCTGTAGCTGTAGAAAGTCTGGAAAGAGACAGAAATTGTCATCGGTTACAAACTGAGATATTAGGCTCCGATCCGCAAAGTGGCTTCATGTGAGACTTATTGTCAACACCGGTTCCATCTGAAAGTCACACGTGACGTGCTGTGGAAAGGAGGCAGTGACAGGCGCCCGCCACCTATAACAAGACAGGGGAGATGTAGTGTCCAAGCTCCGCAGTGGGGGTGGACGGATTGTCAAATGTGGCGGTTCTCTCCAGGCAGTCTTCCCAGCAGGAATAAAGAGACCAGATGTTCAATGTAGCGGTGGAATTCTTTTTAAATATTTCTCAAATGGTCGGCTGTGCCATCCAAAGTCAAAAAGATTTATTGCATAATTAATTAAAATTATTACAAATTTCACATGATAAAATAACGTTACAAAATAAAATGTCCAGGTCTTGTTACTACTCAGCGTCTAAGTAATCATATAAAATACAACATTTAAAGCTTTCGTCCAGGGTATCTCAAGCCGTCTCAGAGTCTCAAAGAGTTTTTACAATTTGTAAATTCCAATGGGATAACTCCTCAGTGTTCCCCTGCTCGACTTGACCTAGGCATTTTCTCACCTCTGCCAGGAATTTGACTCCCCGGCATGCCAGGATTATGAAGGAACCTCCCAGCCAGCTTGTTACTGCGTGCCTGCATGATAGAATGTTTAGCTCATTTAAAATAGGTTTCAAATGTCGTCGCCTATGAGCCATAAGTGCAGGACATACACAGAGAAGATGGGCTAGGGTTTCGGTTTTGTAACCGCAAAGACGGCATTGCTCCGTCTGTTGAGTGCGTTTCCAGGATGGCAAAAATCTTTCGAAACGTGCAGACCCATCCGGTAGTCTGTGAATACTCTTTTTAAATACCCGCTAAAATGAGATGATGCCATCCCTCATTTATTAATAAAAATCAGCATGGTGCAAAACAAACAGGACATGATTTGAAAGAGGGGTTACCTGTATGTTTGGATTTTGGCCATTAATATCATTTGAGAGATCGGGAAAGTTTGGGGGATCAAGAGGAAGGATCCCGGGCCATCTCTCTGCAAGGGAGTGCGTCTATTCTGCTGCCTGTGTCGTTGCTTTGGTAATCGTCTGTGTGCTGCTTGCTGGTCGTGGTGCTCACTTTCATCTTCTGGGTCAAACGCAAACTTTGTCTCAGAAGCAGACGGGGGAGCGAGGGAAATTGAAAGCATGCTGTGTTAAAACACAAGCCCTAAGAGAGGACAGGAGATGTGCACGTGTACAGAGTGCACATCTCCTGTCCCAGTGCGCGCTGAATGAGACGCAGTGAGCGTGCACCTCGGCTGTCCAGGCGCACGCTGAAAGATGCAGTGAGCGTGCACCTCGGCTGTCCAGGCGCACGCTGAAAGAGATGCAGTGAGCGTGCACATGGGCCGTCTGGGCGCTGTGAGCGTGCACATCCCGGTCCCCTTTCGGCCACCAAACAGACACCTATAGGTCTCGCCATGGCGAGCAATGCATGCGCTGCATCGCTAGGCGAGACCTAAAAAGGGTGGGGGGAGAAAAGCTAGACAGTTTGCCCCCCAAACAATGACTAAATCAGAAATGCACTGCCTGCTAAAAGCAAAGTGAGTGGTGAAACCATATTGAAAGAATTAGGGGCCCATTAATAGTCCTTGTCCATCATGGCACAGAGAGGTGCATAGGATCAAAATCTAAAATATAATTACTGCCTAGGAGGGTGACACTATCCACTCTTAAAACAATGTGGGGTCATGAATGCCAACGTATAAGGACGCTTGATAGGAATTTTAAATGCCAAGTCACCTCTTAAGGAAGGGGGCGTACAGGTTCAAAACTATGTGGTCAATAATACAAATGACGTTTATAAGGCAGCAAAGAGCAAACCGCATACAAGGGGATGTGTGTCCACTGTACAAGTCTTGTTTTCCGTCTTAATAATACTAACCAAATTAACTGATTAACTGGGGGATGTTTACATTCCCTTATTGTTTTGAGAGTGTGTGGTTAATGGGGTATCAGAATACGCTTTATTCGATTTAAGAAGTGTTGAACCATACAAGCACAATACATTTAAAAACATGAATTACATCAAAGTAATTTAAGTAAAAAAAGAAAAATCGCAAACTGTTTAAAAGAGAGAGGGCCCATCCATTGTCATCCTATATCTAACCACCCCTTTCAGGTATTTGGCTATATGATCAGTCAAAGTACCATCATTTAAACATTGCAACCTTAAACAAGCATTTGCAATGCACTAGGTCTCGCATTTGCAAGAGTTTAAGCTAGTGGCATTGTAAATGACAATGCCTTTTATTTATCTGTTTTGATAATTAACACATAAATAAAAGGCACTGTAATTTACAATGCTAATAGCTCAAACTATTGTAAATGCGAGACCTACTTCATTTCGAAGAAGCGGCCAACATTGTCCGGGGTTGATTGGAAAGTTAAAGCGCGCATGGCGCGCTGAATTTTGCAGGAAAGCATGTGGTGCCTGCAGTAGGAGAAACTCATTAAAGAGATTGTGCTCGAGCATAGCTGGACGATTCAGAACTGTGATTATAACTGTCTATATGCTTAATAGAAACTGTTGTCGCCCCTTGCTTGGGCCGGGGGTGGGGGGACGGGGAGTGTGATAATGCGGGGTAGTCAGTTCCAGGTGCACTTGTAACAGTACACAGAAGTAGGGCCTGTAGACATAGAATATTGGTGAGATCCTACATCAGAGCCCCCGAGACAGGATGCCGTTGAGCCAGTAGCACCCGGGAGCGACCGATCAGAAGACCGAGGTGGTGTCCAGCCACCCCCCCAATAGCGTGGGCACTGTAGTTTGGTTCTTATTGTATGTTGGGCTCAGCAAGGTTGTATCGCTGCGCCAAAATTGTTTTGTTCAAGAAAGGGAGTTCGGGGTATGTAGTCTCCTGGTTGGGATTTTGGAAAAGGGGGGTGGCCGGGAGGAATGAGACATTACGTTGTTGCACTTCAGATTCTCACACGCTTACTTACAGGGGATCATGGCTGATACAACAGGGTCTTATCGTTTCACGACATGGAATGTGCGGGGGCTGGGGGCCAGACAGAAACGTCATAGGATACACTCCTTTTTGCTCAGACACCATACCCAGATCGCATTCCTCCAAGAGTCCCACCTTATAGAGTCAGAGGCCCAGAAACTACGGAAAAAATGGAGAGGAACCATTTACTCTACGACTTATTCGGCATTCTCTAGGGGGGCGACCATTTGGATTCGACACGGGACACCATTTGTAGAACTAGAAAAGAAGGTGGATGACCAAGGGAGGTATGTCCTAGTGAAGGGCACCTTAGATGGTGAACTGATAGTACTGGGCTGTATCTATGCCCCAAATTTTGACCAAGATAAATTTTTACAGGCAGTGGGTGGGCACTGGCGGACTGGACCGACATCCCCTGGATTCTGGGAGGGGACTGGAATATGGTACTGGATCTAGATCTGGACAGATCACACCCCCCCCCCCTACAAATGGCCGGGGCTTCCCGTCTGACTGAGGTGTTCGGGGCGTGGGCGGAGGGATGGGGGCTGGCGGATACTGGACCCGGCCCGTAAGGAATATTCCTACTACTCACACATACATGACTTGCATACTAGAATTGACCGGTTCATGTGCTCGCGGGCGCTCATGCATACTGTGGATAGCCCAGAGTACCTGGCCAAGACCTTTTCAGATCACAGACCCCTCACGCTCACTCTCCTGTGGGGTAGAGTGCCGACTCCGGTGCCTACCTGGAGGCTTAATTCCCTCCTTCTGGAGGACGCCCCCTTCAGAGACACCCTGGCTAAGTATTTTACGGACAACTGGGATACGGCCTCCTCGAACTTAGTGGTGTGGGACGCTATGAAGGTGGTGGTGCTGGGAGCGGCTATAGGCCAACTGGTGGGAGCGAGACAAGAAATACACAAACGATTATGCGCGGTAGAGGACCGTCTTAAAATACTAGAGAGGGCGGCGAGTGTGGACCCGGAGAAACGAGGGGAACTGCAGGAGGCTAACATAGAACACGCAGAAATACTGGAAACACTCAGAAACATTAATTATAAAGACTACCTGCGTCGCCAACACTCTAGAGGCGGACAGATTCGGCACATTGCTGGCCCGTCTGATACAGGACCAACCTGAAACCCCGGGGAATAACACGGATTGTTGGTAGCGCAGGTAATTTCATTCAATCACAATCCGGGATTAACAGAGCGTTCCATGACCACCTGAGAACGCTTTATGCTCCTTCAGGTTGTGAGGACCCGGAAAGGGTGCTTGAGTTTTTACAGGACCTCCCCTTCCCGACGCTGTCTGATGGTGTGCAAAAGGAACTGGAGAGGCCAATAACACAGCAGGAAATACGAGTGGCCATCAAGTCTCTCAACCGCAACAAAACACCGGGCCCAGACGGGCTCCCGGTGAAATTCTACTCAGTCTACGCGGACACCTTAGCCCCGGTCCTGGAAAAGATCTATAGGACTGCGTTCGAGGAGGGTCGTTTGCCTGCGTCAACGATGCAGGCTCTGGTCACGTCAATACCTAAACCGGGGAGAGATGCTGCAGATATGGGGAACTATAGGCCTCTGACCATGCTTTCCACGGAGTAGAAGATTCTCAGCAAAATAATAGCCCTACGTATACAGTCACACCTCCCTGCCTTGGTACATCGGGACCAGTGTGGGTTCCTCCCGGGCAGGAGCACGTCTTTAAACACGAGGCGACTGCATGCACTTATGATGACTACGCCACAAGATTTTCCCTGGGCGGGCTGTATAGCTCTGGACCTGAAACAGGCGTTCGACTCCCTGACATTGACGTTCATGTTTGCTACCTTAGAACGATTTGGCTTTCCTGCCCCCCTACTAAGGTGGATCAGGTTATTATACACAAATCCTACAGCCAGGGCGCGGACGGGTAGATATGTGTCGGATAGTTACCTGGTGCATAGGGGCACCAGGCAGGGCTGCCCTCTCTCCCCGCTCCTGTTCGTACTCGCACTGGAGCCCCTAGCTATAGCCCTACGTGCGCATGAGATACAGATGGGTATCCCGGTCAGAGGCGTACATAATTTAATATCTATATACGCGGATGACATTTTATTGTACCTGAAAGACCTGGAGGCAGACCACGAGGTACTTTCTGAGATATTCCACCGATTTGAAGTGCTATCCGGTTTGGCAATTAACCCTGCAAAGTCGGACGGCTTCTATTTTTTTGACGCGCAACACCCCGCCTCAATAAGCTTTGGCAGGTACTGCATACCGGTGGCCCAGACCACGTTTAAGTATCTGGGGATACAGGTATACAGGACGCCGGAGGATACCTTAAACGGTAATCTTAGGCGAGCTATAACACGTCTCAAGAGCAGTGTAGGATTCTGGACGTCCTTGCCGCTGTCTGTTATGGGGAGAGTCGCACTTTCTAAGATGGTCATGCTTCCCCGATTACTGTACTACTTTGTAAATTTGCCCGTGGTAGTCCCGCAACAGATATTTACCATGCTCAACACCATTCTGCTTAATCTTATATGGGGCTCTGGGCGACGACGTATCAGTCTCCGGAAACTGCAATTGGGAACCGGGGAAGGGGGCCTGGGAGTCCCTGATTTCATGGGGTATTATTACGCCAGCCAACTCCAATGGCTCTCCTACTGGGTACTTAGAAACACAGGGTGGAGAAGGGCCCTAGGGGAAATGGTTTATAGACCTGAAGGTATCTTGTCCCCCATCTATACAATTAAACACAAGGAAAATACCACAGGTCTCTCGTTAATCCAAACTCAATGCAGAGCCTATAAAGTGTTCTACAGAGGTACCTGGAACTATAAGATTCCTATAATACAGGAGACACACAGAAAGAAGTGAGTATTGAGATTCAGTTCAGAATTGGGACTCAGTTCAGAGGGAGAATAAGAACCCATAGAAAGTACCCATCAGCCCACTCAATAGTGGAACTTCGTCATCTGGGATTTTTTAGTTCGAAAAATGGTGTCCAATAAGCCCTTCCTCAGATAGATCTTGAGGCTAGCTTAGGACCCAATGGTTGGACCCTCAACCAGAGAAGATGACATAGTTTGAAGGCTGACAGGGCTTAGTTGCAGTGCTCAGAAAAAGTGTTAGAAAAGAAAAAGGTAATCCAAGTGATTAAAAATACCTAACTTGATGTCAAATAAGGAAACTTTATTAGGTGTGCCCATCAAGATGGTATAGTTAAAAGCAGAGTGAAATAGCAGAGAGAATTTTTGCTATTTAATATAGATGTTAATTGGTCAACATGTTTCAGCCTCTCCAGGCTTTCGTCAGGACCTGTAAGTCACTACTGCAACACTTACTTTTTGTGCTGTGAAAGACAGACTACAGACATTCTTAGTGATTGTGTATCATCTCCCAATTTTATGGGATGAGAAACCTCACCTCACCTGGCAGCAGCTCAGGTGAGGTGAGGTTACCTCGTGCCGATCTGACCTCCCAATCGGCTCAGATCGGCACGAGGTAACGACGGAGAGTGCGTGGCCTCCTTTATCCTGAGCTGCTGCCAGGTGAGGTTAGGTTTCTCATCCCATAAAATTGGGAGATGATACACAATCACTAAGAATGTCTGTAGTCTATCTTTCACAGCACAAAAAGTAAGTGTTGCAGTAGTGACTTACAGGTCCTGACGAAAGCCTGGAGAGGCTGAAACATGTTGACCAATTAACATCTATATTAAATAGCAAAAATTCTCTCTGCTATTTCACTCTGCTTTTAACTATACCATCTTGATGGGCACACCTAATAAAGTTTCCTTATTTTACATCAAGTTAGGTATTTTTAATCACTTGGATTACCTTTTTCTTTTCTAACACTTTTTCTGAGCACTGCAACTAAGCCCTGTCAGCCTTCAAACTATGTCATCTTCTCTGGTTGAGGGTCCAACCATTGGGTCCTAAGCTAGCCTCAAGATCTATCTGAGGAAGGGCTTATTGGACACCATTTTTCGAACTAAAAAATCCCAGATGACGAAGTTCCACTATTGAGTGGGCTGATGGGTACTTTCTATGGGTTCTTATTCTCCCTCTGAACTGAGTCCCAATTCTGAACTGAATCTCAATACTCACTTCTTTCTGTGTGTCTCCTGTATTATAGGAATCTTATAGTTCCAGGTACCTCTGTAGAACACTTTATAGGCTCTGCATTGAGTTTGGATTAACGAGAGACCTGCGGTATTTTCCTTGTGTTTAATCTCCTACTGGGTAGCCGGCAGGAACCTACATGAGATTGAATTCACACCGGAGAGACTGGCGCGTGGGGAGTTACATTCATTGTTGCTGCCAAAAAGCAGGATCCCTTCGGACAGTCACCCGCTTCTCCACACAGCCCTAATAGGCTGGAGAAGAGCACTGCCATACACCTCGTCGACAAAGCCATATGCGACGAACATTCCTCTGCTGGGTATCCCGATACCGCAAGGTAGGATTACCAGGCAGGTACTAAACCCATGGTCAGAGAATTGGATCGAGGAAGTAGGAGCATTCTTTGGGGACGGGACCCTGCTGGATCAAGAGTCCTTCCAACAGATCCCTGGTGCCCCCCCAGGCTGTATTTACTGCATGCTGCGGTTTCCCACTATATCCGGATCACTTGGGCGCCACAGCGACACCAGCCCACACAACATGAGTTGGTTCACTTAATATACTACATGGGAACAGGGGGACCCTTGGTACGATGGTTGTACACAGGGATCAGGGAACATGCAGCCATCCCACTCAACACACTCAGACACGTGGGCCCGGGCCACGGATGAAGCACTGACTGATAAGGCTTGGCAAATTATCGTAGAGCACCACAGGCGTGTGTCACGGAATGTTAAATTTAGGTTCATACAAACAATGGTGCTGCATAGGGCGTATTTAACCCCGAAGAGATTGCACAGGATGTCTCCGAACTCCCCACATACATGTCCGCGTTGCGGGGAAGAAGAGGCCGGACTCCTCCACATGCTCTGGGCCTGCGCACGCCTACGGGGTTACTGGGCAGGAATCTGTAAGGTACTGGGGACAGTTACTCAGATGTCGGTACCGGAAGACGCCCTATACTGCTTAGTGGGACTCCGTAAAAGACCTAAACAGTTGAAGGCCAAATTGAAATTCCTAGATCTGGCGCTCCTATTAGCAGTCAGGGCCTTGACAATGAGATGGAAATCCCCCCGGACACCCCAAACGTCCGCATGGCAGACAGACCTAGTGAAATGGGGCCGAGCGGAGGGGTCAGCCCTACGAAGGGAGGAAGAGAAGGGACAGAGGAAATATCCCATAGCACAGGACTGGGAGGTGATGTTGATGGATCTGGAGAGGGTTGATCTTATACAGTCGCAAGGAGGTGGGGAGTGATGCTTACAAAGAGAGTGAAGTTGGTAGGACACGTTGGTCTGGCACCCAGGGCAGCACACAGAACACACACAGGCCACGTTCGAATTTGCTTAGTATTGCGAGGAATCAGAGGACACTATACTATAGCTGTACCACTGCGACCAGGCGACGTGGGTGGGACGGGGTGGGTGTGTTGGGGAGGGAGGGGGATGGAAGCTGTTATTTTCTTGATATGTTTGCAAATGACTAACTATGCAGTTCCTGGAGAGGGTGAAAAGAGAAAATGGGACTGATGAAAGTAAAATATGTTAATATGGGCTATGGTCACCCAGATGTAATCAGTCTTGAATAAAGAGTTAAAAAAAAAAAAAGAGATTGTGCTAACAGACTAAATATTAGATGATAGCTGTCTAACAACCAGCCGACATAGGAAAGTTGTTAAAACGCCACAAAACCAGTCATCAAAAGCTGATGGCTGATTGAGCGCTATACAAGCGCAAAACAATAATAGCAACACCAACTGATTGCAAGACATCAATGACAGAGAATATGACACCTACTACTTCTTTCTTTTCTTATAATTTAAAGGGCCACACGGCAGATCTTTTTGTTCACTTGTCCAGTCTTATGCAACCATCTGCCCACGTCTGCAGTGGCCATCAATACCAGAGACTGACAAACCCCCTTTCATTATTCTCTGTGGAGGCCGTGCAGCTGTCCAGCGGCCACGTTTCCCAGTGACTCAGAGAATCACGAGGCATATTGCTATTAGTCTTTGATTAAACAAGTGAAGTATACAGCAACCTCCGAGAATCAGCGCCGCCTCCGATCTTCATGCGACTAGCAGGTTAACTGGGAAAAAACACTTGCTATTGTGAACTTTTAACCATCTATCAGCGTAAAATACATTTCCATGCAATCTCATAGTCATAATGGCCAGTGGAGAGACAGCGGTGCACAACTGCTGCACAGGCTCCTTATATCAGATATAAATCCGCACATTTCTGGCCGGAATCACGCTTTGAAGCACCGGGAAGAAGCCTTCCTTGTTTACTGGCAAACTGAGCAATGGAATTTTACCCTTTTTTTTTTAAAGGTTTCATTAAAACACAACCAAGCGCACCTCGGATCTATTGCCGAAGGAGTACATCAATTAAATCATGTCACTTTTGTCACTGGTCCCTCTAGTTCATCTAGGTGAAAATGAAAGCTGAATCGCGCCTACATAAAAACAAGCCTGCAAACTAAATCACTTTTAGAGCCATGCTAGATAAAAAAAACACGAGGCGCACAGGGAAAGTTCTTACCTACTGAGGACATCCCGAGCTGAGCGTGCGTGCGCATTAAGAAAGCGCAACTGCAGTAAGGCTTGTGATGACGGCATGGAGCGTGCAGCCGGAAGTGTATGGGGCTCCAGTGAGCTGAGGGAGCCCCATGTGCTCGAGAAGCGAGGCAGGAGCACACCCCGCAGAGGGAAATCCGGCGGGAGCCCACCCCCGCCTTCGTGAATGCCGCATGGTGCGGCCGGAGCAAGTTTTCAGGTGGGCTCCCGGGAGCAAAACGGAGCCTTGCATGTTGCTGTGCCAGTGACCGGGTGAAGAGGTGAGTCCCCCTTGCCATTGAGGAGACTAGACTGGTGAGTGGGGTTGGGCGGGAGGCATGCTCGATGCCGTGCCTGGAGAGGACAGGACATGTGCATGCATATGGTAAGGGCAGGAGTTGTGATAAAGTCGCGAGCTGTACGCATGCACATCTCCTGTCTGTTAAGCTTCAGCACAGACAGTCAATGTGCTCGCGTACGGCTTGCGGCGTAATTACAACTCCATCTCGCACCACACATGTGCACATCTCCTGTCCACAACTTGCCGTACGCGTGCACCTGCCTTGTCTCGCATCGCTAAGCAAGTCGGCAACTATAGATCTAGCCTAGGCAAGCAGCGCATAGAGATGCATTGCTAGGCGAGACCTAAAAAGCAGGTCGACATTGTCTCAGGCCAAACACTTTTAAAATAGGCAAAATCAATTTTTTGCTAGGCAAAGTATAAAACTTGCAAAAGAACAAATTGAATTGTGGACTGTGCAGACATATCACTGGGACATAAGCATAAAGAGCGAGACCAGTCATTTATATTTGGAAAAGTGACCTTAATATGAAAGAGTCCAAGACGTAGGCGGGTCAATAACAATCTATCATAAATTCCTAATGTATTTATCAGATAGGGTTGCGTTCCTGGTTGGGTCAAAAGTAATTGATGTGCTCTTACTGATGGTTTCATAATATTTGTAGTCAATCTGATGGCCTCCAGGTGATCAGTACATAACAGCTTTCATTCATTCCTGGTAACATGATTCAAACTGTCAGGATTAGCAAAGTACTCGGGATGTCCTAGGTCATTAACACATTTAACACATGTAATCCATGGAATGCAGTCTACCCCGTAAAGAGACACAGTCATTAATCACATCCTGATTCAAGCTTGTGAAAGTGCTAGTCCAGACCTTATGCCATAGCACGATAGGCTGCATTTAAATCTGGTCGAAGAAGTATGACAAACCCAACTCGGCATGGCAAGTAAATGTAGCTATGCTATTCGGTACCGCTAAGATATCTTAAAAATCTATTTTCTGCTAGCTGCAACGACTCAACATTAGCATAGCCCCAGATGCCAGCTCCATACATGGCAATCGGTATGCATTTGGCTTTAAAGATTATTAGTAAATCAGCAATTGGGCGCTTTACTAACTCTCTCTAGCAAAATGTATCAATGCACCGGTTGCTTTGCAAAACAGCAATTTTCTTGACTCAATAGCTTTTGCCCATAGACCCCTTCTTTCAAATACAATGCCCAAGAAAAATGATTAGTAAAATCCAGTTTCCTGTTGTTAATATAGAAATTTCGGCACTTGGGCGTACAACTATCCTAGTAAATGTTTTGTTACTATTTACATTAAAGGTCAAGATTTAACATATAGGCAGAGAAGCTAGAGATAACATTTTGTAGACCAAGGAAAGTACGAGCCAAAAGGACGGCATCTTCCGCATATAACAATGCTCCGATTGGCCGTTTACCAATGCATGGTAGGTTCTGGCATTCACTTCTCAATGTTGCTCCCAAGCTATTAATATGAACAGAAAGGGGCTAGGACACACCCCTGCAGCACCCCCTTCTTAACAGGGAAACTGTGGCTAAGTTTGCCACTTCTTCCGTAACCCACCCGGGCACTAGCGTCTAGATAGGACTGCTTTAAAAAAAATTACATCGGTGGATCATCCCCCATGGTCTCTAATATACTCCATAGCTTCTGGTTATCGACAGTCAAAAGCTGAAAACAAAACAACTATAGGCTTCCCCCTTTTGGCCTGTAGATATTTTCCCAGCACATTCCCCAGGAACCGGTTGTGCAATATCAGCCAGTGAGGACTGAGCTATCCAGCTATTGCTCAATACACTACTTGGGCAATTTTACAAGGTATTATTAGAGCTTACGCCTCTACTTTATTCAACAACAAGTCCTAAATAACATACCATAGCCAGCAATTTCTCTAGAGGTACCAGGGCTGACTTATAATGATTGGGGGGGATTGTCAGGTCCCAGGCCCCCCCTTGAGACCTTGGGGTGCTCAGGGGTAGTAAGGGACTCAATGTGCCCAGATAAATGGATCAAAGCACAGTCCAAAAGCTCTAGACGATCATGCAATAGTGCAAAGTTGTGTCTATCAATTCTTTGAGCCGTTCAAGAGAAGTGTCCAGGGCAGTCCCACCAGCAACAATGGTAGCACTTTTATACTCCAGAGTAGAGAAGGGCGTGGGGGGCATCCATAGTCTGTGTACCAATGGAACAGGTCGCCACCACATGGTTGCACCGAGGCCCCTTTTGTTGTTTTGGCTTCGGAGGACCCACGCTCTTCTTGCGGCTCACAGGTGCCTTTGCCTTCATTCCCACTAAGGGGAGATTGAAAGTCCGGGTCCTAAAGGCTATACTAAACCCACTGGAAGTTTCCATATGCGGTGTTGTTAATTCATCATGTACGGGGACCGAAGTGTCCGGGGTAACCGGTGCCGTCCCTTGAATGATGGGAAGTGGACACATTTGATGTTGGGTTATACAATCCATGATGTGCACGCCTAGTGAGGAAAGCCTGTGCAAAGATAAAGGATCAAAAGAAAGCCGCCTCTCTGTTCGTTCAATCTCGTGGCAAAGTAATGTTTCCGCCCTCATGATGAAGGCATCCAAGGTCCCCTTGGCTCCCTTACATTTACTCACTGCAGGATTACTCATGATTGGGTTAGTAATGTGCGTCCCCACCAGGAGAATAATTACAAATCTCAGAACACACAGATCACACAGGCACAGACATGTGCATATACATAGCACAGCATAACGCGGGCCAGGCGATGAGATGCCATGTCAATGGCAGATTGTGCGCTACACAAATGCCAATGCAAAAAATACTTAAGAGCAGAGCGCGGCGGCATCAGCTTTTCATGCAAGGAGTCGGTGAGGAACCAGAATTCGATATGGGCCTAGTATCGCATGTAAGTTAGTATTAGTAATTAGCGTGGTGTAGCTATTATGCAGATATGGGGCTTCGAACACTGATATGCCGACCCACCAGACTGTTTTATAACTCACTTACACATTAGTATACGTTATTTTAGCTGACACGTAAAACACGGGTTGACACAACAAGCGCCATTTTGTGTCCTAGCTGCCTTTTCGTATTCAGCACCAACGCGACCCTTTCCAATGTATTCATGCATGAGCTCTATTTCCCTGTGAAATAGTACAACTGTAGCAACCTGCTGCTTCTGCACGTTAGGCCTGTCAAGGTTATAGGTGGGGGTGGCTTGGGCAAGCACATTCCCGGGGAGCGCTGTTCGGATTCTCTCGAAAGTTAGCAGAAGGGAGTCACCCGCTCGACCTTGCTATAACGAGCTGAGCTATATCTGAGGGGTTTAGTGTTCCATATATGGTATTTCCTTTGCACCAACCTGTACCAGCCTGTATTTTTCCATCTTAGGTAACAACTTCGAAATGTAACAGTATATATATATATATGTGATGCGCTAACAATGTGCCAGCAGTCTTCTTGGCGGACCTCGTGGGGTTAGGTCGCAAGGAGCTCATCTGGCAGAGTTTGTTTGTTTGTTATAATAAACGATTGGAACTTCCACACTGCCAACTGACTGGTTATTTGGTAATTGGTATATGGGCTATTTGTAAGTATGGTTCTCTTTGGGTTGTGATTATTTTTTCGGTACTTCATCGGGTGGAGGCGGAGTTTTTACAGTACTTATCTGCACAGCTGCATCACTCACTGTAATGAGTTTATGGCGTTTTCTATGCCTATCCGCGATATAGCAAGCGGTCCCTATAGGCTTCGACTAGTAATTGTTTTTAAAAGATGGTGTATTGATGTTTTCGAAGTGATTTTTCGTTTTCTGTCTTTTCCTGCATAAAGCGATCAAAAGTCGCCCTTTGCTCCACGTAGTGCTGCGCTGAAGAGGTACAACAGATACATATGGTATGCCATGCAGTCCTTGGAAAATCATTGAGGCAGGGGCACCCGGGTTATCAGCGCGTCTCGAACATCACCTGAATTCATACATGCATTTAGCTGAGAAATAGATAAGCGGATTTAAATACATAAATAAAATCTATTACTTTAAAAAAAAGGAAAACAACAAAAGGGACAGAAATAATCACCCAATAAGTAGGTTGCAACCCATAGTATTGAAGAAGAATGACGCCGGCCATACTCACAGCGTGCAAGCGCCTTGCTCCCACCTGCTCCCCTTATGACAATCCCACCTTCTGCTGCTGCTGGTAGAGAGCGCTTAAAAACCAGTACAGAGAGAAACACAGGCACCAGCCCGGAGGCCCCTGTTTCATAGAAATGATGCTTTGACAATCCCACCTTCTGCTGCTGCTGGCAGAGACCGCATAGAAACCAGTACAGAGAGAAACACAGGCACCAGCCCGGAGGCCCCTCTGTTTCATAGAAATGATGCTTTCACAATAATATTTAGCACTGAATGACAGTTTTGCATTTTGTGTAAATACACAAAAACAAATTATGCAAAATGTGTATACACCTCCTCAAACTGACCTTAGAATGCGATTACACTGCTCAGCAAGTCCAATGACCTCAAGAAATACCAACCATAGTTACATAAGCGATATAACATTAAAGGGGTGGCACATGTTCGAAACCCCATGAATATCCGTGAAGGTTCTGGAAAGAAGGGGCGGAATGTGGCATAAGAGTGCAGTTTGAGTAGAGACGAAATAAGGTGAAGTCTAGGGTGGATATCTGCACAGTCGCTTCCTCCCAGCTGCCGCGGTCTCTGCCCCACGCACATCTGGAGGAACTACCTTTTTTTATCCGGTACCATTAAAGGGACGACAATAGTAACCCGCGGGGTCAGCCGGAACAACCAGCTCGACGCCAAAGAGGCACACACAGCAAGGACACATACTATCGTAGGAGAGGCACATTTAAACAAATGGCATATGATACATATGTATAAAGGAGAACATACGTATGGTATGGCGGACAGACATATAGTGAAGAAAGTCGCACTTACAGGATAGACACTGAGTACAAACATGCATCCGTCAGGAGAGACAAACATCTGGAAGACGTATATACATACTGGCTTAATACAGAGTGCAACAAGCATAAAACATAGGTAGAAAGTCATAAATGCAAGTGTGAGCATGCAAATATATGTATACAAACACAAAGATGCACAGAATGCAGAGATGCATATAGATCAGACAAACAGGATCTTTTCTCTTTTTGAGACGGCCCACTTGGACTGGCTCGCCTGCTTTCCTTCTGAAGTAAAAGGTTAAAGGTTTCTTATCTTTATGGGGCCATGTGTTTAAACATGGCCCCATAAAGATAAGAAACCTTTTACTTCAGAAGGAAAGCAGGCGAGCCCGTCCAAGTGTGCAGTCGCAAAAAGAGAAAAGTCTACATCACACAAACCTCTTTTCCAATGGCTGGCCACCGTTTAGCATAAACGGTGACGCCGGCCAATGGAAAAGAGGAACGGTGCTTAAAGCCCGTTACTCCAAGCTACTGAAAAGCATGTGCACAGCCACGCCAGCCGAGACCTAAAAAGGATGTTCCGAAGTATGCGTAGTGGAAGGATACAAGACATTCAATCAAAGGGATCGTAAAGAGGGTAGGTATGCTCCAAAGGAGTGGCGAACACAAGAATGCAATAATCAAATACAAAGTAAGAAAAGGAGAGCAACAATAAAGCAAACAATTGGCAAGTAATTGGTGAGCTGTAAGCCCACAAAAGGTTTTTCGCAACCTGCTCATACAACCAGAAAAAAAAACAAGCATTAGCATAGACAATAGTTCTCGCCTTTGGGACGTTATAAGTGTTTAGCATGCAACAGTTGATGGTGTTGCACCAAGGATATTGTGCTGCATAACTAAATACTTTTATGGTCCCAAAAGCGAGACCTATTGGCTATGCCAATGCTTGTTAGATTGAACGAAAGTGACCAAATCAGAGCTCTTTACAAGAGCACTAGATTACATAAGTCAGATTCCTGTTTTTAAGTCATGGAGAATGGTGGTTGCAGGACTAAAAGGGTCAAAAGAGGGATTAGCAGATTTGTGCGTTTTGTTAAGCCTGTGGGTGGGATGCAGTGGCAAAGCCATCAAACATAGCAGTGTGCGGGTCTTACGGCTGTTGAAAGAAAGAAAGTTGGGAGGTTAGTAGTGTGTTGAGGTTTGTTATTGTGGTGATTTTTGATTTAGTAATGTTTCGGACATAAATATTTACCCGCTGCAGAGCAAGAAGATTGTACATACCAACCATTGTGGTTATGACTGGAGAGAGAGCGTGATTGACAAATCCTCCAGGTAGGAGGTCTAGTAACATTTTTGGGTTTCGCCTGCCGAAGGCTGCGCTCTGCGCAGCTTTTCGGCGCAGGCGAAATCCTTTGCTTTCAATAAGGAACTCGGCAACGTCCCCCGGCTCCCATTGGCTAGCTCCATAAATGGAGGCTAGCCATTGGGTGCCGGATCTGTCCGTCAAGGCCGGACCAGATTCGGGGGCGTTCCCGAGAATTTTTCTCTTTTGGCCACGTCATGCGGGGCTTTTTTTTTGGCTGGTTGAGGTTTGTTTGGGCCATTTGGCGGCCGAGGAATTCCAGGTGAGTGGTTCCTTTCCTCTCCGTTCCTTTAGCTGTGTGGTCCTGCCTTCCTCCGTGTCCTGCCTTCCTCCGTGTCCCCCCTCCCGCCGTCCCCCCTCCCGCTCTCCGTGGGCCCGTCCCCCCTCCCGCTCCCTGTGAGCCCGTCCCCCCTCCCGCTCTTGGTGTGCCCGTTCCCCTCCCGCTCTCCGTGAGCCTGTCCCCCTCCCCGCTCTCCGTGGGCCCGCCCCCCCTCCCGCTCTCAGTGAGCCCGTCCCCCCTCCCGCTCTTGGTGTGCCCGTCCCCCTCCCGCTCTCCGTGAGCCTGTCCCCCCTCCCCCCCTCCGTGTGCCCGTCCCCCCTCCCGCTCTCCGTGAGCCAGTCCCCCCTCCCGGTTTGTGGGTCTGTGGTTTACAAGATGGTAATAAAAACATATTTGAACAAACTATCGTATGGAAACAAACAAAGTAACATCTGTTTGCCAGGACTCTACTAGTCAAGAATTAGTTAATAAAATAGGGAGGTCACACTGTGTTTATATCGAAGTGCCCGGCCTCTATGTGCGACGGCGGACCTATTATCAGAAGATGCAAGTATTGGAAGCAAAAAGAAATGCAAAACCGGACACAACTGCTGAAAAAAATCAGGAGTTGGCTTCTAGAGTTCCTTCAGCCTTGATGTGTAAATGGATGAAGAGCATTCGAATAAAGTTCCTCTGCAGCATGGCAGGTCTAATGCTGGACAAGCGAAAGGTCGAAGGAAAAAACGCTAGAGGAAAAGATGGAAATAAGCTTACAGCCCGTCAGGCTATAGACCAGAATGTATCAGCCCATCGCGTGTCCTCAACCTCTGCCACGTTTGGCACTTCTAGCACAGTTTTATGTTTGTACACATTATTAGAAATCAGAGAGGTGGACCGAGGAAGTCCAGGTGAGTGGTTCCTTTCCTCTCCTTTCCTTTAGCTGTGTGGTCCTGCCTTCCTCCGTGTCCCCCCCTCCCGCTCTCCGTGGGCCCGTCCCCCCTCCCGCTCTCTGTGAGCCCGTCCCCCCTCCCGCTCTCCGTGAGCCTGTCCCCCCTCCCGCTCTCCGTGTGCCCGTTCCCGCTCTCCGAGAGCCAGTCCCCCCTCCCGGTTTGTGGGTCTGTGGTTTACAAGATGGTAATAAAAACATATTTGAACAAACTATCGTATGGAAACAAACAAAGTAACATCTGTTTGCCGGGACTCTACTAGTCAAGAATTAGTTAATAAAATAGGGAGGTCACACTGTGTTTATATCGAAGTGCCCGGCCTCTATGTGCGATGGCGGACCTATTATCAGAAGATGCAAGTATTGGAAGCAAAAAGAAATGCAAAACTGGACACAACTGCTGAAAAAATCAGGAGTTGGCTTCTAGAGTTCCTTCAGCCTTGATGTGTAAATGGATGAAGAGCATTCGAATAAAGTTCCTCTGCAGCATGGCAGGTCTAATGCTGGACAAGCGAAAGGTCGAAGGAAAAAACGCTAGAGGAAAAGATGGAAATAAGCTTACAGCCCGTCAGGCTATAGACCAGAATGTATCAGCCCATCGCGTGTCCTCAACCTCTGCCACGTTTGGCACTTCTAGCACAGTTTTATGTTTGTACACATTATTAGAAATCAGAGAGGTGGACCTCTGTCTAGTGAACAAATGTTTCCGTAGCAAAGTGGGTAGGAAAGATGAAATTACACGTGTGAACAAAGCTCATGAAATAAGTATTTTACTAGGACAGTGGGTACATCTTTTAGCAAGAGTCAGGACAACTACCCCTTTATGGGCACAATGGTGGGAGTGGGAGATCAAATAAAAATAGGGCAACTTTGAATAGGTCTCAGTTTTTATCATTAGCCTCCAGAAGCTCTTCCCTTACAAAGCAGAAATCATCCAAAGATTTTTTGCTGTAAGCTTTGCTAAAGACTTGGCTATTTAGTTCGTATTTCTAGACTCCCTATTATCCTATTTAGAGATCAGACTTGCTATTTAGCACTGTTTGGAGTAGCTGGCACACTATACAAATCCTTAAATAATAATAATAGCTCAGATTGATTTTTATTTGGCGGAATTACAGTTAGAATAATTCGGAGTTTGTATCTTATAAATACACTCCTCAGATAATGCATATCAACAACAAAGTCATCTTCTGCCCTAGCCAATAGGTTGATTGTATGAAAATATCCGCTCTAAAAGAAGCTGTTTGAGTTACTTTTGATAGAGGAGCATTGACTGTTGAATTTCCATCGAAAAACAATGACATCATTTCGGAAATCGATTTCACAGATTAGCAAGAACAAATAGTTGTGTTGTAGATTACATGGACCCTGATATTAATGCCTGTCGGTGTTGACTGTAGGAAGGCTTGCACTGTTTTATGGAATATACTTGGTTATCGAACTTTGTTTATTATGGTAGATGATTAAAGGCTAGTAACATTGCGAGCTGTTCTTTTCGTTCCAGAAGTTTAGGTTCTAGATTCTTTCTTACTGGATGGATTTCATTGCTTTGATATTCCAGATAATGCACATTTAATGGGATACCCTTCTGCGGTAATTAACACTTTTGCCATTTGAAACACTAGAATTGTGAGCGCTTTGATCTCACTTTATTTACATTTTGTACTAGCTGTCCATCTAGTATTTGAATCTGATGGTCAAAACACTACATATGAATTACTTGCAATAAATATGTACCTGAAACGAAATAAGTATTTTATAAGAACAGTGGTCCTTGGTAAGCAACTAATATAGATACACAATCTGTATAGAGTAGAATCAGTGCTACATTAATACTGCCCAGCCGGACAGTGAAAGTTAATGAATAACAAGGTTAAGATCTGACACGAACAAATAAAGTGGGACAAAATCCTGCGTCCTATTCATTACAAAACATATACAGTAAACAAAACATTCAGGCAGGACAAAAAAGGCTCGTTTGCAATGTAAACAGTTAAACCAGCAAAAAGAAAAACAACAATCATTACACTAGAATATCAATTAAGATTGTGTGCACGGTGTGTTATGTTCATATGGCGGGGTGTCGCCTGCTGCTCAGAGCCGTCACTCGCTGTGTCCTGCACCTAATACTGAACCCTGCCCATCAAACAGCACCAAAAACCTTCGACATCAAGCCATGCCGATTCATCACTGAGCCCAGGTCAGCGCCCCGGACAGCCATGCATGACCAGCATTGAACCCGCCCAAGCCTGACGCCTGTGGCCTTCTCGACTACACCCAGCACTAAGCGTGGCCTGTTGCATGATTTAACCCAGACAACACTGACCCATGCCCATCCATCCTTCACCCTTCAAACCGTCCAACACGGACCCACTGATAGCCACTCTTCAACCCGTGCAACACTGAGCCACGCCCATCCAACAGTCAGCCCATCCCACACTGACCCACGCTCATCTACCCTTCAAACTGTCCAACACTGATCCACGCCCGTCCATCAACCTTCAAAGTGCTCAACACTGACCCACTGCTCTCCACTCGGGTGTACTTGTGCTGTCACTATACGGTGCATAGCTGCTATCACAGTGAGAGGTGCACGGTACATTATACATTGGGTCAGATGTAGATGCTCTCACTAAAAGCTGCATGCGTGTCACTACTGTGAGATCTCCACATACATGTGCCCTTTGTCAGATGAATGTGTGTTATCACGAAAAGGTGTCCATGAGCCATCAGTGTGAGATGTTCATGTACCCGGACACTTTACTTTGTCAGACGCACGTGCTCTCACTGTACACCCGCCTTCATTGGGGCATGTTCGTGTACTCACTATGAGGTGTGTGCGTTTACTGGGAGGTGTGTGTGTGTGTGTGTATATATACATATATATCCTCAGTATAAGCATCTTTCTTTCAGTCAGCACTATGATAGATGTATGTTCGCACTGCAAGATGACCGTTCTCTCCCTGCACAGTGTAACTGTATCTTCAGCATAAGATACTTATCCCACTCTATGCATGACACGTGCCTCCGTTGTGAGATGTACCAACACACACGGCCTCTTCATAGCGAGGACTGCTTGTCATCTGTGTATGACACGCCCTCTGTGCAACGTTTGTCCTATAAGATGTGTATGTGTACTCACTATAAAGTCCTATCTGGTGGCCCCCCTCGCCCCTCTTGTTTACGTTAGGTCTCTCATTTGCGAAAGATTAAGCTATTGACATTGTAAATGACAATGCCATTTATTTATCTGTTTTCAAAACCAACACATAAATAAATAATTTGTCATTTGCAATGCCAATAGCTCTAACTTTGTCAAAGGCGAAACCGTTGCATTGTAAATGCTTGTTATGATTTGTTGAGGCCCGTGCTTTGATGGATCTGCTTTTTCCTGACTGGAAGGACCCAGTCAGCCTGACATTGTACACCTCGGATGCCTGCGACCTCATCTGTGGAGTTCCACAATGATTCTCCCTGAGCCCTACCCTCTTCATTACATACATAATCCCTCTAGCCAGCATCGTCCACTATCACAATATCAATGTCCATCACCACGCAGACAACAAACAACTCATTCTCTACCTTCCAGAGAAGACGCCCAGTACCTGCATAACAACCGAAATTGTCCACTAGAGGACGACCAAGTGTCTAAAGCTGAACACCAACAAGAACATAATTGCGATATTTGGGAAGAGTGCATCACTGTGGGAATCCAACTTGAAGGATAAAAGACCCAGGACTGACACAAACCCCAACACCCATGACAAGAACCTCGAAATCACCATCAACAACAAACTTGAAATGATTGCACAGGTATAAGCGGTTTCTGTCTCATACTTCCATTCTCTGAAGCGGCTGAGGAAGGTTTTCAAATGGATCCTAATCAGTACCCAGAACACCAGCCAGGCCACAAGCAAGCTGGACTACGGGAATACCCTCTATGTCAGGGTCGACAAAAAACTCATCAGAAGGTTATATAGATCATTCAAAACTCAGTAGCCAGAATCACTTTCAACCACCAATGGCACACTCACTCCACACACCAGAAGGAGATTCACTGACTAGCAATTTAAACTCCTCACCCACACTTTTAAGGTACTGCATAACACTGGCCCAGCAGGCCTCAACATTTACATCAACCGCCACAAATCTTCCAGGCACCTCCGTTCATCCGGACTCCTATTTTCACAAATCACTGAAAACAAGATCCAGCAGTCGAGCCTTTTCTCCATACCCTTGTATCCCCTCCCACGGTGTTGTGACTGCGTCCGCCCTCCGACCCCACTTAATGGAACTCTGCTCTCCTGTTTTTTTGGGTATTGACCTGAGAAAATCTACTAATTGTATATATATTTATATAGAGAAAACTCTAATCACTAGTATATGCAGTAGACCTTTATACTATCTACCATTCCTATGTGACTCTTACGAGTATATCCATTTGTATCCCTTCCTTGAATGACTACATTTGCAATTTTTTTTCCTTTTTTTCTGTTTGTATCTCTTCCTTGTGTAAAGTCCACATTTGTAAAGCGCACAATCACCCGTAAGGGTCTCTAGGCGCTGGGGGGCCGTCGGGAAGATTAAGCGAGCTATTGCCCAGAGTCACATGGTGCTGGGCTGACCTGCCGCCGTAGCCGGGGATCGAACCGTGGTCCCCAGATTCCAGCGTCAGTCGCCCTGGCCGCGGCGCCACACCTCTTAACTTGTACAATTGCAATTTTTTGGTTTGTATCTTTTATGTAACGTATGTAATCCTAAGTCTTTATGTATCGCAACTGGTTCTTATGTAAAGCGCCGACACCTTCGGGTAATGTTCGCGCTATATAAAATCGCATTAAATAAATAAAATACTACAGTGCTCCCAAAGCATGGAACAACCTACTGCTAACATAAAAGAATCCTCCTCATTGCCTGAATTCCGCATGAAGCTGAAGACCAGGCTTTTCGAGTAGTCCAACTAGGCCCTACGTGTGTTTGGAATAAAGTCACAGCGGCTCAGCGCCAGAGTATTCTCACGTGCGTTCCAGAAATCTACCTAACAGAAGAGGCAAGGTCCTATAACTAAGCCTCAAACTACCATCTCCGGTACCACACAGCAAAGAAGAACAAAGCCTCGTCAGCACTAAAGAAGATCCGCAGATCACCTTAATTTGAAATGGAAGGCCTTAGCCCTCGCGAGCGACCTCCAGGAAACGTTCCAAAACCCACGTTCAACGTCCTCAAAAGGTGGCGAGAACAAAGTTGCCTCTTCCAAATGTAGAATTATAACGGGCAATCATGAACAACATGCTATAAATGCAAATTCCAGGTATAATGTGGACTATTGCTACCAGCGAAATGCGCGCCTCCTCGCAGCCATATTTTCGTTTGCCATTACGCAGGCTTCCCTAATAATTTGCTTCATATCCAACCATACTTCACTCGCAAACAGAAAAGATCTTACGGTGTCGAGTGTCTAGGAAACGTTTTGGCCGGCACCACCACTTACCTCTCGTCTACGTTCGACAGAGATGAGAAAAACCCGCACCTCTTCAAAATGTGTTCGATTCGCAGGCTAATGGCGGCCGCGCATGCGCACAAGTGTAACTATTGAAAGAGAAGAGACTACCAACAAGACCTGTGAGTCAATTGGCTGTGTCTTTTTTCCATGTCTATTCCCATGGAAAGAGAAGTGCTTCGGAAACCAAAGAAGGACTGTTATCAGAAGAGGAAACTTGCGACAATGGCGTTTCCCTATGACGCTTTCAGTTCTTGTCGCATCTGTACTTTCTTTGGAAAGGTATCATCGGAATTAATTCCTCTGTTGTAGCGTTAGCCACCTACGCGTAGTGGCCAAATTAATCCCAACATCCCTGCCCACATTTAGTGGGATTGTGTGAAAAGACAATCGACCGGACAATTAATTCAGAACAATGGGGGGAAATGTTAGCAGAGAATCAGGGGGAGGGAATAACCTGTGGATTGGGTTGGTGGGCGGAGTCAAATGTTTTATTTATTTTTATTTATTCAATGCATTTTTTATATAGCGCGGTCTTTACTCAAAGGTGTCAGAGCGCTTCACAATAGAACCAAGTACGTTACATGAGGAGATATTTAAAAATGTACATGTTCCAGAAACAAACGAGAAAGAAGAAAAAAGTAGAATAAAACAATAGATGGCCGTCATACAAAAACAGATTAGGATGAAGATCGTACAGGCAGAGAATGCAAATTTACAATATTGAAAGAACTTCCTTGGGGGACATGAAAAGGGATTTATTAATTCTGGAATTGTCTTTGGAGAAGAGATTTGAAGTCAGTTTTGAAGGTCCGTGTAAAGGTGGCGGTACGGAGTAGGGGAGGAAGTGAGTTCCAGATTCTAACCATTGCCTGAGAAGGATTGAGCAATCGATCTTTCCCATTTGAAGGTGAGGGGGCTCAAGCAGTAGATTTTCCGCATTATGAGATCTAGAGCCTCCAGAGATTTTAAGTGTAATTGCCAGGTATCGAGGGGAGGAAGTGTACAAGGCTTTGTGGGTGATACAGGCAGTCTTGTAGATTGATCTTCACTCTATGGGAAGCCACCAAAGAGAAGACAAAATGGACGTAATGTGGTCACTTCTTTTGGCCCCAAAGACAAAACAAGCCGCTGAATGGAGAACGGAGTTAAGAGGAGAAAGGCGAGATTTAGGGAGGCCAGCAAGAAGAGTATTGCAGTAATCCAATCTAGAGAGAACCAGAGATTGGACCAAGGTTTTCAGATCTTGCTCCAGAAAGAAACTTCAAATCACCCAGAGAAGACGCAGTTGGAATTGTGCATTCTTTGCAATGGAATTGATGTGGGAGGGTAGCTTGAGCCGTTTGTCAAGTATGACACCAAGGGATTTTGCTCTGTCAACAATGATAGGATTATTGTTGAATAAGTTCAGCTGATCCATCCAGGATTGAACAGGAGGAGGAGAGAGTGAAGTAGAGAGGAGGAGGAATTCAGTTTTGGAAGGATTCAGAATGAGTTGATGAGCTAACATCCAGTTTTGAATAGAGCTGAGAGTAGAGTTGAGGATTGATACATTGTGCGTGGAAGACACCTTAAGGTAGATTTGAGTGTCATCGGCATAGAGATGATAAAGGATCCCAAATTGACTTAGATTTCTCAATGGTTCCAAATAAAGATTGAACAAAGTAGGTGCAAGGATAGAACCTTGAGGGACGCCTTGACATACCGCCAATGAAGACGATAGACTGTCGCTATTTTGATCATTTGGGATCTGTCCGAGAGGAATGAGGCAAACCATTTAAGCACTGTGCCTTCCAAGCCCATTCTCTGTTGAAGAGTGTTAAGGAGAGTGTTGTCATTAACAGTGTCAAAGGCTAAAGAAAGGCCTAGAAGAATCAGAAGACAAGGCTCCCCCAAATTGAGTACATGCAGTGCATCGTCGATCACTTGCTGCAGGGCTGTTTCGGTGCTGCGGTTTAGAATGAAACCAGACTGGAAATTGTCAAGATTATTATCCTTAAGGGGCGTGGCTTGGACGCCGATCGGGATGGCGGCGTGAGCTCGTAGCTCCGCGCAGAATCCCGTTAATTCTCCTGTTTTCGGAACCCTGGGCGGCCCGGAGACGACGCTCCTGCCCTCTGAAGTGTGAGGGGACAGCTGGACACTATTGGTGAGCCGCTGGGGGACTGCAGGCCCCGAGGAGACCGAGTCGAAGAAGCGGCTGAGGTGTTGCCGAGGGTGCGAAGAAAATGGCGGCGTGGAGTTCGGCGGGCCCCGAACTTCAGCTCTGAGCCGAGTTGTCGCCGACTGGCAAGGGATACTGGCAGGAGATCCTGCATTCAGCTGATCGAGGCACTGGGGTCGGCGGTGCTGTGCCTTGGGGCCGAGTGACGCTGCCTTGACTCGCCAGGAGCTTGGGGACCCTGGCTGGCTGCCGCCCGGAGACTCATCCTTTCCCCCTCAGGCTCCCGAGGGGGGCGGCGGAGCGGAGTGTACCTAGCTGGTCGTTGCTCCTGTGAGTTTCAGTGAAGACATTGCTCTGCCCGGTGCCCGACGACCGGCACTAGCCTACGGGCGCTGACGACAGCGGGCTCCAGGACCTGTGACGCAGCACCCTGGAATGGCGGCGACTGGAGGGCCGATGGCCGTGAGATGCACTGAGGAGGGCTCGGCGACATCGACTCGGCTGGGCGAGGGTCCCTCCCCGGAGCTTGACCGAGAACAGCGGCTGAACCGGCGATTGGATGCCATACTTGATGCGATCGCCTCGACCAAGGACGCGTTGCACCAAGACATCGCCCAAGTGGCCACGGGCCTAGGGCTGCTCCGCGCGGATCATGCGAAGCTAGCGGACAGGGTTAAGGACCATGACCAACTGTTGCTGGACCTGAAACCATCGGTGGTGGCCGCGGAGCATAGGATTGCGGACATGTTGGCCCGGCTGGACTCGCTGGAGCGGAGGGCGGAGGATGCCGAAGGCCGCAATAGGCGGAACAACGTGCGGGTCGTCGGCCTTCCGGAACGAATTGAGGGGGGGGATGCGGTGGCCTATATGGAGACCTGGTTCCGCACTGTGGTGGCGCCGGAGGGGCTCACTCCTTTTTTCACGCTGGAGCGGGCCCACCGGGTACCTGCTCGCCCGCCGGGGATTGGCCGCCCCCCCCGACCGATGGTGGTGAGGCTCCTCCACTACAAGGACCGAGATCTCCTCATTCAGCGGGCCAGGATGTCGGGCCCTTATGAGGTGGAGAACAGTAGGGTTACGATCTTCCCGGACTACACTCAAGCGGTCCAGAAAAACCGGGCATCATTCTTGGCGGTGAAGAAAGAACTCAGGGAGGAAGGCGTTCAGTATTCCTTGCTCTACCCGGCTAAGTTGCGGATCATCATGGATGGGGCTACGCACTTTTTTCAGACTCCGGACGAGGTTTGGCATTGGCTGGAGTCGTATAGAGCGGGGACGGACAGATCACATAAAAGCAGACGAGATGAACCCAAGCGGCCCCGGGTGAGGCAATCGCAACGCATCAGATCCCGCAACAGGCGCCAGCGGGAGAAACGGGAGGCTCAAATGGCGGCGGAGAAGAGGGATGCACTCGCAGCGACGGCGGCCATTACAGGGTCGCAACAGAACAGTGAACGGGCAGACACGGACTCGGGAGGGGAAGGCAGCAAGACGGGCGAGGAACTCTCGGAGGCGGAAAGCTCGAAGGGGCCGACGGTGACCCCACAGACTTCAGATGGTATCTTTTGCGGCTGAGATTGGACTAGGCTAGTTCGAGACTTCATGGTAGGGTGGTATCCTGCTGTTGGAGGACGGGATGCCGGGAGGGGAGGCTGTGTGCTTCGGGAGGGATGGAGGCGCGGGGTGCGGGCTCCGCTTGCTGGGGTCGGCGGCGACTCACCCCCCTTGGGCCCTTAAGGCCGACTGTGGTGGAGACCACAGGGTAAGAGTGTGTGAAGTTGGTTCAAGGTTTGGATGGGGGTGGACATTGGGTTCGTGTGCTCTGTCCTGGGGAGTGGGGTTTGGGGAGTTTTTCTGTTTTGGGGGTGTTTGGGGGGGGCAACTGCATTGGGGGGGCTGTGAACATTCGTTATTTGATTTGGACTGTACGAAGTTGGAATGGGGACGTTACCTAATCTGAAATGCCTGACGTGGAATGTCCGGGGGCTGCGAACTATGGTGAAACGTCATAAGGTCCATGCATATCTAGTACGCAGGGGGGTTCAGATTGCTATGCTCCAGGAGACTCATCTCACTAAGAAAGAGTGTACTGCCCTGCAGAAACGATGGAGGGGCCAGGTGTTTGGCACCACTTACTCAGCGTATGCCAGGGGGGTGCTGATCTGGGTGAGGGCGGGGATACCCTTTCAATTACTGAATCAAGTTGTGGATCCGGATGGCAGGTTTGTGGCGGTGGAGGGGAGGTTATATGGACGGGATGTGGTTTTCTGCTGTGTGTATGCGCCGAACACTGATCAAGCTCGATATTTTGATAGCCTCTCGGGGTCTTTGGCCTCTTTCCTGGCGGCCCCAATAGTGCTAGGGGGGGACTTTAACTCGATCACGGATGTGGCTCTGGATAGGTCCCATCCCCCCCTGGTGGACTCCCCGGTGCGCAGGTTAGCCACGCACAGGAAGGACTGGCAGGATAGATGGGGGTTGCTGGATGTCTGGAGGGAGCGGCACAGGGAAACCAGGGATTATTCCTTTTACTCTGCTCTTCATGACCTGCATGTCAGGATTGATTCGGTGCTCTGCAGTGGATCCCTAGCCCCGCTGATCTCCCATGCGGAGTACTTGGCTAGGACGATCTCAGATCATAACCCCCTATTGGTGCACATTCAGTGGCAGAGAGAGCGCTCAGTAATTCCAACGTGGCGGCTTCGGCCGGAAACGCTTGAAGATCCTGTGTTCACTGATGCGGTTCGACAAGGCATTGATAGCTATTTCGGAGTGAATGAGGGCACGGCCACGAGTAGGTCCACTGAATGGGATGCAATGAAAGTGATGGTGAGAGGAGTGTGTTTGGGTAGGTTTTCGAATGCTCGCACGGCTGTGTTGACTGACCTCATGAAAGCGGAAGAAAGGTTGAGGGATTTGGAGCGCCGCAGGCCAGCTAGGCCGGACTTACAGGCCCAGCTCTTAGAAGCGAAAGAAGTGGTCGCCACCGAGACGGAACGTTTACGATGCTATGATCACAGGCAATATATCATCAGGGCGCATGCGGAAAGAGACAAGGTGGGTACCCTCTTGGCCAGACTGGCTAATCCGGAACTTAGGGGCTCCCCGATCCTCGGCATTCGTACTGCGCAGGGAGAGATGGTATACACCCAAGCAGCGGTATTGGAATGTTTTAGGGAGTACTATGAGGAACTATATCAGGGCCAGCTGGGAGTGGGGGTCCAGGACATTGCGGAATACTTGGGGGCGAGGCAGCTTCCGGTCCTAGATGAGGAGGACGCGAAGGAACTGGGCGGCCCGATCACGCTCTCAGAAATGCGGGCGGCCATTAAGCATATGGCCCGCAACAAAACGCCCGGGGTGGACGGATTACCGATTGAATTTTATCAGCGGTATGCGGACAGTTTGGCGCCCAGGCTGCTGGCGGTGTACGCTGAAGCCTTCGAGGCTGGGGTATTGCCTGGGTCCATGCGGGAGGCCTTGATTGTGCCGCTCCTAAAGCCTGGCCGGGATGCTGCGGATGTGAGGTCTTACCGCCCGCTATCCATGCTGACGGTGGATTATAAGATTCTGAGCCAAATACTGGCCACCAGGCTGGCCCCATATATGACGGGCCTGGTACATAGGGACCAGGCCGGGTTCATACCCACGAGGAGCACGGCGCTGAATATTCGCCGCCTGGTGGGGATAATGGACGCCATCTTGGACGAGGAGGGAGCCCCGGCGGTCCTATCCGTGGACATCGAGAAAGCCTTTGATAGCTTGGAATGGCCGTTCCTGGACGGAGTTTTGGAGAGGTTTGGCATGGGCGAGGGGTTCCGCAGGTGGACAAGGGTCTTGTATGCTTCGGCGGCGGCGAGGGTGCGTTTGGGCGGCCTGGTGTCTGCGGCGTACCCGGTGGGCAGGGGCACGCGGCAAGGATGCTCTCTGTCCCCCCTGTTGTTTGCTCTGGCGATGGAACCTTTGGCGGTCCATGCGAGGTCGGGTGTCAGGTACGCGGGGATAGCGAGAGGCGGGCAGTGGCATTATATATCGCTGTATGCGGATGACTTGCTCCTGTACCTGGCTGACACCTCGCGGGCATTGGCCGGTGCGATGGAGCTGTTGTCGGAGTTCGGCCGGCTGTCAGGCCTTAAGGTCAATTGGGCGAAGACTTGTGTGTTCCCGCTGCGAGCGGGCTCGCCCGTTCCTGGTGGCGACTTGGGCGTGGTGTGGGAGCCATCTTGTTTCACCTATCTGGGTGTTCGCATCTACCACGCGACTGCGGACCTCTTGGAGGGCAACATTGGTCGCTGTGTCCGGGCACTGAGGGGCAGCTTGTCTTTCTGGTCGACCCTCCCGCTGACGGTTCTGGGTAGGATTGCGCTTTTGAAGATGGTGGCGCTCCCCCGCTTCCTCTATTATTTCCGAACGCTGCCTGTCTGGATTCCCCAAGGGGTCTTCAGAGACCTGAGATCGATGATTATTGGCTTCTTATGGGGACACGGCCGCCGTAGAGTGGCCCTGAGCACGCTCCTCCGCCCTAAGGTTGAAGGGGGCATGGCTGTGCCTGACTTCGAGCTGTATTATCTAGCGGCGCAGCTGCAGGTTCTTACACAGAACGTAGCTAGGGTGTTCCGGGGTCCAGAGGAGGACCGGGACCGAGGGATACGACGCCACGTGCTGTCCTATATTGTCATGCAGCAGAGGCTTGAGTTGCGGGCCCTCACTATGGAGGAAAGGACGCTCCGGCTGTGTTGGCAGAGGAGCCTTCGGAGAGCGAGGGCTTCGCGGCCTTATGCGCCGGAGATCCCGATCGGCATGCTGACGGCCTTGCCGCACGGGGGAGATTGGTCCCCGTTGCTGGATTGGGAGGAGGCGGGACTACAGGTGGTAGGTGACTTGTACATAGATGGGGTTTTGGCACCGTTCGAGGCGCTCCGGGACCAGTTCGGGCTGCCCGACGGGGGGTTCCTCCTGCACGCGGCAGTGGTGGCTGCCATACAGAAGCACTGGAAAGGGGGGCTCGTAGAACCCACGACGACTATGGCGTGCCAATATGTGGTGATGGCAGCAGGCACGGTCAAAGCTGTGACGTGCCTCCATAATAGGATGCTGAATGAGGGACTGGAGCCACTCCTGGGGCTCAAGGTTAACTGGGAGGAGAGTGTGGGCCGGCACATACCGGATACGGCTTGGGGACACATCCTGCGGCGCACGTGGAAGGGCACGAGAAATGCGCGCTTTCAGCAAGTGCATTTCTATGTGCTTCATAGGGCCTATTTAACTCCAGAGAAATTACAGCGGTACTTCCAGGTGCCGGATGCCCGGTGCCCACGGTGTTCGTCTCTGGGAGCGGACATGGATCATTTGTTTTGGAAGTGCCCGCAATTGGGGACCTATTGGGCGGAGGTAGGGGGACTCCTGAATGCAGTGACAGATAGGGAGGTGGAATTCGATATGGCGGCGTGCCTGCTGCTCTGGTTCCCGCACACTAAACGCACCAAGGTGACGAGCAAGTTCCTTGATCTGGGTCTGATATTGGCGCAGAGGGAGATATCGTGGCATTGGAAGTCCAGGGGGGGGCCCTCGCTGCGTAGATGGAAGAATGAATTGCTGCGGTGGTCTGCCTGCGAGAGTGTGCTCCGGATGCGGCAGGCTGTTAAGATGGGGAATGAGAAGGTTTTGGAAGCGGCGCGTGCATGGGAGCTAGTGGTGCAGGCCTTGCGTGATTCTTTTGTGGACAACGAGGATGGGGAGAACTAAGCCGGTGGACACCACGGGGCGAACACAGAAGTGCTATATTCCGCACTGTGGTGGTTCCATCTAACTCGACAGGACGAGGCGTACGCCCAGCAGTTGCCAGGGGGGGGGGGCCTTGGGGGGGACTGGTTCATGGGGGTTCGGGGTGGGACGGAAGCCACTGGATGGTAGCCGCCTGGGTGCCTTGACTCTACTAGGATGGTTGGCACAGTGTGGAGTATGAAAGGGCTGGAGGGAGCAGCCAGGCGAGATAGAACGATAGCACCTAGGGCAGGCCCCGATATGAGCGGTGTCACTGCTTTACCTCTGGGATGGCTGACGGAGATGTTGTTGTGGGTGGGGGGATAAAAGCAGATACGTACAACGACTTTTCGACCATGGTCCCCGTGGGACGTGCACCGTGCTTTTCCTATTGAATGTAATAACATGCCGCCCGGCCCCCGGCCCCCGGGATGCGGGCTGAATGGCTGTGTACAGTTTGGACTTCTTAGTGGACGAGGGGATGTCACGAGTGCACTGGTTGATTGATTGTATCCTGTGGTTTCTAATTCTGCAATAAAAATATATTTGAAAAAAAAGATTATTATCCTTAATATGTAGGGAAAGTTGTTTCCCTACACATCTTTCTGTGATTTTCGCAAGAAAAGGGAGGTTAGTGATGGGGCGGAAGTTGTTGAGGTCGTTAGCATCAGCGGTGGGTTTTTTAAGAAGTGGAGTAACCTGTCCTGTTTTAAGTGCAACAGGAAGGGAACCTTGGCTGAGGGAGAGGTTAACCAGAATGGTCCAATAGGAAAGAGTATGGGTGTAAAAATCAATGGCAATGTCACTGGGGATGGGGTCAATCAAATGGTAAAAGGGTTTTGTTTCGAGGATGCATTTAAGGAGGGCATCTTCAGAGATGACGTCAAAGTTCTGCCAAATGACTAAGGATTTGCGCTCCTCTACGGAGGTAGGATGAATGACCTGATCCACCTGTGATTTAACTTTTTCTTTAAAGAATATGGCGTAATCTGCTGCTTTCGTGGGAGAATCGTCAGGCTAGGTGGTTGAGGGAGAGCAGTTTGGATTTTTGATGAGGTCAAATAGCTTTTTGGGTCTGTTTTTGGCTGAGTCGAGGGGGGTACTGAAATGTGATGCTTTTTCATGGAAAATGTGTTTGTGGTATTTTGATCTTGCTGAACGTAGAATTGAAAGATTAGTGGTGGATGGAGATTGTCTCCATTGTTTCTCCAAGGATTCTGAGGTTCTTCCTTTCTTCATAGAGGGATTTGTTGAACCATGGTGCTGAGGGAATAGGCCTTTTGCTTTGAAGTGCAGCGTCATTATCAATTTTCGACTGCAAGGACTGAGAGGCATTGGGAGGTAAGATCGTTGCCATCCAAGTCAGGGTTTAACCTTGGAATGATAGCATAGCAGAATCACAAAGAGTGACAAGGTCAATGTTTTTGGTGTTATGGAACCAGGTAGTAGGCGTTTTAGGTTGGCCAAGAGTAATAGAGTGTGATAGGTGAAGAGAGAAGGGGATGAGGAAGTGGTCAGACCAGTCTACTTGAATAGGGATAGCAATAGTAAGCACGTCTGCTTTAGATATAACAAGGTCCAGAATGGAGCCTTTAGAGTGTGTTGTTTCAGTGCAGTGTTGGATAAGATGATTTGCTGAGAGAAAAGTGGCAAGCTTATTGGCAGCAGAATCTTTCAAAGAGCCCCAGTGAAAATTAAAGTCTCCCAGGAAAATCTGGCGATCAATTTAATAGTATTGGTCGCTGATGAAGACTGTGAGTTCCTCCAAAAAAAAGAGCACTCACCAGGCAGTTGATACATGGTGTAGGAAGGTGGATATCTGACTATATGGTTACCCCAACTTTTTGCCTAGTGTTTAGCTGGTTTTTTTACTTAGTTGGCCTGGGATCCTGCTATTCAGGGTCCCAGGCTATCTGCTCTCTCTGTAAAATTGACTCCGTGTACTTTAGGTACATATCCAATTGGGTATTGGGTCACCTTGTGAGCCCCTGTATAGTGTACCATAGGTACCCAGGGTATAGGTGCATCAAAGGCCCTACCAGGGGCTGCAGCATGAATTATGCCACCCCTGGCTGGCCATCCAAACTGACACCACAGGCTTAACACTCAGCTTGGGCAAGGTGGTGTAATCACCCCTTGCTTAGATATAGTATTCTTATATCTACCCTTACATATAGACACATATGCACCTATAAGTCACTCCTATGGCAGGCCTTGACAATGCTGAAGGCAGAGTGCTTGGTTTTATGTGAGATGGTGCTCTAGCATGAGCTGAGCCTGTCTGCAGCTTTCGGAACCATGTCCTTATAGCCATACCATATACTCTTAGTGCATTATACTCCTCGCTGTTAATGCTAACTTTGGTTTGGCTTTATCAAAACATGTCGTGTAAGGTGTCAAACACTTTGGAAGACTATTCCCCCCGCCTCCCGCCAGTCCTGGCGGCGGGGGTAGCATTCCACTCTTATAGAGGGAGAAGACATGTATTTACTGCTTTACCCGGTTAAAGTTAAACAGAGCCTCAGCATCACAAAATGGATGCTGCTGCCACAGACACAAGTCTGACCTCCTGCTGCTGGACGAAACTCCGGCAGGGGAGGCCTGGACAATAGGTTTCCTGTCAAGGGAGGTGCTGGCCCCTCCCTAGACAGCCTGTAGTGGATTTGGGCAAGGTGGGTTCAATGGAAACTGCTGTTTCCAGACACTGCCCGGGGCACACAAGGGGCTCCATGCATAGCCCGGTTCAAACCAGTTGCTGGGGCACTCCAGCCCCAGCTCTGGCGCGAAACTGGACAAAGAGAAAGGGGTGTAACCACCCCCTTCTCAGGTTCCACCCATAGGAGGGACCTAGCAGGTAATCCAGCACCTTAGTTTGGTATAAAGTGAGGAGCTGTGTCTAGAGACATTAGATTATCCTAGAAAGAAACTCTGAAACGAACTCTTGGACCTTCGACGTTCCATTTCGACTGGAAGACTGAAGACATATCCCTTGTGGTCATGGAGTGACCACCTTTTGCAAACAGGCACCATCAGTAACTTGCAGGTTTGTTTTGTCGACGCTCCAGCCGGAACCCGAAGACTTAGTGATGCAGAACCTGGACTTCCAGACTTTTCTGACTCCGATCCACAGCAAAGCTGAGACCCGTGGCGGACACGAGAGACGTGGGATCGGACATCCTGGACTACCTGCTTTTTGCTACCTGTGCAGCTTCTGAGGCACCCTCGAAGTTGTGCATTGCGGTTTGAGAAGCCCCAGACCCGAGCAGCATTTGCACCGAAGCACAGCACTCCACGAGTGCCGTGTGGGGCCTGCGCCTGCATTTCAGCTCAACGCGTCTTCGCTGTTGCTAGCCCGTTGGCTAGTGGCCCCTCTGAAGACTTCTTTTTGAAACACCACTGCTTTCCTGGTTGCTCCGGCCTTGCTCCTGCTTCCCTGCAAAGGAGAAGCTCCCCAGACCTTGCTGGTCTGAACAGAAGCCAATCTTCCAATCCTGCGTGGATTGCATTTGCCAAGGTTTGTTGGGTCCAGTCCGGATACCGACACCGCCAACAGCTAGATCCGTCATGGGACAGCTTGACTCCAGCTCCTGGTCGTCGTCAACGCCTCCTGGACCTCGTGGCTGCAGAGACAAGCTTCACCTCTTCAAATGATTGCATCTCAACATCGCCTGGTTCCTTCCTGGTCACAGGCTAGTGACCCAGACTCTGTCCCCTCTGCTTTCAGGTTCTTCACTGCTCCGATCCACCCGTGGATCCATCCGGATACTTTCCTCCTAGTCGCTTGCAGCACTTTCTTGCAGCTCTCCATAGGATTCAGCGACGAAACCCGACACGAAAGAACACCTATGCACTTGGCTTCCCTGGGTCAGGTAACTCGAGTACTCCGCTGCTCCCGTGGGTAATAACTATCCAAGTGTCCTAGTTTAACAGGGCTTTCCCGTAGTCCACCCGGAAGTGTCCGAAATCTACTACTTTGTAACTTTGACATTCGCATTGAAACTCTATGGTAACTCGCATGTGTGTTTAGACACTGCACACACATCCTGTGGGACTCCTACTTCCTAACCTTTGGTTGTTCCGTGTAGCCCCAGCGATTTCCTAGGCCCTAGGCCTATTCACCTTTCCTGAAGTGGTTTTTATACCACTTACTTAGTATATGGTTCGTGAGGCCCCTAGGGCAGAATTGTATTTGTGCAACTTATAGTATGCTTATTGAGTGACTTGTGCTGTATCTCGAACTCTGACCTCATAAAGAGTGCAGAGGGGTTGTGTTAGTAATAAATACATATATATTTGATATATACCTTGTGTGGTGTCCTTTCATTTGATATTCAAGGGACTATTATTGGTAAAACAGCTGGCTTCACATGCGCTCTGAAGTTTTAGCCTAAGACTGCTTTGTCCATGCTACCACTAGGATAGCTGGTCTATAAGGTTGACTTTACAACCATCACCATAAGGGTTGTTTGGGGGCGTGGGTAAGCACGCAATGGAGACGGACGCACTAGGGTAGGGCTGCGGCCCGAGCTCCCCTTCTTCAGGCCATTACTCCGCTAAATGTATCCGTCAACAGCTATAACTTTAGGCGAGGCGGTAACAAGCTGTCGACTACCGCTCTGTTGTTTTTGGGGCCGAACAGGAGCTTCTGACCGCACCGAGGGCTTCCAGTGCGACACAGCCGCACATGCAACTACCTGCCCGGCGAGCCCATCTACGTGAGGTGTGTACGTGAGGCTGGTGTCTGTACGCTGGGCCCGAGGCGCGGCCTGGTGAACGGAGGGATCGAGCCTGCCTGGAGGTGCCGAATCCAGCGGGGGCGATTGCCACTGCGACCCGGAGGTGCACTGGAGTTGGGCCGCGCACCCGGCTGTCGCCTGCCCTGGGGGCCCCGTGATCTTGAACTGTTGTGCCCCGGGACGAGGTGCCCGCCCGGAGCAGCCGGCAATAATCGCCGCGCCGGTGTGACCATCTGCGCGAGGCCGAGGCTTGTGACTGCACGCTAGGCCCCGAGGCCTGGTGCGTGGAGTGTCCGCGCCTGACTGAAGGCGCTAAGTCCGGCGAGGGCGATTGCAGCGGCGGCCCGGAGGTGCACTGGAGTTGGGCCACGCACCCAGCTATCGCCTATCCTGGAGGCCTCGCGATCCTGAAGAGTTGTGCCCCAGAACGAGGTGCCCGCCCGAAGCGACAAGTGATAATCACCGCGGGGCAGGGCCACCAGTTAGTGCAGATTCCGACGAGAAGCAGCGGGGGCGCTGTCCGTGTGGGGCCTGTGCAGCGATGCCACCGGCTGCACACCCCACGGCTGCCCCGGGGAACTGACTCTGACTTGTTGAGGATGCCCGTGGTGCTGCAGTTGATGATCACTGTCTGGAACTGAGTGGTACACCGACCGGCCCTGGGAAAAGGCACGGAAATCCTCCCTTCCTGATTCCCCATTGGCCGGATGCGAGCTGCTGAGGAGAAACGCGACTGCCATTCCAGGTGAAGCACATCCCCTGCAACCCCCCCACACCCGTGCACCTGTCTTCCCGCACTACCTGTGTTGCCAGCTGCGGACCTTCTGACCGCTTGACGTCGCTGTAATAGGTGCTAGCTCTCCACCCACCGCGCTGCTCATGTCTGGGGGTACTAGGGCACGGACGCACAGGTGGCGCGCAATCAAAGGGGAAAATGGACAAATTCGCAAAAACTGCAGATGGCGACCAAACGGCGGCTAAACTTGATACAATGCTACCAGCTATGGAAAGATTGGAGGAATCAGTCCAACTCACCCGCACCTCTCTGGAGACCAAAATAGACAGCGTCGCAATTGATCTCACACACCTGCGTGCCGACCATAAGAAATTGGCGGAATATACCACTACTTTGGAGGGCGGCGTGGCGGATCTTGCGCCCCGGGTCACTCTAGCTGATAAACAGGTACAAGACCTGCTCAACAGGGTCGAATTCTTAGAAGACCGTGCTGAGGATGGGGAAGAGCGGGCACGGAGAAATAACGTGAGAATCGTAGGTGTGCCGAAACAATAGGAGGGGAAGGAGCCTGCGACACACGTGGAGACCTGGCTGAAGACTCTGCTACCAGATGGCGCGTTATCACCTCACTTTGTCGTGGAGCGAGCACACCGCGTGCCGAATAGGCCGCTCCCTACGGGATCTAATCCTAGACCATTGCTCCTTCGGATATTGAACTATCGCGATCACGACTCCATCTTGGGTGAAACCAGGCAGCTTCAAGACGTCCGCATCGACAATGCCAAGATAATGTTCTTCCCTGATTATACGATCCAAGTTCAGTGCCAGAGACACTCCTTCCTTACCGTAAAGCAGCGCCTACGCCAACTGGACCTCAAGTACTCCCTCCTCTTCCCTACTAGATTGAGAGTGGTAGCACAGGATAAAACACATTTCTTTGCCAGCCCTGAGGAGGTTGAGGCATGGTTGGACAGTGGAATAGCCGCGACGCCCCAGCAGACATCGGGGCCTTCAACATTACAGCGCTTTCGTGGAACACGACGACGACGCAGGAACAAATCGTCGCCGGCCCGCCGGGCACGAGCAGCGACGGATATCAGCCCACCTGCGGAACTTATTCATAATGAGCAACAAGATGCCCTCCGAATGGTAGCGGAACTTAGCAGCTCCCCAACCACAGACACCGCTCCAGATGCCAGCCCACGAGACCTGCCAAGCAACGATGAGGCTATCTATGGGGTGACTGATTCCCAGATGTTCACGGAACAACCGGATGTAACCCCGCAAACGGCGGATCTGCTTCATTGACTGGATAATACGCTGCTTGAAACTGAACACCTGATTTGCGGTGCCTTTGTCGCATCGCCTTTCCGGGTTCCGGTTGGGCCACAGCCTTGACAACACCCAGAGCACGGATACCTTCGGGACACTTGACCATTGGCGCGAGGCGCAGTGAGTACTGAATTTATGGTGATTGGCCTTTGGGGAGAAACTGTATTGGCGGAGACTTTCTGGTGAACCTATCTGCCATGGCTCGGCTGATGTCATCCTTTCTGGGTAGGGAACGACAGGGCCTGCTTGGCCTTCCAGATGGAACCTCAGTCCAAGCGAGGTGTGCCCGGCGAGCCGTGCAATTTCTAGCTGGAACGATTTATATCAGCTGTGACTGGTTCAAGCTGCCTGGGGAAGGAGAAGCTTCCTCTGCATATCCAGCCGCTATACCAACATAGCCGTGTCCAGTGCACAGCAACCCCCCTGGATTTAAAAGTTAACTATCTCATTAGAGAGTTTGGAGCATGTTCAGCAGTCGACCTTTTGGCATTATTCGCCTGTTATGTTTGTCATGGCTTTTTGCACTGTTTGGGTTGCATTTTTTTTATTATGTTGCGCAACTCTTGCAAGTACTTATTGATGTGTCTTTGGCAATTCTCTGGGAGGGCGATGGGAGTGTAAGATTGGCAGCCTACTGTGGGGTTGTGGCAGGGTGCGGGCAGGGGGATTACCTAAGGTAACAATGTCAGCGATACAAATATGTACGTGGAATGTGCGACGCATGCATACACCGACACGCAGGTACCAAATTTACTCCTACCTTAAGCAACATCATGTTCATATCGCACTCCTACAGGAGACGCACCTAAATGGTGCGGAAGTACAAATGCTACGCCGTAGGTGGCGAGGGCCGCTCTATGCTACGGGATACTCGTCCTACGCCCGTGGGACGCTGTTATGGGTAAGGCCCGGGACCCCTTTTACAGTCTCACACTCCCGCATAGACCCGGAGGGTAGATTTGTGATTGCTCACGGTAAGCTGGATGGACAGCCTGTGGTCTTGGCTTCATTGTATGCCCCTAACACGGATCAGGGGGGTTTCTTTGCGCAGCTATCTGTGGACTTGGCGCCTTGGCATGGGGTCCCCTGGGTGTTGGGAGGCGACTATAATTGTATTCTTGACATTGCATTGGACCGTTCTTTTCCGCCCCTGTCTGGCACTCCTGTGCAAGGGGCCATGAAAGCCTTCATAAGCTGGGCCTTACAATGGGATTTGCATGATGCTTGGCGGAGTCGCAACCCTAACACTAAGATATATTCCTATTATTCAGGCGCGCACACATTGCATGTCAGGTTAGACAGGTATATGTTGTCAAGTGAATTACTCCCCCATGCTACTGACACCTATTATATGGGCCGCACACCACTCTGATCACAACCCACATGTACTGGAGTTGGCGTGGGAACAACCACACCCGCCTATACGCACCTGGAGGCTTCAACCAGATCTGCTACTTGACGCTCCTTTTCGTAACTCACTATACGCACAAACTGCTCACTATTTTGAAGAGAATATTGGCACTGCATCCACCCCCCAAATTGAGTGGGATGCTTTTAAAGTCGTAATTAGGGGCCATTGTCTAGGCACACAGGTTAATATGCAGAAACAATTGGACGGGGAACTGACACACATTGAGGCCGACCTGCTTCGAAGGGAGCAGGAGGCGGTGGAGGGCGATGAAGAGTCTCTGCTAGAGGCACGAGCAGAACATGCACGTTTGCTGGAGAGGCTATGTCATCTTAATTATGCGGCCCACTCGGCACGCACGCATCATCTTGGAGACAAGCCCGGAAAACTGTTGGCCTGGCTGATCAAACAGGAGGACCGGGTGACACCTATGGCAGCGATACGCACTAGCCGAGGGGATGTGGTATACACACAAAGCAACATACACGCGGCTTTCGTAGACCATTACCGAACACTATATTGCTCTCGGCTACGGGTCCCCCTCGCTGATATAACTGCATACCTCTCTGATATAACGCTGCCAGGGCTGGACGACACACAGCGGGATGAATTGGAGGCCCCACTCACACCTGATGAGCTGCGTACGGTCATTTTTGCCCTATCTAACGGAAAGTCCCCAGGCCCGGACGGGCTACCTGCTGAGTTTTTTAAAGCCTACTCAGATATCTTGATCCCTGAACTACTAAAGATGTACGCGGCGGCTGTTTTGGACTCCTCCCTCCCCCCCACGCTGAATGAAGCCAACCGCATTTCCCTCCCGAAGCCTGGCAGGGACTGCACGTAATTGGGCTCGTACAGACCGCTGACCCTCCTGAACACCGACTACAAGATACTTGCCTCCACACTGGCTCAGCGATTGGCCCCCTTGGTGCCCGCCCTCGTGCATAGCGACCAAAATGATTTTGTGCCCACTCGCAGCACTTCCCATAATATCAGACGATTGTTCAGGGTGCAAAGTTATGCTACGCTACAGTGGCCCCGATAAGGGTGTCTAGATCTTGAAAAGGCTTTTGACTATGTGGAGTGGCCTTACCTTATGGCAGTATTGAGGAAATATGACCTTGGAGACGACTATGTTGATATGGTAGGCTTACTGTACCAGAAACCTACGGTGCGAGTACGCACCAGTAAATTGCTGTCAGACACCATCCGAGTCAAAAGAGGCACTAGGCAGGGATGTCCTCTGTCCCCGCTGCTTTTCTCGCTGGCGATGGAACCCCTTGCAGCACTACTGAGAGCACAGGGCGTAGAGTGGGGAATCCCCCTAGTGCAGTGGTTCCCAAACTTTTTTGACCTGTGGCTCCCTTGACCTAATTGGCAGTTGGCCGCGGCTCCCCACCATTTTTTTACCGGTCGTCCGGAGGGGGGGGGGGGGGGTTTGATGTAATCACGACCTCGGAAGTACTTACTGTTGGCTTCCTAAAGTAATTGGGATGCAATGAAGGTATTATAATCATATTTGTAACAAAATAAAAAGATAACGGTTGTTTAATAAGAATTCGTTAAGTGAGAAACGATACAACAAGATTTTACATCAATATCCGTGAAGGGTGGTACTGCTGCAGAATTAAGATTTTTTTTCACCCAGATGGTGAGGGCAAAAATGGAGAGCCCGAAAGAAACCCGTCTCAGCACCTGCTTTTCAGAACTGCCAGTGTGCACTGGCAGGACACGACCCACTTAAAGCCCTGCATTTGGCATTTTTTTCCCAGAGTTTTATTAAGCGCGAACTGGACCCGAAGGTATCAGAGCGCTTTACATTGATTAGCACTAGTTGCGATGGACACATTCCTTTTTGTTGAGCACTGGGGAGATTAAGTGATTTTCCCCTAGATTAGAATCACAGGATGTTGAGCATTCCAGCTGAGACTCAAACCTGGTTTGAGGTCTACCGGTTTAGCTGTAAGAGGCCACATCCTCTCCCCAGTTGAGAAATCACCGATGCTTAACCCACATGTGCCTGGATGAAGAACTTGATTATTCGGAGTTCACATCCACAGGTTGCTGGGGAAGTAACCAGGTTTGTAAATCTTTGCTCACATTTGCAGAAAGTGTTTACTTTACTAATTGTCCCACTTCTGCAAAAGCAGGTATTTGATTAATAATTTTACTGTGAAAAAGGCAGGCTCCATGGAGAGAGTAAAGCACAAATTGTAATTTTGAAGAAGAGGGACAATTAGTGAAGTAAACACTTTCCGTAATGCCAGCATAGATTTATTAAACAAGGTTACTTCCCCAGCAACTTGTGGATGTGCACTAAGAATAATCCAGGTGAGTTCTTCATTCAGGCACACATGGGTTTGGACTGGGTTGGGGAGTTGAACTTGTGGCCACAGTGAACTACATTTAAAAGACACATCACACAGGATCCGCAACAACTGAAGTAGTGAACAACTGCCCAGTGCAGCCCTCTCTACTCCCCCCCCTTCCAAATCCCCCTCGCGCCACCCTACTTCCAGCGCCTTCGCTCTAAAATCAAAGAGACACTTCAAACATGTTGTACTGCGCGTACATCTAGATGGCTTTTGGCACTGAGTAGAAAATAAAGTTTTTAAAAATATAAAAGTTTCTTGGTTCTTCATTTAAACGAACCGAAACGCTGCCTCAAAATTAGCATTTTCTCCTGTTGTATGTTTAGGAATAAAACTGAAATACAAAATTGTAGGGGGGTCTGTGTGGGTTAGTTTATTGACCATAGTACCTCACAACCCTAGACATATCAGTAAATACAAAAGGAGGCACATAGTCAGAGAAGGTGTGTGCTGTCATGAAATAAAGTTATGTGGAAGTGTAATTACACTAGGCTGAAAAATTCCCATCAGCCCACCATTGTGGCGGAAAAATCGTCATGTGGGATACGGATGGTCTATTCCAAATCTCACCCAACACATCTATTGATGGTGTAGAGACAGGAAAATCATAATAGCCTTCTAGCCACAGTGTATTTCAGAGTGGTGCTGATGAATGTGCAGTGCTCAGTGAAAAAATATGTGAAAAAAAGTATTAAAAATAACTACCAGAACAGAAAATATGTTTATTAGGCACTGTTCTAGTGTCATGATTAAAACAAGCGCTGTACAGTTTGAAAATATAACTATAATATGGCGCAGTTCAGTGTGGTCAACATGTTTCAGCTGTCAAGGATATTACCCAGCTTTCGTCAGGACCGTGGTGTCAAAAAAGAGGCAACTGCAAGAATATAAGATGGCAATTCAAATAATAAACAGTACTCCTACCAGGAACTTGGAGCCCCAATATTAGCTGGAGGAAACTTTAGATGAATCGTCCTTTTCCCAGCATTATGTGCGAAGTAACCTCACCTCACCCGGCACCCGCTCGGGAAAATGATGTCCCGCTCTGTCCCTCGGTACCTCTGGCCAGCGGCTTTGTCGACACTACCGCCGGAACCCGAAGACTTAGCTACGCAGAATCTGGACTTCCAGACTTCTCTGACTCCGACTCACATCCACGGCAAAGCTGAGACCCGTGGCGGACATGAGAGACGTGGGACCGGACATCCTGGACTACCTGCTTTTTGCTACCTGTGCAGCTTCTGAGGCATCCTCGAAGTTGTGCATTGGGGTTTGAGAAGCCCCAGACTTGAGCAGCATTTGCACTGAAGCACAGCCCTCCACACTCCACGAGTGCCGCGTGGGGCCTGTGCCTGAATTTCAGCTCTACGTGTCTTCGCGGTTGCTAGCCCGTTGGCTAGTGGCCCCTCTGAAGACTTCTTTTTGAAACACCCCTGCTTTCCTGGTTGCTGCGGGCTTGCTCCTGCTTCCCTGCAAAGGAGAAGCTCCCCAGACCTTGCTGGTCTGAACAGAAGCCAATCTTCCAATCCTGCGTGGATTGCATTTGCCAAGGTTTGTTGGGTCCAATCCGGATACCGACACCGCCAACAGCTAGATCCGTCGTGGGACAGCTCCACTACAGCTCCTGGTCATTGTCGACGCCTCCTGGACCTCGTGGCTGCGGAGACAAGCTTCACCTCTTCACCTGATTGCATCTCGACATCGCCTGGTTCCTTCCTGGTTCCTTCCTGGTCACTGGCTAGTGACCCAGACTCTGTCCCCTCTTCTTTCAGGTTCTTCACGGCTCCGATCCACCTTTGGATCCATCCGGGCACTTTCCTCCTGGTCGCTTGCAGCACTTTCTTGCAGCTCTCCATAGGATTCAGCGACGAAACCCGACGGGAAACATCCTTTACAACGAAACTTTTACCACGCAGTGCTGTTACAACGCAAGTATTACAACGAAAACCTTTACAACGCATTACACTTGGGGGTGCTCTAGGATAGGGAATAGTTTTAATTTACTATCCAACACCTTCCCTAGTGTCCACGGGGACTGGAGTTGCAATAGTAAATTAAACTATTCACTATCCAGCACCCCCAAGTGTAATGTGTTGTAAAGGTTTGCGTTGTAATACTTGCGTTGTAACAGCATGCGTGGTAAAAGCATGCGTTGTAACGTCATACATCCAAACCCGACACGAAAGAACACCTATGCACCCGGCTTCCCTGGGTGAGGTAACTCGAGTACTCCGGTACTCCCGTGGGTAATAACTATCCAAGTGTCCTAGTTGAACAGGGTTTTCCAGTAGTCCACCCGGAAGTGTCTTTTTTACGTTCCCATTGAAAATCTATGGTAACTTGTGTGTGTTTAGACACTGCACACTCATCCTGTGGGACTCCTACTTCCTAACCTTTGGTTGTTCAGTGTAGCCCCAGCGATTTCCTAGGCCTACTCACCTTTCCTGAAGTGGTTCTTATACCACTTACTTAGTATATGGGTCGTGAGGCCCCTAGGGCAGAATTGTATTTGTGCAACTTATAGTAGGCTTATTGAGTAACTTGTGCTGTATCTCGAACTCTGACCTCATAAAGAGTGCAGAGGGGTTGTGTTAGTAATAAATACATATATATTTGATATATACCTTGTGTGGTGTCCTTTCATTTGATATTCAAGGGACTATTATTGGTAAAACAGCTGGCTTCACATGCTCTCTGAAGTTTTAGCCTAAGACTGCTTTGTCCATGCTACCACTAGGATAGCTGGTCGATAAGGTTGACTTTACAACCATCACCAAAAGGGTTGTTTGGACTGGTGCAAGGTGCCCACTAGAATAGTGGACATCATATACCAGGCCAACTTCTCACACATGGCATGAAATCTGAAGGGTGAGCAGTGTTGCACTTGAAGCTCCAGAGACAGGCATTCATATGTACAGAAGGAGCTGTTAGGAAAAGCCGTAAGTTGAAGGGAGTTTCTGAAGATGATTGTAACACCTCCCCCAACTTTGTCTGTTCTGTCATTTCTAAAGATAAAATAGTCGGTGGGTAACAGAAGATCAGAGATAGTATGAGAAGTGTCGTTGAACCAGGTCTCAGTGAGAAAGAGAATGTCAAGATTGTGGAGAATAATGGTGTCAGAAATGTCATGATTGCGTTTAATTGCAGATCTGCAGTTGTGGAGCAAACAGCGCCAATCTGACAAGACTGTTTTGGTGACAGGAGCGTTTGGGCTTATAGGAGTGATAGAGATAATGTTCTTGTAAGAGTGTGCCAGAGAAGAATGAGGCTGATGATTAGTTCTGATAGAAGAGATGGTCGGAATAGTGCTCAGAGTAGACTTACTTGGAGAGGAAAGTGAAAGGCGGATGGCGTTAGAAGTCTTGTAACTAACCAGTAAGTTAGCGATGTCTGCAGAAGGCAGATTGTGATTAGCTTTTTTGGGGCGCGGGAGCAAGTTACTCCTCTGAAGTTTAGGAAGTGAGTATTTGCCAAGGGAATGGGGTTGTTTGGAAAGGTGGATATCTTAGTGCTTAAGATTGAGATGGTAACTTCAAGTTGAGAGATAGAGGAGATGAGAAATCCTAATTTGTTTTCAAGAGAGAGTAGGGCTGAGCACGAAATGTTAGGTGGCTCGATGGATATACGAGGGAGTGCAATTGGCGAGGGAGGGCAGGGAGAGGTGGGAGTGCAGGGGGATATTGGGGTGCAAGAGTAAAAGGTGGACACAGTTGGTGGTTGAGAGAGGTTGTTGGTGCATCTGAGGAGGAAAGAGAGTTATCTTTGCTGATGTTGAACAGAGGAGAAGAATTGGGATCAAATTTAGGAGGCGACAGGTGAGGAACGAGGAGGGAGGGTGGAATGCGGGAAGGGGAAAGAGGGGAGTCATGAAATGACAGGAGGTTTGGAGAGAAGAGAGAAGGGGATGGAGAGGTCCTGTATGTTAGGAGAGGTGAATGTATGGGGACAGGCACCAGGCAGAGTGGGGGCGATTGGGCTAGAGGGTAGTTAAAGAAAGAATATGGTTTTGCTGGGTCCGGTGGAGAAAAAAAGGAAGGGATTACCAAGGGGGGATAAAGGGTTGAGCAGCATATTTGGAGGAATGGGAGGATGAAGAGAGATGGAAGGCGTATGAGAAGAATTCAGGGTACACAGAGAGGGGGAGAGCGGGTAGGGAAGAAGAAAAGGGGGGAAAGTATGGAAAGTTAACTGGGAGATTAGGTTGTAGGAAAGTTGTGACCAGAAAGCGCAAAACATCCCACTTTTTAGTACTTTTTTGGCATTTCACTGACCAGTTGCAGCTTTATATGTTATTTAATTCAACCACTGGATACACATGTTTATCTACGGTTTAATATTAGTTATTGACATTACAATACATTCACAAAGTGGGATATGTTTCCAATCACAGAATGTTCCAAATACGCTTAAAAGTGGAATCACAAACCATTTGTCTCAGAACCATACCATTTCTATCATCAGCACTTCTCCTCCCTTTTCCCGCAAGATCAGGTTCAAACATGAAAGGCAAAATACTCTAGATTGCAAATGTTTTCCACATAATTATGGCTCTGCCATATTTGCAACATATTACATAATCTGCTGCATAATCTGACAATTTGAACAAAAACATTGTTTGTAGCTCAAACGGATCAAACGTTACAAAAAAATGTGACTTGTGTTGCTGCAAAGTGGAGGGTCCTTTGCAAAGGTTGACTGGTTATCTTTCTTACCGCTACATTTGTGTTAATCTGATACTAATGAGGCCAAATCTTTGCAGAGACTATTAGTATGTGTACACATTTATTTCAAAATAAAAAAACTTATCAGAAAATGTAAAACAATACACTGCAGCTTTTTTTGCTGCATAATTTAGTCAACACTGTGACATGTTTTCCTTCCTTTCATTGCTGCATAATTCCAGTGCCCCCAAAGCAGGCAGCACATGTTAAAATTGCTTGTGCATGAAGCAGAGAGACCATGAAGTGTGCAAACTTAGTTTGGAGTTCATGCAAATCCTGCATTGCCGATCCCTGGTGAGTTGCCCTACTACTGCTGAAACAAGGCCAATGGAGGTACCAGTTGGTGAGGTGGACTGGCCTCAAGGGTCATGTGACCTCAGTGACAGAGTCACTGACGCTCTAGGTTGTTTTACCTTGTAGGCCTGCCTACAAGGGTGGAAGTGAGCTTCAGTATGGATTATGGTGTACAGGTCTTCACTTGCCACCACTGGGGTCCACCTGCTGGTGCTAAGACATCAGGACTCTTAAGGTCTAGCAGGGCCTTCTAAAGTATAGCATGGGAATGTGCTTCCCCAGGAGAGTGGTCTGGTCAAGAAGGCTGAACCTGCTTCCCCAGTTCCAAATTTGGCAGCCCTGGCTATATGGGGCAGTGCTTAATTTGAGCCTGTGGTTCCCGGTGCTCAGCACAGGCACTTCCTCATCAACACCGGCTCTTTTTAGGAGCACCAGTTAAGGGCACATTCGTTTATGGTAGGCATGGTGAGATTACCACCCCTGCTGCCAGGCCATCCCGAAGCACACCCAAGGGCCTTTCACCTGCTGGAACTGCAGATACACCAGCATCCAGCCCGTCAAACCACCAACCAGAGAACCCAACCACCTCAGATGCATCCTCCTCAACACCCGCTCCGCTCGCAAGCACGCCATCGAACTTTGGGACCTCCTAGACTCTACCGCCCCCGACGTCGCATTTCTGACGGAGACCTGGCTGATCGCCATCTCAGCACCTGACATCGCCATAGGCATGGTGGCTGGTTGAGTGCGTTACCGGGTGTGTAAACGCATCCTTGTGACTGGGCACACCATTTGATTCGTCATAAACACAACAGACTCCTTTAAGTTTCAAAATTGACTTGCTTTTATTTTAGATTCAAATTTTTCATCATTGTTCACGTATTTTGGTTTTATGAACTCATTTTATCCATATTAATGCATATGATTGAGTTGATTCGAGACTGTTGTATTTCACACAGAACAAATGCTCCAATGCATTTCGGGCTGGAAAAGCCCTTTTTCAAGGAGCGCTGAAAACATAATGGTAAACGCCTTTAAAATGTAGAACTAACTCAAAAGCATGTATATTCAAACATTACATTTTGTTTTCCGTTGGTGTAAAACCCGCTAGTAAACATGCTGACCTGGTCACCTGATGGCGTGTAAAAAAAATATACCTTATAGACCATGGGGGCTGTTTTGAGTGTGACGGTTTTTAAGGACAGAGATAGTGGACTAAGTGAGAAATAAATCATGCGAGGGCATGTTAAAACACTTACGCCAGAGTTGCTGGTCTGTTTAGTGAAAACCTGGGCGGAAGAAAACAAATGGGAAGTATCATGAATGTTCGTTTCAAACCAGACGGTGAAACAGCATTCTAATACCCGTCGGGGCCCCGACTTACTTGTGGGATTATTGAAAGCGTACGGAACGCTTCAGGTTATGCTTCGTCAGCTGCTGTGGTGACAGGAATCTGATGCGGAGTTGCCGCGGAGTGAAAAATAAAGTTTCGACTGGCAGAGTGAAACAGAGCCATGTGACGAGTCATGTGGCTCGGTGTTAAACATAGTAGAAGGGCTAAGAGTGAAATAACATCCAGGTGGCCATATTGGAGTGGGGAGGTAAAAACCGATATTTATGTGATTATAGGATTATAGGAAATGACACCCAGGTGGGGTGGGGAGTGTTGGAAGTTATGAATGTGGTGGAAACCGATATTTGTAGGATACATGGCTGTGAAATGCCTAAGGTTAGCAAGAAGTGCATGAAACATACGTGGGAATTTATCCAAAAACAGTAATGACACTCAAGCTGATGCTGCCAAGGGGCAATGTGTGGAAAAGGTACCACGCAGGGTACTACAGAAAGGCACTTAGTTCAATTCGGTCATTCAGACCGTGAAGCTTCATCGCCTGAAGCCTGTAGATCCAGGCCGTTTCGCGTTGGAGGAGAACTTTGTTATTGTCTTTACCTTCTTTTTTGCAAATAGTCTCAAGTACCATGTATTTTAGTTGGGCCACGTTGTGGTTGAAGTCATTGAAATGAATTGCGACAATGGATTTCTGGTTCTTTGTTCGGATATTTGATTTGTGTTCGTTAAGACGAACTTAGATTTTTCTGGTAGTTTGTCCCACGTAGATCATGCCACATGGGCATTTGAGAAGGTAGATAAGATTGGAGGAGTCGCACGTGGCATCAACATTAAGTTTAATTTTGAAACCTCTCATCGGGTGATTAATGCTATTTCCAAGAATGACGTTGTTGCAGCTGTTGCAATTATGGCACGGGCGTGTGCCAGTGTGTGATACCTGTTCACTCGGTGGTTTGGATAATAGTTCTTTGAGATTTTCCGTCCTCGTGTAAGCAAAGATTGGAGGTTCTTTGAAAAGGTTCCCAAAGTCAGGCTCGGACGACAGAATGCGCCAATGTTTCAAGATGATACTTTTGAAGGTTTTGCTGGCAGTGGAGTATCTTGATACTAATACCGTTCTTTTGTTGTTTTTTTTAGTGGTGGATCCTCTGAGGGCTTCCTCTCGTGTGATGTTAGATACTTTGGTGATTGCCTCATTGAGGGTTTCTTGTGGATACCCTCTGCTTTGAAACCTTTTGGCCATTTGTGTCATTTGGCTGATGCACGCATCTGGATTTGATACGATTCGTTTTACTCTTAACATTTGACTGAATGGTAAATGTCTTTTCAGAGAATCCTGGTGGAAACTGGTGTGATGAAGGGTATTATTGCGGTCAGTTGCTTTCCGGAAAAGATCTGTTTCTAATCCTGTTTCTGTAAGTTTTACCATAACGTCAAGGAATGTGATTTCTTTGTCGTTGATGTTCCACGTTAGTATGATGCGGTTATCTTTGGTATTTAGTGCTTTTAAAGCCTTCTCTAGGGTATGTTGGGTGTTCTTCCAGATGAAGAAAAGATTGTCTATGTAACAAACATATAGTAGGAGGTTGTCGGTCCAGTTGGTATCGGTGTATATGTATTTTGACTCAAATTCGCCCATGTATAGATTCGCATAGGTCGGTGCTGCGCAATTGCCCATTGACATGCCGGACATTTGTAGGTACCACTGTTGATCATGTACAAAGTAGCTGTGATAGAGTGTATATATCATCAATTCCATGAGGAAGGTTTGAAGAGATTCCGTGATGTCACTGTTCAATAGGACGTTTTCAATTGCCTCAATGCCACCGCCATGGGGAATGGAGGTGTAGAGGCTTTTAACATCTGCGGTGCAGAGGATCAGTTGTTCATCGTTGGTGGTGATGATTTCAGAAAGTTTTTTTAGAAATTCTGTGGTGTCTTTAATGTAACTTTTGAGCTTGATTACGGATGGTTGTAGATATCGATCGAGGAATTTACCAATCGGCTCATGAAGGGACCCTCTTGTGGATACGATGGGTCGGAATGGGGGGTTCGTCAAGTTTTTGTGAATCTTCGGCAACATAGTAATCGTTGGGCTTCTCGGATGTTCAACTACCAAGTATTTTTTGGTGCGGTCATCGATGATGCCATCTTCATGTGCTTTGGTGACTAATTCTGTGAGTTCCGTTTTGTATTGAAGGGTGGGATTGCCTCCGAGGGGCATATATGTTTCAAGATCAGAGATATGTTCCTTGATTTTTTCCTCATACATGCTGGTATTAAGGATGACAAGGGCACCCCCTTTGTCAGCTTTAAGGCATTTTATGGTGCTGTTGCCTGCGATTTTCTTTAAGGTATCTTTGTCTTTCATAGTGATGTTTTGTCGTTTTTTTTTGTTGAGGTTCATTTTTGAGATGTCTTGTCTTACAAGGGTTTCAAAAGTGTCTATACTTTTGTGGCTGCATGGAGGCATGTAGGTGCTAGGCGGACGTAAGCCCCGCAATTGATCCGTTTTGGTGTCAGTGGCGGGTGGTATGATGTTTTCGAAAAAGTGTCTCAAACGTAATTTTCGAGTCAGCTTAAAAGTGCTGACTTCCAACTCCAGTAAGTTTGTGTTGCTTGTAGGAATGAATGATGTACCTCTTTGGAGGAGTTTAATTTCGTGGGTGGTGAGATGTGTGTCTGAAATGTTTATAACTAACGATTCCTCTTCCCCTTGACTTTCTTTTTGTTTGATGGTTGGGTGTCTTCTTGATCCTTTTCCTGCTCTTTTTCCCCTCCGGGGTCGTCTGTCTCGTCTGGTCCTGCCTCTAAAAAAGGCCCAGATGTCGTAGGAGTGTCATCTGTAGTGGTAGGTGTAGGTTTTTGCCTTGAGTCTCGTGATTCTCCTGGTCTGGTGGATTCTGTGGTCGTTTTTCTTGGAGGGCGGTTGGTGCTTTCACTGCCTGAGGATGATGTGTCGGTATTCTGATTAAAGGGTTTGTTCCGGCGACGCTGGGCGTACACGTCCGCCCAGGTGTAGACCTCCCCTAGCTTATAGTCTAGGGTGTCGCGGCGAAATTTGCGGATTTTTCGTTCGTTAATCTCCTTAGTGTGTTTGTCTAACTGTAGAGTTGTGTCTTCTAGAATTTTGGATAAATCCTCTGGAGTGATAGAGTCCTTAAGTTCCTGTTCTATGTCAGTGATTTTTTTTGTCAGTTCCAACAGAATGGTGGATAGCTCCTCCACGATCAAGAGAATTAAGTCGAGGCTGCATTTGTTTAAGATAGCGTTCCATTTTTCTTGGAACACCTGTGAATTCTTGCATAACGATGGTTTTAATGCAATCCGTAGTCCTCTGGGTATGCGCAGGGCCCTATGGTATTTAATGAGGGTAATTGCGTTGAGTTTTTGGTTAATCCTACGTTTTGAGAGGTAAAGAAGTTGTTTAACACATTGTTCCTTGGTGAGGCTTGAGGTTGTTTGAGTCAGGTCTTCATTAATGAGAGCGTAGATCCGTTCAGTCTCTTCTGATCCGAAGGCTAGTGTGCTTGCTCTAGCTTCGGTTGTTTTAGAGATTTCATCGTACTGCATGCTGCTAGGTTAGGTGAGGCAAGCTGCCTGCCAGGGGGGCGGAGTAGGTAATGTAGAAACTGTAAATAAGGGCAAGGCGCACTGCGCAAGTTGTATGAAGGTGTAGGTTTTCCTCAAATAATTAATATGTCGTTGTTTGAAAGTTTGATCATTTTTAGGGTGCTCCAACAAGTGGTGTGACCGTCCCAATACGCCGTAGATTGGTAGCTGGTTGAGTGCGTTACCGGGTGTGTAAACGCATCCTTGTGACTGGGCACACCATTTGGTTCGTCATAAACACGACAGACTCCTTTAAGTTTCAAAATTGACTTGCTTTTATTTTAGATTCAAATTTTTCATCATTGTTCACGTATTTTGGTTTTATGAACTCATTGTATCCATATTAATGCATATGATTGAGTTGATTCGAGACTGTTGTATTTCACACAGAACAAATGCTCCAATGCATTTCGGGCTGGAAAAGCCCTTTTTCAAGGAGCGCTGAAAACATAATGGTAAACGCCTTTAAAATGTAGAACTAACTCAAAAGCATGTATATTCAAACATTACATTTTGTTTTCCGTTGGTGTAAAACCCACTAGTAAACATGCTGACCTGGTCACCTGATGGCGTGTAAAAAAAATATACCTTATAGACCATGGGGGCTGTTTTGAGTGTGACGGTTTTTAAGGACAGAGATAGTGGACTAAGTGAGAGTTAAATCATGCGAGGGCATGTTAAAACACTTACGCCAGAGTTGCTGGTCTGTGTAGTGAAAACCTGGGCGGAAGAAAACAAATGGGAAGTATCATGAATGTTCGTTTCAAACCAGACGGTGAAACAGCATTCTAATACCCGTCGGGGCCCCGACTTACTTGTGGGATTATTGAAAGCGTACGGAACGCTTCAGGTTATGCTCCGTCAGCTGCTGTGGTGACAGGAATCTGATGCGGAGTTCCCGCGGAGTGAAAAATAAAGTTTCGACTGGCAGAGTGAAACAGAGCCATGTGATGAGTCATGTGGCTCGGTGTTAAACATAGTAGAAGGGCTAAGACTGAAATAACATCCAGGTGGCCATATTGGAGTGGGGAGGTAAAAACCGATATTTATGTGATTATAGGATTATAGGAAATGACACCCAGGTGGGGTGGGGAGTGTTGGAAGTTATGAATGTGGTGGAACTAAGTGCCTTTCTGTAGTACCCTGCGTGGTACCTTTTCCACACATTGCCCCTTGGCAGCATCAGCTTGAGTGTCATTACTGTTTTTGGATAAATTCCCACGTATGTTTCATGCACTTCTTGCTAACCTTAGGCATTTCACAGCCATGTATCCTACAAATATCGGTTTCCACCTCATTCATAACTTCCAACACTCCCCACCCCACCTGGGTGTCATTTCCTATAATCATATAATCACATAAATATCGGTTTTTACCTCCCCACTCCAATATGGCCACCTGGATGTTATTTCACTCTTAGCCCTTCTACTATGTTTAACACCGAGCCACATGACTCGTCACATGGCTCTGTTTCACTCTGCCAGTCGAAACTTTATTTTTCACTCCGCGGCAACTCCGCATCAGATTCCTGTCACCACAGCAGCTGACGGAGCATAACCTGAAGCGTTCCGTACGCTTTCAATAATCCCACAAGTAAGTCGGGGCCCCGACGGGTATTAGAATGCTGTTTCACCGTCTGGTTTGAAACGAACATTCATGATACTTCCCATTTGTTTTCTTCCGCCCAGGTTTTCACTAAACAGACCAGCAACTCTGGCGTAAGTGTTTTAACATGCCCTCGCATGATTTAACTCTCACTTAGTCCACTATCTCTGTCCTTAAAAACCGTCACACTCAAAACAGCCCCCATGGTCTATAAGGTATATTTATTTTACACGCCATCAGGTGACCAGGTCAGCATGTTTACTAGTGGGTTTTACACCAACGGAAAACAAAATGTAATGTTTGAATATGCATGCTTTTGAGTTAGTTCTACATTTTAAAGGCGTTTACCATTATGTTTTCAGCGCTCCTTGAAAAAGGGCTTTTCCAGCCCGAAATGCATTGGAGCATTTGTTCTGTGTGAAATACAACAGTCTCGAATCAACTCAATCATATGCATTAATATGGATAAAATGAGTTCATAAAACCAAAATACGTGAACAATGATGAAAAATTTGAATCTAAAATAAAAGCAAGTCAATTTTGAAACTTAAAGGAGTCTGTCGTGTTTATGACGAACCAAATGGTGTGCCCAGTCACAAGGATGCGTTTACACACCCGGTAACGCACTCAACCAGCCACCAATCTACGGCGTATTGGGACGGTCACGCCACTTGTTGGAGCACCCTAAAAATGATCAAACTTTCAAACAACTACATATTAATTATTTGAGCAAAACCTACACCTTCATACAACTTGCGCAGTGCGCCTTGCCCTTATTTACAGTTTCTACATCGCCATAGGCATACCACAGGGCTACAAGATCTCCCGCAGAGACCGCGCCAACGGAGTTGGAGGGGGAATCGCCATCGTCCACAAAGACACCCTCAAAGTCTCGACCAACACCGACGAAACCCTCACCACTGCCGAGCACATGCACTTCCAGATCCACAGCGACACCAACATGACCCTCAGAGGAACACTCGTCTACAGACCACCCGGACCACGGCCACAGTTCAGCGACACCATCGCCGACCTCGTCAGCACTCACGCCCTCGCCTCCACGGACTACATCCTCCTCGGGGACCTGAACTTCCACCTCGAGAACAACAACGACGCCAACTCCACTGCCCTGATCGACAATCTCGTCAACCTCGGACTCAAACAGCTCGTGACAACACCCACCCATGCCGCTGGACACACGCTGGACCCCATCTTCTCTGCAAGCCCCCACGTCTCCTTCAACCACACAACCGTACCCCACTGGACCGACCACAGATGCGTCCACTTCACCTTCAGGAAACCCACCACACACCACCGCACCCAACAGTTGCCACGCCGCTGCTGGGGCAAGGTCACCAAGGACCAACTGACCACCACCCTCGCCCTGAGACCACCCGCCGACCCCATCGACCCCGACACCACCGCTACCAACCTCAAACAGTGGATCAACGACTGCGCCAACACCCTCGCCCCTCTCAAGATCTCCTCAACCAACCACACCAACAAGAAAGCCGCCTGGTTCACCGAAGACCTCCGGACCTCCAAGCAGACCTGTCGGAAGCTGGCCGCCCTCACACCCCCCAGCCGCTCCTCCTTACCTGCTGCCAGACGCCGAAGCCGAGCCTACGCCCCAGCCGCCGCAGGGCCGCCCCAGCGCCCCAGCCGCCGAAGGGCCGCCAGCCGAGCCCCCAGCTTTTCCCGCCACAGTTTTTCCCGCCGTAGCAGCCCCGAACACGCCCCCCGCCTGCCGATTGGTCCCCGCGCTACCCGCCCCCCAGCGGACCCTCCCTCACCGCTCCGTTCTTATGACGCCCCCAGAGCGACCGCGCAGCGGACGCGCGCAGCGGGAGCACCGATTGAGCGCCGAAGGTGCGCCAAAGGTGCGCCCGTCCGCGCCTGGCCCGCGCCCAGCGCCAGGACCCCTGGCCCCCGCAGACCCCAGCCCACCCGCCGGACGTACGACGCCGCCACCCTCAACGCACTCAACGCCGGCCGAACCCCTGGATGCTACCGAGCCACCCCGAGACGCACCCACGGACCCTTCATCTGCCAGTCCTGCAAGTTCTCCTACATCCGGACCTGCACTGCACCAGCGTCCACCGAGCAGAACACCAGCAGCACCCACCTGAAGTGCATCCTGCTCAACACCCGCTCCGTCCACAGACACGCCGTCGAGCTCTGGAACCTGCTCGACACCACAGACCCAGACGTCGCCTTCCTCACGGAAACCTGGATGAACGCCTCCTCAGCGCCCGACATCGCCATCGCCATCCCGGACGGCTACAAGATCATCCGGAGAGACCGCGTCAACCAGACAGGAGGAGGCATCGCCATCATTCACAGGAACACCATCCGCATCACGACCAACACCGACGACACCATCGCACCCGCCGAACACCTGCACTTCCAGATCCACGTCAACTCCAAGACCTCCCTCAGAGGCACCCTCATCTACAGACCCCCGGGACCACGCACACAATTCAGCGAGGACATCGCCGACTTCATCAGCCCGCTCGCCCTCCCCTCAGCCGACTACATCCTCCTCGGGGACCTCAACTTCCACCTGGAGAACAACGACGACCGCAACCCCACCACCCTGCTGGAAAACCTCGCAAACCTGGGACTCAAGCAGCTGGTGACCACCCCCACCCACCTCGCCGGACACACACTCGACGCCGTCTTCTCATCCAGCAAAGACATCGCCTTCAGCCACGCCACAGGACTTCACTGAACGGACCACAGCTGCGTCCACATCACCTTCAGAAGAACGACGATCCACCACCACCAGCAACAGGTTGCCCGAAGAAGCTGGAACAAGATCACAGCCGACCAGCTCGCCGCTTCCCTGAGTCAGCACCCTCCCGCCAGCTCAGCGAACCCCAGCCAGGCCGCCGACAACCTCACGAAGTGGATCAGCAACTGCGCGGACGAACTCGCCCCTCTGAGGACCCTGCCCAGCAGACCCGGCAGCAAGAAAGCCCCATGGTTCACCGACAAACTCAAGAGCTCCAAGAAGAACTGCCGAGCCCTCGAGAAAGTCTGGAGAAGGGAACCAACACCGGACAACTGGACCACCCTCAAGCTTGCCACCCGGAAGCACCACCAACTGATCCGCGCCACCAAGAAAACTGCATTCAAGGACCGGCTGGACAACAACGCACACAACTGCAAGGAACTCTTCAACATCGTGAAAGAGCTCTCCAACCCCAATGCCGGAAACAACGACATCACCCCATCGCAAGACCTCTGCAACTCCCTCGCCTCCTACTTCCACAACAAGATCGCGGACATACACAACAGCTTCAGCATTCAACCATCGCACACAACGACCGCAGCAACGCCGCCCACCACCACCCTCCGCGCCTGGACTCCGATCAGCACCGATGACACCATCCGCATGATGAACTCCATCCACTCCGGATCTCCAACCGACCCCTGCCCTCACCACGTCTTCAACAAGGCCGACACCGTCATCGCACCCCACCTGCGGGACATCATCAACACCTCCTTCGACACCGCCACCTTCCCGGAGAGCTGGAAGCACGCCGAACTCAGCGCTCTACTAAAGAAACCAACAGCGGACCCCACCGAACTCAAGAATTACCGCCCCATCTCGCTCCTCCCGTTTCCAGCCAAAGTCATCGAGAAGACCGTCAACAAGCAGCTGGCCGCCTTCCTCGAGACGAATGGATCCCTCGACCCCTCACAGTCTGGCTTCCGAGCCAACCACAGCACCGAGACCGCCCTCATCGCTGCCACCGATGACATCCGAGCCATGATGGACAACGGAGAAACAGCGGCCCTCATCCTCCTAGACCTCTCCGCGGCATTCGACACTGTCTGCCACCGCACCCTAGTGCAGCGCCTCAGCAACGTCGGAATTAAGGGGAAGGCACTGGAAGGGATCGTCTCCTTCCTCGACGGAAGAACACAGAGAGTCCGTCTACCACCGTACAAGTCAGAGGCCACCGAAGTCATCTGCGGCGTCCCTCAAGGATCCTCGCTGAGCCCCACCCTCTTCACCGTCTACATGAGCCCCCTCGCGCCCATCGCACGCCAACACAACCTGAACATCATCTCCTACGCCGATGACACCCAGCTGATCCTCTCCCTGACCAACGACCCCGCCGCTGCCAGAGCCAACCTTCACGAAGGGATGAAAGATGTAGCCGAGTGGATGACGACCAGCCGACTGAAACTGAACTCGGACAAGACGGAAGTCCTCATCCTGGGCTCCTCGCCCTCCGCCTGGGACGACTCCTGGTGGCCCCCCGCCCTGGGCACCGCACCCACACCGACAGACCACGCACGCAACCTGGGCTTCATCCTGGACTCCTCCCTCTCCATGACCAGACAAGTCAACGCCGTCTCCTCGTCATGCTTCAACATCCTGCGCATGCTACGGAAGATCTTCCGGTGGATCCCCATCGAGACCAGGAAGACGGTCACCCAGGCCCTCGTCACCAGCCGACTGGACTACGGCAACGCCCTCTATGCCGGAACCACCGCCAAGCTCCAGAAGAGACTCCAGCGGATCCAGAACGCCTCAGCCAGACTCATCCTCGACATCCCCCGACGCAGCCACATCTCCGGACATCTGAGAGACCTGCACTGGCTCCCCGTCAACAAAAGGATCACCTTCCGTCTCCTCACCCACGCACACAAAGCCCTACACGATCAAGGCCCGAGCTACCTCAACAACCGCATCAACTTCTACGCTCCCAAACGCCACCTCCGATCAGCCAGTCACGCCCTCGCCGCCGTCCCCCGCATCCGAAGAACGACAACAGGAGGAAGGTCCTTCTCCCACCTGGCCGCCAAGACCTGGAACTCCCTCCCGACCGACCTGCGCCTGACCCAAGACCACCTCTCCTTCAGGAAGAAGCTCAAGACCTGGCTGTTCGAGCAGTAGCAGCACCCCCCCCCCCCCAAGCGCCTTGAGACCCTCCGGGTAGGTAGTGTGCTCTATAAATGTCCTTGATTGATTGATTGATTGAGAAGAAATGGCTCTGTGACCGATCACCAGACAGCCTCACAGCCCACAAGAACGCCACCCGCAGACACCACCAACTCATCAGGACCGCCAAAAGGACCTCCTTCAAGGACCGCCTAGACAACAATGTACACAACACCAAAGAGCTCTTCAGCATCGGGAAAGAACTCTTCAACTCCAGCTCCAACACCAACGACATTCCACCATCACAAGACCTGTGCGACTCCCTGGCCACCTTCTTTCACCGCAAGATCACCGACATCCACGACAGCTTCAACTGCGACACCCCCGCACCCAGTCAGCTGCCTTCTACACGGTCTGCCACCGCACCATATCAGTGCGCCTCCATGACGCCGGAATTCAAGAGAAGGCCCTGGCCTGGACGACATCCTTCCTCTCTGGCAGAACCCAGAGCGTCCGCCTCCCACCTTTCCGCTCAAAAACCACGGAGATCATCTGCGGCGTCCCACAGGAATCCTCCCTTAGCCCGACGCTGTTCAACATCTACATGGCACCTCTCCCCAACGTCGCACGACAGCACAACCTCAAAATCATCTCCTATGCCGACGACACCCAGCTGATCATATCCCTCACCGAAGACCCCCACACCGCCAAAGCCAACCTCCACAGAGGAATGAAGGCCATAGCCAACTGGATGAAGGACTGCAGACTGAAGCTGAATTCAGACAAGACGGACGTCCTCATCCTCGGACCCACCCCATCAGCCTGGGACGACTCCTGGTGGCCCGCATCGCTAGGCACAGCCCCGTAACCCACCGACCACGCACGCAACCTGGGGTTCATCCTCGACTCCACCCTCCCCATGACCAAGCAAGTCAACGCCGTCTCCGCGTCCTGCTTCAACACCCTCCGAATGCTCCGCAGGATCTTCAAATGGATCCCTCCCGACACGAGAAAAACCGTCACCCAGGCCCTCATCACCAGCAGACTCGACTATGGGAACACCCTCTACTCAGGAACAACAGCCAAGCTCCTGAGACGACTACAACGAATCTAGAACGCCTCGGCACAACTGATCTTTGATGTCCCCTGACACAGCCACATCACACCCCACCTGAGAGGACTACACTGGCTCCCCGTCAACAAGAGAATCACCTTCAAACTCCTCACGCACGCACACAAGGCGCTGCACAACACCGGCCCAACATACCTCAACAACCGACTCAGCTTCCACACCCCCACCCGCAACCTCCGCTCTGCTACCCTCGCCCTCGCCACAGTTCCTCGTATCCGGACAACCACTGCCGGCGGCAGATCCTTCTCCTACCTCGCCGCCAAGACCTGGAACGCTCTACCTACCAGCCTACGACAGACCCAGGACCTGCTGGCCTTCAGAAGACTTCTCAAGACCTGGCGCTTCGATCAGTAGCAGCCCCCCCCCCCCAGCGCCTTGAGACCCTCACGGGTATGTAGCGCGCATTACAAATGCATTGATTGATTGATTGATTGATTGATTGATTAAGTGATTTGTCCAGAATCACAGGATATTGAGCTGATGCCGAGACTGGAACGTGGTTCCCTAGCTCCTAAGTCAGCAGCTCTGGCTATTACGCCACATCCTCTCCCCAACATTCATGGTTCTGTTTTTGGAGGGCTAACAGGACAAATGGGCTGGTGCAAGCTGCCTCCTGACGAGAGCCCCAGCACCTATGTTTTTACAAATGAACCACTGCATAGTGCCACATCCTCTTCCCCCACTAAAGACCACACTGACCCACTGAGAGAAACTCGCACTGCCTTGAGCTATAACCCTATTGTGCCCCCCTATAAACACCTGGATGCAACTCAGTTCAAATTATGCACTAGACAAGAATATTATGCTGCCTGAAAGTAGTACATCCTGCTTAAAGCAAATACTCCTAGGGAATGCAAGATTAAGTAAAGCATGTGAAATGTAAGCAGGAACAACATGGTTACCATAACTCTTTTACACTCATTATTCAGAAATCAATGAGTGTTATTTCTTGAAAAGTTAAGGACATGACTATAGGGCATGGAAGGGATCTGTTTCAATGTCCTTTGCTTATATCCTTACAAAATGTAAGTTGTATGGTTTAAATAGACCGCATCCCTGAACACCATTAAACGTTTTCCACTCCACACATCAAACAGGTATTGCAGTACCTCCAGGAATGGTGTACTTCCTCACCCGGGGAAAACAAAGTTGTTCAAAGAAAGACGAGAAAACAAAAGTAGCGCTTCACTGGCAAACTCTGTTAAGTGGCGCAAATGTGTTTGGGTGTGAATAAAATCAATCTGGTCACTTTGCGCATACTCTTCCTTGTTTTATTTAGATATTTTTAAAAATTTGAACTTTTTTTCTCTCTGTCCCGAGGCTGCACTTTGGAATAGAAAAGTGTCAGAGAAAGACATTTCCAGCAAAAGTGTTTCTTTCTTTTTTGGATCCATTTCAAGAGTAACAGATAAAGAAGAGGAGAGGAAAGTCAGGGTAAGAGCCATTTCTTGAAGTCAAGGTTTTCATTCAGCGAATGAGGAGGAGCAAGACAGAGACAGAACGAGAGGGAAGAAAGAGAGAGAGGGGAGCAGCTGACAATGGCAGAGCAGGAGGTGTGGACACTGTCCTTGACTTCTCTGGGCAAGAAAGAAACAAGAGAGTCCTTTCCCTTCTCTGCCCAACCCACCATCTCCGAACGGCCACGAACAGCCTAGCCATATTATCTATAGGCTTGAGCATTACTGCCGTCTTGGGATGCAATTTTAAAATAAAAAAGTAGGGGGATGGATTCTATTAAATTAAAATAGTAGGGGCAAGCCCTGCCCTGCCAATCCCATCCACTTCGACCACTGATTGAGACAGTTAAAATGATTTACCTGAAGTGTAAGGCAGGGAGTTTTCCCGATCTGTGAAACAGGGTGAGGCGCAGACAGCTAAACTAGCCTTGTTGCCTGGGTGCATGCTGCCTAAAAGAAACATATATGTGCTAAACTGGTAAATCTGCAATGTAAAGGACACTTGGAAGCCTGTATTAGCTTTAACTGGTGGAATCATTTGACCTTCCTGATGACACTCATTTATTATTTTGTGAGGTGTTGTAAGGGAGCTACCAGCTAAGCTGTGATGTGTCTGCTTTTAAAATACAATTATACAAAAATTGCACTATGTACAGTCTGGGTATTACTAAAATCTATATTTTAGAAGCACTTTTTTTATCTTAAACATTTTTGCGCATTTTATAGCAGTTTATCTTATAGTGTGTGCAATGCAAGTTTAAAATAATGACTTACATGTTCACAGTGCTTTCTGTCACAGGCTGGGACTTTGTAGCACTAAACATACACAAGTCACTAATCACCACTGCACCAACCAGAATTCATTTCTGTGACTATCTGGTTCAGTGCATTATTAGAGGTTTCAAAATGTACGATAGTACATTTCCCACTGAACATAACTTGTATTTAATTTTCACTTAAGCTGTGCATAATTTCATATGTAGTTACCTAATGGCAAAAGACCGAAAAAAGTTACAGAAAACGTTGTTTTTTTAGCCATGTCTTTAACTACACCCCCACACTCACTCACGCCACCTCCATTGCATGGAGCATCACAGTCCCATACATTTTTGAATGCACTTCAACCACTGCTTGGGATACAGAAGCAGTCCCAAATAGGAGGCCACGCACATAGTCCTGCAGGGATTGTCTTGCAAGTTACTTCTAACTTCTCAGCACGCACAAGTCTCCTTTTTTCTTGAGTCTCCTACTTTGCTCCTTACTGGTGATGGATGATCGTGCCCTTTTGTTGGTGGCACAACCTAGTGATGACAGTATTGCGGAGTTTGTAACAAACAAGGAAACCCAAATGTATATAAGGGACCATGGGCACATATAAATGTATTATTAATTCCTTTCCACGCTTGTATGTATGTAAATTTTTCCTGTCATGGATATGTCACCACAATTAACTCTCCATTCTAATTTCAAACCAGGGCCTGTTTACTACTTGTTTGTGCCCATGCACTCCCTCACATGTATATAAGCATATGTCTGTTTTACACTTTACTTTTTATTCTTTGAGTCTCGTTTGTTATCTCTGTTATTATATTATATCGGTTTCCTCCAATCCATTATCGACACCACTTTTCAATATGGCCAATCGATCTTCCTTTATTCTTGGCGCTCAGCGCTGGTCCTTTCCTTTTCTGTTTTTATCCCTGCACGTCCCACGCATGCATCCTTATCAAAGACGCTGCACGCAGTACGTGTGTGTACCTTCTCAAGTGGCCACGGCCGAGCATCAACACGCTACACAGTAAGTTATGCCTTTACCGCCTGGGTATGCTCATAACCGAGTATTTATCTGGATACATGCCTTCACATTGCCTCTATACTTTTTTTTAATTTTAGATTGGCACATTGCTATTCCACCTAATACCAGCTTTTATTTGATTTTTGATCTTCTGTGACATTTAATGAAGAAACAAATGAGTAAAAGTGGTTTTCGTTGAAAACAAAAAAAATATAAGTAGACACTCCCCTAAGGAATTTAGAAAATTGGATCCAAATAAATAGGACCAGCATTAACTTAGCGTCAATGTTTCAACAGACAATGGTGCCTGGTTTTCCTCAATGAGTTTCTCAACTAGTTTGCCTGATGTGGAGTCCCTTTCAGTGTTGGATATAGGAGGAAAATATCCACTGAGACATGATGCAAAAATTCGCTGTGGACGAGGAAGTATCACCTTTAATTTCCTCTTCTCAGGATCATGCATGACAGCCTGCCTATCAAGGCTCGCCTTCATTACAAAGGTTTTTCCACATCCAGAGTGTTCACAAACAAAGGGTCGTGCCTCTTCATGGAATGAGAGAATATGGCTTTGGAGATTGACTACAGTTGTGTATTTCCTTCCACAGTCTTCTATTAGACATTTATATACTTCCCTTTTACTCAAATGAGTCTTCTGATGTTGTTTCAGAAAATCTTTACGTTTGAGTTTCTTCTCACAGACCTCACAAATGTGATCTTCAACATGGCTTTCGCGTATATGTTTTTGATAGTTCGTCCAGGTTTTAGCTTCAAATTGGCAATCCTCTTTCTTGCAAGCATAACCTTGATGGACCTTTTCATGACGCTTCAATTTGCTTGGCTTCAGAAAGCTTTTCTCACAGCCTTGGTTACAGCATGTGAGAGTTTCGCCGACCAGACCCAACCCAAGATGGCCGCCGGACGGGTCTACGCCGGAAGCAAGGTTGGCGTACCAGGAATGCAAGAGACAACAGCCACCACTACATCCGGCCCGGGGATTCAAATGGACGGCTACGCGGGGAAGGAGCGGCGTCTGCAGGAACCGGAATCCTGCGACGAAGACCCGGAAGCCAAGAACGAGGACAGAGAGGAGGACGTGACACAGACCGCGAATCGCCCGGAGGAGGAGGACAGCGCCCAAAAGAACCCCAACAACGCGAGCGAGACCGGCCCCCTGAGGGAACCAGAGGAGGCAGTATCTCACCGAGCCACGGCCACCAGGGACTGTGGCAACAGGCAAGTGACGGGGGAGACTGGGTTTTCTATCAAGAGGTGGTGGGCAAGCCGCCTGAGTTCTTCACAGAGTTAATAGCACTTAACCCCCCCTCACTTAGGCACCTCACTGTTAGGGACCGGTGTGGGAAGGGCACGTCTACCCTACACTTTATACTCGTGTACAGAAGCCCTGACACTTGTTTGTGTTTTCCTTTTTCGTTCTGCCCTGCTGGAGGCCGGTTAAAGACTACGCCGACGTGAAGTAACGTGGGACTAGAAGACTCCAGGAGGAAGCAAGCTGTTACCACCCTTAATACTACTACTTACCTGAATTATTCCCTACAGAAGCATAATTCTCTGATCCCCCTGTAAGGGTGGATTATTATTTCAAGCCGTTATCCTTCAAACCTAAGACTCAAATCATCTGGTCTGTAACTGGGATGTTGCCCAGTACATGGATAAAACCGAGCATTAAACCCCGAAGAGAGTAAATAAAGCTTACAAACCATACCCTACGACTCGCTCTTACCTTCATACCACCAGGGACCGGGGCGGAGATCCCCACAGTGGTGGCAGAAGTGGGATTTCGACCGCTGTTTTGCAGTCAGGCCCGGACTGGCCGTTGCAGGCACCGGGCAATCCCCCGATCGGCTGAGAGGGTGGGGGCCGGTTTTGGGCCCCCCTGGGGGAAGGGGGGGGGGCGGCCGAGCACTTTGCCAGGGCCGGTTTCGGTTCCCAGTCCGGCCCTGTTTGCAGTCGGGCCCCACCAACATGGAAAACATTGTCACACAATTAGCGGAGGGACAACGCCATTTGCAACCGATGGTAGAGGAGCAAGGGAAGCAAGCCAAGAAGGATGGAGAGGAGCTACACACAGCTCTCAGGGATCAGGCTGCTCTTCTGGTCAATAACCAACAGGTGCAAGACACGGCCATTTTGAGACTGTCTGACGTCGTAGCCAACACCAGGTTTCATCCCAACGTGCCCAGTGCAGTATTACAGAAATACCAAACAGGCGATGACCCTGATTTTTTTTTTATGAACTTTGAGAGAGCAGCCACCACTGCCGCATGGCCTCCGGAGCGTTGGGGTCAATATGTCGCCCCCTTATTATCGGGAGAGCTACAGGCAGCCTACCAGGCCGCTAATCCTGACGGAAATACCCCCTATACGGACATAAAGAGAACGATCCTGGAGAGACTAGGATATGACACTGATTATTATAGAACACGTTTCTGAAAAGAAAGATGGTCGACAGGCGACAACCCTAGGACTCTATACTATCGGTTTTGGGACCTAGGGTGTCGTTGGCTCCAACCCACCACCACGTCAGTAGACGAGTTGACCGAGAAAGTGGTCCTAGAACAATATCTAGAAGCACTGCCAGGAAACACCCGGAGCTGGATACGCCAACACCCTAATGTGTCAGCCACTTTAGCGGTTGATCTAGCCTGTGCCTTCCATCGCGCCCCGGATTTTCGGCCATTAGCACCACACCGCCCCAACACAACCCCTGTCCGTCTTCCTCTACGACCACCACCCCCTCCACTTGATCCCCGAAATATCCCTTCCTCAGTCAAAACACCCCAGAGGTTTCAGCCGGCCGTAACACCACATCAGGGTTCCCAGTGTTTTCACTGTGCAGAGTGGGGCCATATTGCCCGTAATTGTCCAACCAGATCAAAGGGGAGAATCTATAGCACAGGAAACACAACCAGCCATTATAACCTGAAAATTCATATAAACGTGAAACCAGTAGAGGCAGTGCTTGACACAGGCTGCCAACAAACCGTAGTGGCTGCTGACCTAGTACCAAAGGCCCTTTTAATTCCAGTCTCACAGGTTCAGGTGACTTGTGTTCATGGAGAACACAAACTTTATCCACTGGCAGAAGTAACACTAGAAATATTAAAGGAAATACAACTAAGGAAGGTAGGGGTTATACCAGGACTACCCGAGCGGGTCCTGCTCGGGACTGATCTCTCACGTTTTCCCGATTACTTGCAGTCGTTAACCGGGTCTACGACATCCTCCGAGGGGTTGACTGATGCCCCCTTTGCAAAAATCCCCATAGAGCAACCACCAGAACGCAAAATAAAAAGTAGAAAGGAAAAGAGACTGGAAAGGGTACTCTTCTCCACACAGAATAATTCCCCCTCGGTGACTGTTCTTTCCTCCACAGAGCCATCGTCGGGTGCCAGTCGTAGCTTCAGGGCAGACCAACGGGAAGACAGCTCCCTACAGAACGCATGGACACAAGCCGAGGAAGAACAAGAAGGGAAGGTAAGTCCCTATTTCGTGGTAAAAAGGGGTTTGTTGTATCGCCTTACTCAGACCGCTAGAGGAAAAAGGGAACAGCTACTAGTACCCAGCCCATTCCGTCACCAGGTCCTACTCCTGGCCCATAGCCAAGCTGGAGGCGGCCATTGCGGAAAAGAAAAGACCCTAGACTACTTATTAGGATGGTTCTATTGGCCAGGGGTATTTCACGAGGTTTCCAGGTTTTGCGCTGCTTGTGTCCGTTGTCAGCTTATCCATAACCCTGCCCTACCTAGGGCTCCCCTTCAACCCTTGCCCATTATAGACATTCCCTTTAGTCGAGTGAGGATGTACATAGTGGGACCTCTAATCCCCTCTGCCCGGGGTCACCGCTTTATTTAGTTATCGTGGATTATGCCACTCGATATCCCGAGGCTTTTCCCCTAACTACAGCGAACTCCAAAGCAGTTGCTCAAGCCATGGTAACCCTATTTTCAAGAGTGGGTTTCCCCAAGGAAATCCTTAGCGACCAAGGGACTCCCTTCGTGTCGCGACTTATGGAGCAAGTTTGTGACATTCTCCAGATTAAGCAGATAAGGACATCGGTGTACCATCCCCAGACCGATGGTCTGGTGGAACGGTACAATAAGACCATAAAAACCCTGTTGAGGAAACACATCAATAGTACCGGCAGGGATTGGGATCGCCAGCTACCCCTGGTCCTTTACGCAATTCGCACCCATGAACAGAGGTCTACGGGGTTTTCGCCATTCGAACTTGTGTTTGGACGGAGACCCCGTACTTTGCTAGACATGGCAGCGGAACAGTGGGTGGAAACTGAAGAGGAAGGAAAGCCCCTACTTCAGTATAGCGAAAACCTTAGAGACACCTTGGCATCGGTTTGGGAAGAAGCACACACGCAGTTAGAAAATGCCCAAACGCAACAAAAACTTCTCTATGATCGACAAACCCAGTTAAGAGAGTTAGCTGTAGGGGACAAGGTCCTTATCCTTTTGCCTTCCTCTGAAAAGAAGCTGTTAGCAACCTGGCAGGGTCCCTTTTCTGTATTAACCAAAGTTACCCCTGCCACTTATCGGATGGCCGTGTCCCACCACAATAAAGCATCACAGATATACCATATAAACCTCCTGAAAACCTGGGAAGAACCTATAACCGTACCCTCTTGCTCCAAACCCAACAGCCTGTTGGTTGTTACCACCAAACCCCTAGAGGTGGCCCATTACACCCAAGAGGACACAGAAAACCCAACCTGGGGCTCCCATACCACTGAAGAACAACAGAAACAATTAAAAACCCTTTGTGGGCGTGGCCAGGCACCAGCGAAGATGGCCGCCTGAGACCCGAGCTCCGCCAGGACCGAGGCTGCCCCCGTTCAAATCCACACAAAATCCTGGCCAGGGCGCCTCTGCACTAGCGCCCTGACTCCCTGCTGGTTAGCGCCATCGAGCGGTGCGGGAACCGGAGTCCTGCGGCCGAGTCGCGGCCATTTTTCGGGCCGAGGCGGACCCGGGGCTGTTGCTTGGAGCCTCGGGCTGGGCGAGGCTGAACTCGAGGCCCCAGCTTGGGGCCTACCCAGAATACGAGGGCCGGAAGAGGGCTGCCGGCCTGTAGGAAGGCCTGAGGACGCGGCGCACGGGCCGTGCCATCTCGCCAACACCCGGTGAGGACTGGCAGCTGCAGTGCCTGTGGGTCAAGGGCCGGGCGGAGCAACACTCGAGGCACCGGCTTGGGGCCTACTCATGCCACGTGGGCTGGAGGAGGGCCACCGGCTTGTGAGGGCGGCGCCCGGGCCGCGCCGTACTGCTAATACCCGGTGAGGCCTAAGAACTGCGACACAACAGGGGGGACACGGAGGCCCCCCGGAGGCATCGAACACACCCTGCTGGAGCCACTGTGTGGCCACAGAGTGAGAAGGGCCCGGGGGCAAGGAGAGAGGGGAGTGCCCGGTGAGCGGTGCAGGGCCCCTGCAGGCACCCCCAGGGACGAGGTGCGGATTCCGGACCCAGAGGCAGGGCAGCTGACAATCCGAGGCTGTGGAGGTGTCGGACCGGCATAGCTGGGTACCGTCGGACAGGTCAGACGGGAGAGCCCTGGGGGGACGTGTCCTCCTGCAGCACTGGGCAAAGGGTGGATGAGCCCTACTTGAGGATTTGGCACCAGCAGAAGTAATGAGGACTGGAGGCAGTGGGATGGCCAGTGATAGAGCCGTTCGAGGGTAGGTACAGTGGTGTGGAGCTGATCCCCTGGCTGCACGATCTCCAAAGTGGTGGCGCACTGGACCCGTGGGCGGCTTGATTGGACCTGTGGGGACCATGAGAGGACGCCTTAGCCAGGGTCAGCGAGCGGGGGCCGGAGGTTGCGCACCTTCCGTCGCCGGATGATTTGAGGAGTCGAGTTGGGGCTCCCCCAGTTACGGGATGACAATCACCACACGAACTCAGGGGCGAAGACGTCGGGCTCCCCGCGGCCGCCCATCGCTCGCACGGCCTGGACAGCTGGGCCACTGGGGCACCACCTGCTCGCCATGAGGCCAAAGGGAGGTACGTCCACTCAGACGAATAAACTGGATAAGTACGCGGTGCCGCTGGGCCAGGGACCAGCGGTAGTGGCTGAGGGGGACCAGACGGGCCAAGCGGAACCATCCCTGATGTCAATAATGGCCGCGATCCAATCACTAGGCACCAACCTAGAAACCAAAATGGACAAAATCTCCATCGAGGTAAATCTGCTTCGCACAGACCTGAGTAAGACCACGGACAGATCGAAAGCGAATGAGACAGACATCAAAGCGTTGCAAATCTCTGGAAAACGGCTTGAAGGCCGGATCAATGACCTAGTGCACTAACATCGCCAAATGGCCCTCCACCTCGAGGACCAGGAAGGGCGGGCCCGAAGAAGTAACATTTGCGTGGTGGGTGTGCCGGAGGGAATGGAAGGGCCAAATGTAGAACTGTTCCTTCGAAGACCTGATCCTCCAACATTTGAAGCCCAAACGCTTGTCAAAAATTTTCACGATTGAACGGGCCCACTGCGCACCGGTCCCCAAACCCAAGCCGGGGGCACCGCCCAGAACGATAATTGCCAAGATATTGAACTACAGAGACCGGGACGCCATCCTTCAGGCGGCAAGGCAGCAGGGCGACCTGCAATACGAGGGGGCCATCATCCGTTTCTTCCCTGACTTTACCCTGCAGGTCCAGCAGGAGTGGCGCTCATTCTTTGGGGTAAAGGCGGCGCTACGGGGCCGGGGCATTCAAATACATGATGTTTGTTAGACCTGTCAGCCCTAGGGTGGTCTTTCCCTGTGTTTTCGCCCTTGCCTCATTTTTCCCACCTTCTTATTGTTGGCCCTTAGGTCTTCGGGCACCTTTTCATGGCTAATCTATGTTAGGGTGCAGGTGCTCTCTACTCCAAACATGGCTGCCACTGGCCCCTGCTACTGCAGCGTGGTCTTTTAGTGTAGCACCCTAGCTGCCAGGAGCTGGCTGGATCCCCATACAATGTTGAAATGCCAGCCTCCCATCCCATGTCTATAGGTAGAGTGGGGAAGCTCCTGGAACCCTCCAGAAGAAAGGCGGAGTTGATTTTTGCCGCCTTAGAGAGTGGTCACCTGACCTGGGCATACTTAAGCAAGGGAGGGAACTTTTTCTAGTCAGTTGGGGCATCATTGACCTGGGGAACCCACGCAAGAGTTTTAGGCGGGAGGGCCTAGTTAGGAACTTATGCCACTGGGAGTGACAGGATTTAGGTGCTGCCTCTTAAGCTGAGTGAGGTGTCCTAGACTAGCCACCTGATCTGGCCCAGCGGTAGGGAACCCCAGGGTCCATCTGCAGTGACTGAGGAAAAATCATCCAGCCTCCAACTCAACCCCTCCCCCTCTTCAAGAAACCATCACCTAAGGGCGCAGAACCATCCAAGCGCCAAGAAGATTATTTGCTTTAACCAGAGACTGCTGGGGGATCGACCAGGTACTGGACTGTGCTGCCCTGCGCACCCCCTGCCTTCAGTGGGCCCACCTTGCCCTACCTGTCTCCCCCTGACTGAACTGCTCCATTCTGCCTACAGTCCTTGCTAAACTGTGTGGAAAGCGCTATATCCTGCTCCCCCTGTCCAGCGCTGTATGTGAGACTGCCTGTCCTGTCAGGGATTATTGAGATTGCCTTCCCTCCTGTCGGCATTATCTGAATTGCCGAGCGCTGTGCTCTGTTCCCCTGCCCAGCGCTGTGTCAGAGATTACCGAAATTGCCTCCCTGGCCCTGCCTGTGACCAGCGCTGTGAAGCCCCCCCCAAGCGCTCCTCTGCATCGGCGCCATGCGCTGTACCTTGCCTCCCTGAGGCGCCTGAGGAGACCTCAACACCATCGTGGCAGCGGCGCCGCCCACGCGACACCTCTGAGGCGCTTCCGGCCTGTCCTGTGGCCGCCTGCCTCCGCGCTGTGTCCAGCGCCGTTCTTGACCCCCCTCGGCGGCCCCCGGTGCCAGGAGAGGGCCGCCGCATCAAGTCTGTCTGGCTGCACCAGGCCTGAAGCCTGCCTGGGCCCCTGTCACGTGAGCGTGAGCGCCGCTGCGTCATCGGTCACGCCCCCGCCCAAGCCGCGCAGCCATTGGCTGTCACCGCCGAGCAGTGTGGAGAAGGCCCGGCACCCGGAGCAGGCCGCGACTCATCGCGGAGGGGGACAGGAGCCGAAGAACGCCCCTCCGCTTTGCCCGCAGTGTGTTTCCTCACCCCCGGTGCCGGTGCGCTGTGACAGCGCCTTGCACCGCGCAGCGGGAAGCCCCTAGACCGGCGGAAGCTCATCCCGCCTACACAAGCCAACACAAGGGCCCTGGAGGGCCGAAGAAAGCAGGTAACCCCCGGGGAGGAGGGCGGAAGGCCGGGTAAGGCCCCGAGGTCGCCTCTCCCCTGGGGAGAACTGAGACTGGGCCCCGTTGGCCCCCTAATGTGCCTCTAGAGAATGGGAGGCCTTAATTGAGTGTCTAGGTGTGTCGGGCCAAATAACTGTGCATGCCTGGAGAGCAGGCTATTCTGGATTAACTGTTTCCGGCCCACTGGGTGATAAGATCGTTCAGGTCATTGACTGGTGGTGCATGGTGGCCGTCTTATGCTGCCTGTACTGCTCATGCCTGCTTAAATGTTTTCAAGCCTGCTGATGAAGTGGTGATCTTTTTCCCTGTACTGAATTTCTTGCAGGGGCGGGCGCCTACGGTTCCTGATGGAGTTAAATTCTGATCCCTAGTGATTTATTACAGTACTATTTTGATGATCTGACTTTGGTTACTGAACTGTTGATATTTACAAGAGGAAATGTTTATATCTGCTTCTTAAATGCTAGTCCATGGTTTATGAAAGTACCTTCTTAGCCTGCTGAAGAGTATATGCGACAGGCTGTGTTATGTGATGTTTTCTACTTTACTGGAAATACTTAATGAAATGCTTTACTGAAGTACTTTAATGAGATGCTAATGAAATGCTAACGCTTGAATTGCCTTGATTTAAAGCCTATATAAAAGATATTGATTTTTAAACATAAATACTGGTGTGGTCTCCATTATTGCGCCCACTTCTTGTCTCAGTGGATGAGTGTGTTAAGTCAAGTCAAGTCAAGTCAAGAGATTTATATAGCGCGCTACATACCCAGAGGGTTTCAAGGCGCTTGAGGAAGGGTGGGGAATTAATTGTCGAATATCCAGGTTTTAAGTTGTTTTCTGAATGTAAGGTGGTTCTGAGTGAGGCGAAGGTGAGTGGGAAGTGAGTTCCAGGTTTTAGCTGCCAGGTAGGAGAAGGATCTGCCTCCCATGGTGGTTTTGTTGATGCGGGGTACAGTTGCGAGGGCTTGGTTGGAGGATCGTAGGTGACGGGAGGGGGTGTAGAAGGAAAGTCGTGAGTTGAGGCATTCGGGTCCAAGTTCGTAGAGTGATTTGTGTGCGTGGGTTAGGAGGCGGAAAGTAATCCTCTTGTTAACGGGGAGCCAGTGGAGGTTTTTCAGGTGTCCAGAGATGTGGTCTTTGCGCGGGATGTCTAGTATGAGTCTGGCTGATGCGTTCTGGATGCGTTGGAGTTTTTTCTGGAGTTTTGCGGTGGTACCGGCGTATAGGGTGTTGCCGTAGTCCAGGCGGCTCGTGACCAGTGCGTGGGTGACCGTTTTTCTAGTTTCGGTGGGGATCCAGCGAAATTTTTTTTGAGCATGCGAAGAATATTGAAGCAAGAAGATGAGACGGCGTTGACTTGTCTGTTCATAGAGAGTGAGGAGTCCAGGATGACCCCTAAGTTCCGTGCGTGGTCCGTCGGGATGGGTGCTTTTCCAAGGGACTCTGGCCACCACGAGTCATCCCAGGCGGAGGGGGAGGTGCCTAGGATAAGGACTTCAGTTTTGTCTGAGTTCAGTTTCAGACGGCTGTGCTTCATCCACTCGGCTACTTCTTTCATTCCTTGATGTAGGTTGGTTTTGGCGGTGTTAGGGTCTCTGGTGAGTGATAGGATCAGTTGAGTGTCATCAGCGTAGGAGATGATGTTGAGGTTGTGTTGGCGAGCTATGGCTGCAAGGGGGCTCATGTATACGTTGAAGAGGGTGGGGCTGAGTGAAGAACCCTGTGGCACGCCGCATATGACTTCGGTGGCTTCTGATTTGAATGGGGGAAGGCGGACTCTCTGAGTTCTTCCGGCAAGGAACGAGGTGATCCATTCCAGTGCTTTTCCTTGGATTCCGATGTTACTGAGGCGTTGTATTAAGGTGCTATGACAAACTGTGTCAAAGGCTGCGGAGAGGTCGAGGAGGATGAGGGCGACTGTGTCTCCGTTGTCTAGCAGATTACGGATGTCGTCTGTTGCTGCGATGAGTGCGGTCTCAGTGCTGTGTTTGGCTCGGAAGCCGGACTGAGAGGAGTCGAGGGATTTGTTGGTCTCGAGGAAGGCGGCAAGTTGGTTGTTGACAGCTTTCTCAATGACTTTGGCCGGGAATGGGAGGAGCGAGATGGGGCGGTAGTTTTTGAGTTCGGTGGGGTCAGCTGTGGGTTTCTTCAGAAGGGCGCTGAGTTCGGCATGTTTCCAACTTTCCGGAAAGATGGCGGAGTTGAGGGAGCAGTTGATGACGTCTCGGAGATGTGGTGCTATGATGGAATCTGCTTTGTTGAAGATGTGGTGAGGGCAAGGGTCTGTGGGGGATCCAGAGTGGATGGAGTTCATCAGGCGGATGGTGTCCTCAGTGGAGATTGGGTTCCAGTAATTGAGGATGTTCAAGGGGGGTGGGGGTACTGCAGAGGGTAGGGTGGGTTGGAGTTCGGGTCGGTTGTCGAAGCTGTTGTGGATGTCTGCAATCTTGTTGTGGAAGAATGAGGCTAGGGAGTCGCAGAGGGCTTGAGAGGGGCTGATGTCGTTGGAGTTGGCTGAGGGGTTGGTAAATTCCTTGACGATGTTGAATAGTTCCTTGCTGTTGTGGGCGTTGCTATCTAGTCGGTCCTTGAAAGCGGCTATCTTGGCAGACCGGATTAGTTGGTGGTGTATACGGGTGGCATTTTTGAAGGCGTCCTTGGTGCTGGTGTTTGGGTCTTTTTTCCAGGCCTTCTCAAGGGAGCGGCAGAGTTTCTTGGATTTCTTAAGATCATCGTTGAACCAGGAGGCCTTCTTGCTGCCTAGTTTGATTTGATGTTTTTTCAATGGTGCTAGGGTGTCGGCGCTGTTGGAGAGCCATTGGGTGAGGTTAATGGCTGCTTGGTCAGGGTTTGAGGAGTGGGCGGGGGGATTTTGAAGAAGTGATGAGGAGATCTGGTCGATGGTGATTTTGTTCCAGTTTCTTCGCAGAGTGGGTTGAGGATGGTTGTTGGAAGTGGTCTTGTTGTAGGTAAAGTGAACGCAGCTGTGATCCGTCCAGAGGAGAGCTGTGGTGTGGCTGAAGGAGATATGTTTGCTGGAAGTGAAGATAGGGTCAAGTGTGTGACCTGCGATATGGGTGGGGGTAGTGACAAGTTGTTTGAGTCCGAGGTTGGCGAGGTTGTCCAGAAGGGTGGTGGTGTTGCGGTCATTATTTTTTTCAAGGTGTAAGTTGAGGTCTCCCAGAAGAATGTAATCCTCGGAGGTGAGGGCGTGTGGGGTGATGAAGTCCGTGATGTCCTCACTGAATTGTGCCCGGGGACCTGGTGGCCTGTAGAGGAGGGTGCCTCTGAGTGTGGTCTTGGGGTCGATGTGGATCAGGAAATGAAGGTGCTCAGAGTTGGCGAGATTGACGTCAGAGCTGGTTGAGATGCGGATGGAATTCTTATGGACGATAGCGATGCCTCCTCCTGTTTGGTCGGTACGGTCCTTACGGATGATCTTATAGCCTTCCGGGATGGCAGTGGTGATATCTGGGGCTGATGTGGCGTTCATCCATGTTTCAGTTAGGAAGGCGACGTCTGGGGAGATGGTGTCAAGCAGATTCCAGAGGTCGATGGCGTGTCTGTGGATTGAGCGGGTGTTGAGCAGGATGCATTGTAGGTGTTTGGTGTCAGACAACTGTTTTGTGTTCGTGGGTGAGGGGTTGTTCTTTGTGCCGTCGAACTTGCAGGAGAGGCAAGAGAAGGGTCCATGGATGTGTCCGGGAGCGGCTTGGACGCAGTTGGGGGGGCGGCCGGGGTTTAGGGCTAGGAGGGTGGAGGCGGTGTATGTGATGCGGGTGGGGTGGGGGGTACGAGGGCCAGGGGGTCTGGCGCTGGGCGCGGTCCAGGCGCGGACGGGCGTAGACGGGCTTACCTTTGGCGCACCTTCGGCGCGGATTGGGCGCGGTCGCTGCGCGTAAACGCTGCGCGCGGGTGCATCTGACATAAATGGGTGGGGGTGGAGGGGGAGGGGCGAGGGGGGCTCAGCTGGGAGGCGGGGCGGGCTCTAGAGGACGGGCTTGCAGGGAAAAACAACAACCAACAAATGGCGGCGTGTGGTAAAGCACGAGCAGCAAAGCTCCAAGCACTACCAGTAAAGCGCCACAGAAGAGAGCAACGAAGGCACACTCAAATAAAATGCGCAACAATTACAATTGATCTATGCAGACAAAATGAGGCACATTTAAAGCTAATCGTTACAGTGCAAAATAACGCGCTAAAAGTAAGAAGCCAGATCCCAAGCGCAGCTCTGTGCAATTATCGCGTTCTAAGTATCAGAGCAGGAATTTCAAGCGCAGTATAACGATACCAGAAACCAGTTCTCTAGCAGGGAGCCAGGGGAGCGACTGCTCACAGCAGCGATGAGACAGTCAGCTGCTTTACACGTAAGCCCTGGCTGCCTTCCTGCTCGAGCCAAGCTACCCCCCGGAGAACTGGTGGTCCCAGTTCTTACAATGTTATTCCCAGCCAAGCTAAAGATCATCGTGGGAGGCAAATCACTCTTTTTCACCACCCCAGAGGCGGTCCAGGAATGGCTCGACACGGCTGCGCCGGCGGCCCAGGAGCGACAGGATCGGGGCACGTGGAGAGAGGTTCGGGGCTCATCCCCCGGGTCGGCTGTGGACAAATCCAAATCGGAAGGGGACACACGAAGCCAACACTTGTGGCGCTCCAGATCTGCTAGCCCCCAGGGGGACTCGGGCCGAGATTCGGCTGCACGCCGAGGACCTTGATTGCGAACCCTACCCTGCTGAACTGTAACGTATACCGTAATTGTGATGTTATTGACATTTGAGTTAAGGTGGGGAAGGTCATTATCTTGCTGAGTGGCTCCGGGAATCCGCTAGTGGCTGGTGGTCCTCCATTCCTTAAGGGACACTATAGTCTGGGGGCAGCGGAGGCACGGTAGCCGGAGTCGGGGCTAGCACACGTTCTCCCTAACAGAGTTTCCTCGGGAGGGGAGTTTCCTCACTCCTGGGTTGGGTTGGGTGAAAGGCGCTCTGCTAATTGGGGCAGTGGGTAGTTTTGAACCTACACAGCAGGGAGCAGGGAGGGGGGGGTTGTTTTGAAGGGGATCCATGAGTTCAGTTGGGCAAGGAAGGGACGGGGGTGTGAGGATGAGTGGGGGTCGGGGAGGGAGGGGGGTAGAGATGGAGGGGGGACCAGGGGGGGAGGGCGGGGGTGGGAAGTGGTGGGGAGTTAGAGTAGGGGGGGTATGTTTGTTTGGTCACAAATGAGAGGTCATCAGCAGATCTGGTGTACAGGGGTTCGAAGATCCACGCCGGGTGTGAGCGATGGCTATGGCTAAGAAATGGAACAAAAGCCTCAAGATACTAAGTTGGAATGTGAATGGGCTCGGGGATAAACTAAAGCGCACCATGGTACTTCAGTTCTTAAAGCGCAACCAGCCTGACGCTGTGCTATTACAAGAGACTCACTTGCTGGGTAATGCTTGTCACGCCTTAAACAGATATGGCTATGCTTTGGTGACCCACTCCGGCTTCACCACGGGTCTCGGGGAGTGGGCATCCTTCTTCGGCGCAACTTTCCCTTCCTCCCCGACCACACTGAAACAGATTCGCAGGGCCGCTTCGCCACAATCTCGGGTAAATGGGAGGGGTGCAGGCTGACTTTGATATCCACATATGTCCCTCCAGGACTCCAGTCGCAAGCATATACTGACCTTGGTAAACTCCTCTTATCCCTCCCAGACGGGCAGTTGTTCATCGGGGGCGACTTCAACGCAGTGGTTTCCGGCACGCTGGACAGACACCCACCCAGGGAAATACCTAGGGGACAGAGATGGTTAGGAGATTTCCTAGATACTTTTGGCCTCACTGATATATGGCGTCTGGCACATCCCGCCGACACTCAATACACTTACTTTTCGGGGCCGCACCACTCCTTCTCCCGACTAGATTACATCCTAACTCCTCTACACCAATATACGACAGCCACGCATCTAGTGAGAGGTATCTCTGACCACTCGCCTGTTATGGCCCACTTAACTATAGGCACCAGACGAGAAGGGTGCGTGGCACCTTTTAATGCCTGGTACATCCGTAATGAAGACCTACGTAAGGCATTGACCCTGTCAATAACAAACTACTTTGATAGTAACGACGGTTCAGTGGAGTCGGCGGTTACACTGTCGGAGGCCTTTAAAACGGTTCTCAGAGGGGAGGCCCTGTTGGCTATAGCGGGCGGCCGGCGGAAGGAACGTGAGGCGCAACTCCTCGTGGCAATCGAGGCAGACCTGGAGGCGCTGGAGACGGTAACGAGTACTCATGATACACCCGGGGCACGGCATCAGCTGTCCCTCAAAAAAGCAGAATACCAGGCTTTGGTGTCAGCGAAGAAGATGGCTACCACCAGGGAGGGCAAGATATATGACCAGGGAGACAAGGCGGGCAAGCTCCTAGCATGGCTCGATAAAAAACAACAGGCGAACAAGGTAGTGGCTGAAATCCATACAATGGATGTCTCTGTGGTAACAGAACCACATGACATAGTCGCAGAATTTGCTCGTCGTTTTCGGACTGTCTATAGCAGGGGGTCTGACCGTCCAGAAGAAGACTCGGACGCACTGCTGGCAGATCTTAGGATGCCGGCCCTCTCTGACGTGGAGCGCGAGCTCCTGGAGGCGCCGCTCACTGCGGCAGAGGTGGAACGCGCCATCGGGGATCTCCGTCCTGGAAAGGCGCCTGGGCCTAACGGCCTCCTGATGGAGCTTTACAAGCTCAAGCCGGATGGCATTAGCTCCTATCTCAAGCGTATGTTTGACGAAAGCAAGTCCAAGGGGTTATTACTCCGCGACCAAAGGCTAGCAACCATCGTGGCGATTCCTAAAGAAGGGAAGCCAAGGGAGCTGTGCGCCTCGTACAGGCCCATCTCCCTGCTAAATGCGGAACCAAAAATACTGGCAAAAGTTCTTGCTAATAGGCTCCAGCCGGTTCTCAGTACCCTGGTACATCCGGATCAATCCGGATTCATGCCCCATCGCAACACAGCGCTTAATCTCTGTCGGCTGAATGGGGTGCTGAGGAGAAGCCATACGATAGGGGAAGATCAGTGGTGGTATCGCTTGATGCTACAATGGCCTTCGATTCCCTCGAATGGCCTTACATGATGGCCGTCCTTCGCAAGCTGGGTTTTGGACCCAGTTTCATCTCTTGGGTGCTGCTCCTTTATTCAAAACCGCTGGCCCAGGTGGTTGTGAACAACAAGGCCTTCGCCCTGGAGAGGGGGACCCGCCAGGGGTGCCCACTCTCGCCCCTCCTGTTTGCCCTTTCCCTTGAGCCGCTGGCCACCTGGATCAGGCAAGATGTCTCCCTTAGAGGTCTGTGTTGGGCTGACGGCTGGGAGGACAGAATCTCCCTGTACGCGGACGACATACTCCTCTACCTCTCCAGGCCCCGAAAATCTTTGATTGTGGCTCTCGACATTTTTACAAACTTTGGGAAGAACTCTGGTTACAGCATCAACTGGAGTAAATCCCTGTTGTACGTCCTTCGGGGAGCCACCCCTGTACTCCCTTGTGACTGTCCCATAAAGGTGGTCACAGACGGGTTCATGTACTTGGGCATTTTCGCATCGACGGACAAGACCGCCATGTATGATAAAAATCTGCTCCCTCCCCTTAATAGGCTTAAGCGCGACTCTGCTGGCTGGCAGAAGCTCCCGGTCTCCCTGTTGGGCCGGGCAGCACTTTTTAAAATGATGGCGCTACCACGCTTTCTATACGCCTTGCAGAACTACCCAGACTTGATCCCCTCCTCCTATTTCACAGCCGTTGAGGCGGCACAGAGACACCTCCTGTGGTTCGGCGCACCCAGAATAGCTCTGCAGAAGCTAACGCTGGGGTGGTAGGATGGAGGGATCGCCCTGCCTGACATTCGTAGGTACTACTGGGCCGCACACTTATCGGCCATTAATCAGGGCACCTATTGTGATGGAAACGACCCCGGATATGGCATGGACAGGTGGCTTTTGCCGGGGGGGAATTATGAAGCAGCGCTGTACTCACGTCCAGGCAAACATGCGCTTACTGGGCCGACTCTCCATACAGTGCAATTGTGGCACATTGTTCAACGAAATATGGGCTGGCACAACAGGCTCACCCTGGCCACTCCCCTCTGGGTTTCGGAACGACTTGGCCTCTTGGGCCGTACAAAGGGGTTCCGGAACTGGGACCTCATCGGTATCTCCCGGATAAGGGATTTATGGGACTCTAACAGGGTCAAATCCTTTCCTTCCCTACAGACGAGCTAGCGGACACTGAGTACTTTTGATACCTCCAAGTCCGTCACTCCCTGCAGAAAAACATTCCACTGGGCACGGTGCCCCCGCAAGCATCCCCCCTTGAAGATAGGCTGTTAGATGGGCACATCCAGGAACACGCAATCTCACTCGTCTATAAGAAGTTGATAAATAATCTTCCCGATCTGCTCCATGACCTTAATGGACGGTGGGAGGCTGACGGGCTGGAAATTGATGAGGAAGAGTGGAAATCTGCACTAGCCTCCCCGAAGGAGGTGGCTATCTCGTCTAGGCTGCGGCTCATCCAGCTTAAGATTCTGCACAGAGTGTATATATCGAACACGCGACTAAAAAGGATGGGCAGATGTGAAGGGGATGAGTGCAGGAGAGGGTGCGGAATGACTGGCTCTTTCTTTCATATGCTATGGGAGTGCCCGCTACTACAGGCCTATTGGGTGAAAGTAGTGTGTTGTATGCAGGTTGTTTGGGGGAAGGAGTTGCGCCCGGAGGCGAAGCGATGTATTCTAAACACATGGGAGCCAACGGACTTACCAGCTAGAGGCAGGCTCTGGGCAACGCTCGGCCAAATGGTGGCTAAGCGTAATATTGCAAGACTCTGGGATGCTGCTGCGTCTCCACGTCTCTCTGAGTGGAAACGGGACTTGGACTGGTGCATGCTGCAAGAGAAGACGGTGTATGTAGCCCGAGGGTGCCCCCATAAATGGGAGGAAATATGGAACAATTGGAACGAACACAGAGGTAACATCTGCGAACTCCCCAGGTACTTGAGGTTGAGGATTAATGTAATGACTGTCTGTAAACTTTTGGCATGACGAAGGTGGAGCACTTGACCCTCTGTAAGATCTGCTGTATACATGTAGAACCCTTAAATGTGACCTTGTTGGCCGCTGTTTGGTCTTAATGTCAATAAAAAGATTATAAAATTAAAAAAAAATTAAAAAACCCTTTGTGCTTCATTTCCCACAGTTGTATCAGGTAAACCCGGAAAAACAACCCTAGTGGAACACACTATCACCACTGATCATTCACAGCCCATTAAACAAGCACCCTACCGTATCCCAGCAGCCAGGCGAACAGCAATAGAAGGAGAAATTGAAATGATGTTAGAGGCCGGGATTATTGAACCCTCAAAAAGTCCCTGGTCCTCTCCCATCGTGTTAGTGCCGAAGCCGGACGGAAGCATTCACTTCTGCATCAACTTCTGAAAACTGAACGCAGTGTCACACTTTGACGCCTTTCCTATGCCTAGGGTAGACGAACTAATAGAAACCCTAGGGCAAGCAAAATTCATGTCCAGTATAGATCTAACTAAAGGATACTGGCAGATCCCGCTACAACAGGAGAGCAGAGACAAGACAGCTTTTACGACACACATGGGTCTCTTCCAGTTTAAGGTGATGCCCTTCGGTCTCCATGGAGCCCCAGCAACGTTTCAGCGTCTCATGGATGTAGTCCTGGGGCCCCATAGAGAATACGCAAGGGCATATCTGGATGACATAGTGTTGTTTAGCCCGGATTGCGAAACCCACTTATTGCAATTACAACAAATCTTCAGAAGCCTACAGGATGCGGGTTTAACCATCAATCCCCGGAAGACCACCTTGGGAGCCGACCACATAGACTACCTGGGCTATGCTATCCGGGATGGACAAATCAGTCCCCAAGGAAACAAACTAAAGGCCATCTCCCACATTCCACGCCCCACTACCAGAAAGGAGGTACGATCCTTTTTGGGTTTGGTGGGATACTATCGGCGGTTTGTTCCACACTTTTCTTCCTTGGCCAGCCCTCTAACAGACCTACTCACCAAACCATTAAAAAGAGACACTATGCCATGGACCTCTTCCCAGGAACAAAGTTTTAATACCCTGAAAACAGCCCTTTGCACCAACCCTGTCCTAAACTGTCCCGATTTCCAGAAGACCTTTGTTCTACAGACCGATGCCTCGGACAGGGGCTTAGGAGCCATACTATCACAACCAGATGAACAAGGGGTACTCCACCCAGTATTATACATAAGCCGAAAACTCTTCCCTAGAGAGACAGCCTAAGCAACTATAGAAAAGGAATGCTTGGCCATTAAGTGGGCAGTGGAGGCGTTGCAGTATTACCTTTTGGGCAGACATTTTATTCTCTTAACTGATCATGCACCTTTGACGTGGTTGGCCCTCCATAAAGACACTAACCCTAAAGTTCTTCGGTGGTTTCTTGCCCTACAGCCCTTTTCCTACAGCACGTTCCACTTACCCGGGACCATGCAGACCAATGTGGATTACCTGTCGAGGTGTCCTTCTTCCGAATGGCCCGACCGTCCATTCTCGGAGAAAAGGCAGTGTGAGAGTTTAGCCGACCCGACCCAAGATGGCCGCCGGACTGGTCTACGCCGGAAGCGAGGTTGGCGTACCAGGAGTGCAAGAGACAACAGCCACGACTACATCCGGCCCGGGGATTCAAATGGCCGGCTACGTGGGGAAGGAGCGGCGTCAGCAGGAACCGGAATCCCGTGACGAAGACCCGGAAGCCAAGAACGAGGACAGAGAGGATGACCTGACACAGACCGCGAATCGCCCGGAGGAGGAGGACAGCACCCAAAAGAACCCTGACAACGCGAGCGAGACCGGCCCCCTGAGGGAACCGGAGGAGGAGGGATCTCACCGAGCCACGGTCACCAGGGACCATGGCAACAGGCAAGTGACAGGGGAGACTGGGTTTTCTATCAAGAGGTGGTGGGCAAGCCGCCTGAGCACTTCACAGAGTTAATAGCACTTAACCCCCCCCCCTCACTTAGGCACCTCACTGTTAGGGTCCGGTGTGGGAAGGGCACGTCTACCCTACACTCTTATACTCGTGTACAGAAGCCCTGACACTTGTTTGTGTTTTCCTTTTTCCTTCTGCCCTGCTGGAGGCCAGTTAAAGACTACGCCGACGTGAAGTAACGTGGGACTAGAAGACTCCAGGAGGAAGCAAGCTGTAACCACCCTTAATACTACTACTTACCTGAACTATTCCCTACAGAAGCATAATTCTCTGATCCCCCTGTAAGGGTGGATTATTATTTCAAGCCGTTATCCTTACAAACCTAAGACTCAAATCATCTGGTCTGTAACTGGGATGTTGCCCAGTACATGGATAAAACCGAGCATTTAACCCCGAAGAGAGTAAATAAAGCTTTCAAACCATACCCTACGACTCGCTCTTACCTTCATACCACCAGGGACCGGGGCGGAGATCCCCACACTGCATTTGTATGGCATCTCGTTAGTGTGATGGCACTCGTGTGCTGTCAGCTGTTGATGTTTCTTGAAAGACTTGCCACACCCTTCAAAATAACACATGTATGGCTTTTCTTTATTTTGATGCTTTCGATCTAGATGTTTTCTCAAGTTAGCATTTGTAGTGAAGGCTTCATGACAGTCACCAGCAGAACACACAAATGGCTTCTCTCCAGTATGTGTTAACATGTGTCTACCAAGATGGAACTTTCTTGTGAAGCCTTTTCCGCAACCTCCATACTCACAAGCATAGGGTCTCTCACCAATGTGCGCATTCAGCTTCCACGCCTTATTGAAAGACGCACTGCAGTCCGGATCGGAGCAGATGTAGCACTTCTTGAACTCGTCCACTCCGGTCTCACCCATGCTTCTAACTAAGCAGTCCTGCAGCACCCTGCTCTCGATGTCTGGAGACCAGCTTTCGACAGCCGCCATGTTTGTAAAGCACCTAATAACAGCTTGTTTACACACCGAATCCTTACTTGAGACTTTGTACGTTTTGCGTCCGTTTCTCATTTCCAGTGATTGTTGCTGTTCCTCATTATGCCATATGGTAAGCCAAGACTTGTCCCAGTGTGGTATACTTGCATCCACTTTCTTAGCTGTTATCTTGATGTCCTTCACATTGTCCTAATTTGCTTCATTGTATATTGACATTATCATTTCTTTACACTTTTCAGCCTGATCATCATCCAAATTGAGTCAGCTAGATATTCACCTTCTCTCCAGGTGCAACCCTCTTTTTTATACATTGCTCTCCCTTAATATCAGAGAATTACATTAACATTTATTTTTAATTTTAGACTTCACTGTGCCACGTCATCACAGATAGGAATCCTGCCCTTTCTTTGAACTGGACAACCCAATCTGGTACTCCCCCATAGATATGTCACTTTTCCCGTCCTGGATTGTCTAAATTTACCTCTTAATTAGGGATCACATCATCCTCTCAAGCTTGTTTTATTTCACAGCTATTGTGAGTAAGTTCCATAAGGTGTTTCACATTTGCTTGACACCTGGTCCCGTATGTGCACGGCTTGACTGATTGTACTTTTTCTTAAGGCTTTACATAATCATTCACAACTGTCAAATTATTTTTAAACCTCCTTTTCTTGGTCTGTCGACCCTGTTTCTTCTCCTTTCTCACTCCATTCTTTTTCATCTCTCCTACAGGCATTTTCGTCCAAGGTATAATCCATTATATCCTTATGAAGGGCCCCATATCTTATCGAGGGATCGAAACGTCGTCGACAAATAGTACCATGAGCACTTAAATTGCTATGTAAATAAGTTATGTGAGTATTGGTACTTTAGGTGATATGCGACATAATTTGCTTGCTATTTGTACAGTCACTTAAAAGTGTCTGAGCCTTGAAATTCTTTTCTTTTTTTGCTGCTCCCTACTTCATTTTATGCGTTATATGTTTGAATAATAAATATACTTATAAATCCATTGAGACTTTTGACATAGATTGCATTATAATTCTATGTGCTATGTTTTGTGCTATCCTACAGTAAGGGACCATTTGTTCCTTTGTAATGACAGTTTTGAAGGAGTAATAGCCACACTTGGGTCACCCATGAGATTGATGTGGCGCTTTTCACTCTGTTTTAAATCTTAAGTGTTACTGATGAACTGGGAGCTGTTCTACTCCCTTAAGGAGTTTTTTGCTCCACAACCGGCTTGGTCCAAATGTGAGTTCAATATCAAATAACATTTCATAATTAAATGTGAAGCACATTAGGCTTCACAATAAAGACTGACAATTATTGCAGTGAAAACTGTGAAGGATTATTGAAAAATTCAAGGCATTACTGTAGTGTAGTTCCTATATTCCCAATAGGCTCTGCACATTGGAATAATATATCCTACACTGTAACGAGGAGGGTAGGAGGGAGGACACGTGGACCCCAAAGGAAGATTGGTGGGTCGTTGAACATCCTTCCACTCCTTCCCCTCAGGGTGACTGGTCGTCATCGCCACTCACGGACGACTCGGACACGAACGAGGAAGGCGCCTTTAACTGGGCGTATGTGAACGACGAGGACACGTCCACTCGTGACGTCGGCTTCACCCGGTTGGAGAAAAGCCCGGAAGAGAAGGAGACAGTGTGTGATGACACCCCGGAGAACGGAGAAGGAGAGCGGCGGATCGAGCGGAGAGTCGAGAGCGGAGAGCGGAGCCTGAACGGGAAGCAGGAAGGCGAGCCAGGAGGCCAACGTCCCCACGAAGCCCCGTGCCACACTCCAGAGGGAGGAGTGTGGCTGAAGCAGGTACGGCAGCGCATTACAGGCTGGGTTGGGAAGACGGGTCAACTCTCCTCCTTAAGACAGCAGGGGCTATTAACGCCCATAGCACATCTGTAAATATTGTATATAACTCCCACCCGCTTCTATCCTCGTCCAACCCCTACCTACCCTATCACTCTATCCTCACCACATCACACCAGCGCCGAAAGTGTACATATCACGAGCAGCGGTGTCCTTCACTCCTGGTTTCCCCTGGGGACCCCTATATGCGACCCAGAGTCCTGACGGCCTCCTCTCTTTTTCTTTTCCCTTTTGCCACTCCCCTGAGAGGAATCATCGGAGAACAGGCACAGTGGAGTCCGAAGACGAGAAAGAGATACCCACCTCAGTGAAACCGGCGGAGTTAACCAAGAAAAGACTGTCTTCTGGCACAAGAAAGACCTGGTCAAAAATAAAACCTTATCCGAAACTAACGAGTGTCCGGCCTATCAATCAACCCACGTTACATACACATTAGACGTAGGACTGAGGTCGACTAGGTCTCTATCGAATATGTTATATTAAACTTAATAGTGAGTGACAGCTAGCTCAGAGGTCACTAGAAACTTTCTCGAATTCACAAAAAGGGATTAGTTTCTGACAACCGCATAAACATTACAACTTTGTTTCCCAAGAGTAAGAAATATATCTCTAGAGTCACGGAAACAACAGATAAGTATTTCACTCAGTCAATCGTGCATGCTTCGTTTCTACAGAGTTGCAGAGAAATAGTGAGACGGGCGTTTTTAATTAAAAGGGTTTATTGAACATTCTTCTTCCTTATACAAGAGAAGTGAACGGCTACAGACTGCCAAGTATAATGCGTACAGCGAGAATAGTATTATGAAATAATACTGTAATAGCATTGTATGGTTTCTAAGCCATATAAAAATACATACATAAATACACAGGCTAAAATACTCAACTGGTGCTTCTAAATACGCTTACCCCAATGTACCTAACCTAAGTCTAGTACGCGGGAAGTATTGTGTTGCATAGGTTTTAGTTTTCTTTGCCAAGAATCTATCTCTAGGTTCTAATCAGCTCCATACCTTAGTTTAAAATGAAGGAGGTCTTGTATCTCAGTCTCGGGACTCGATTTCCCAACACCCCGCAAGGGGAGCTTGGAAACACAAGGAGCTGGATTCTCGGTAGGAAAAAGGCAGCCTCTCGATCAGTGCGTCAGCTGGAGGGTCGGCTACCTTCGGCACTTGCTGTAGCGAGCTGCGTCGGGCAAGTAGATAGTCGAACTGCTCCGAACCACTGTGTCTTGCTAGAGCTAGTGAAGGTATATTTATACCTTGAAGGTGTCTAGGAATGCCATAGTTTGACGTAAAATCTGGCATAATAACGTCAGAAAAGAACCCCTAAGGAATATTCGTTCTTTGCAAAGTACATGAGTTCTTGGACAAATCAATAATCAAGCAAGGGGAAGGCCCCTGACTGCTTAAGCCGATTTTCCAAGAAATCGTTTTGATGTTTGGTACGAGTGGAAGTAGCCATGCCTGTATTTGGTCTGCATGGGTTATGTCTGAATAAGGGCTTTTATAGCTATGCCTATATTAGGGCAATATGAATTGTACATATATAAGGGCATGAATCGGGAAAATTCACTCTGAGCCTAAAACGGTACACAACATCACAAAAAGCAACATAAATGGCAGTCAGTCAGTTATTCATTTGTCATGTAAAGTTATGAAGCTCAGCAGTCCCACAGATTCATATAATGTTGTTTCCAGTCCCAGTGTTCCTGTGATACCTTATAGGTAATACAAGTGTTACAGTCAAGGTTTAAGTTCTCATGAGAATCACACTGAGGTCCCAATAGGCAAAACCTTTAAAAAGCATTCATTTTCTAACACAGGATGAAGATGTGGGTGCAGAAAACTTTGTAATTTGGACACCCCAGACCTTTACCCAACCGGAACACCCTCAATTTTTAATGAAAGGAGACAGTGTTAAACCTAAATTTCATGAGGCAATGTGTCAAGCTTTCAGCCATGGACCTAAAACGGGTGTTAAACCAATACCTCTGAAAGGTACTGATTACCTCATCCCTTCTCAGATGTGTATAGCCATCGAAGTGTTGCACCGTAGCGGGCAGTAGTGAATCCAGCAACGCTGGCCTCTCATCATTTGAAACCCAGCTGTCGCTCTTATACCTGCTTCATCCTGCTCTGACCCACCTCTCCTTTTCACTACCAAGTGCCTCACATTGAATATTTCTGAGCTCATTCAGGGTGTGCATTGTGGTCAACAACATATTTGTCACAACGTCACTGTCAGTTTTACTCAATTCATCTTGTTTGCATGAGCTGGACTTGAGCGCAATATTTGGTCACCTGGTCGGTATACTGATTTTCGGATGTGACTAAGGAACCAATTTATAGCTTGGCGGAGAGGCTACTCCATTGCAGTGGCAACAAAGTACACTCTCCTCCAAACGGAAGGTCCTCCCACCTCGTTTAAAGTCAGATGGACCTTCAGTATGTCGATAGCAGAGACTACTCCATACTCATCTGACAGCCTGACAGAGTAAGGGGCCTCGGAGGTTTGGAAATGTGTCTGCCCACCTTATTTAGAGTGGAAAAATAAATTGCCAGTTTTTACTATCCGTCACCACCCAGTAAACCCTCGCAGTAAGGGAAAGTGAAAACAGTAAAATGCCCCCACACCATGAGAGAAACCCCCCATGGCGAGATAAGTCAATGTTTGTTTTATTTTCAAAAATAAAATCCTACTTTGGAATTTTATTTTTGAAAATAAAAAACACTTTAAAAGCTTGCCACACGGCTCCATCATTTTAACGGAGCCGTCCATCAAAGTTTCAGCGCATTTACAGGAACCACTGTGATGGCGGTTCCTGTAAATGCAAAAGATGTACGTTAGGCTGATTGACATCTCAGGGTGACAGTGTACTGTACTCGGTTGCCTTGACAGAGTAAATACCTCTCTAAATCGGCCCTTATGACTTTACCGCTGTGGTGCGCAGCACATTTCACAACAGCAACTTCTTCAGGTAACTGCAATGTTCAACTTCTTTAGTTAACTACAGTGCTTCAAGGAGACTGAAAATGTGAATCCTGTTTTGACAGGGGAACCAGAGGATGTCATAAAACTCCTTTGTGACCTCAAATGCCTAACATCAAGGACCACCCAAAACCCATACTGGCTGTCCGTGTAAATAGTAACTCAATTGATCGGCCACAGAGCATGCTCTTGTTAGCAAGAGTAGTCTAGCCACTTTTGCTGAGGTTGCATTGCTTATTTAGGATGCTTCAGCAAGACCAAACGTGGTGCAGACTGCATAGCTACGTTCAACAAGGGTCTCTCAATTAAGAGCCAACTACAAAGAAAGTAATTACAGCTTACTCAAGTGGATAGCCAGGATGTTGAGTCTTGGATTCATACACAATCACAATTCTTTGACATGGCGGAGCTAGCCGAGGAACGAAATGGCCGCATACTGAGCGAGCTCCTCCGGATGCCTGCCAATATCATCCTCATCCTGCACTCTATAAGTGGATCTCATCCCCACAATCAGTAGGACTGCGCAGCCTAACCTGTCGCCTACACTCGGCGAGCACCTAGAAATGTTTTAATCGCCGAGACTGCGACATTTGGCCCCGTAATCTGTCGTGGCCTGCACAGCGGCATCACAAGCGGTTCACCGGCCTGGAGTGTGAGGTCGGACCGAGACGCAAAGCACGCAACCCGGATCACGGCAACCCCGCCCCCCCGCGTGGACACGGAGGCGCATTGAGGGGAACTTGCGGGAGGGCTGCGACGAAGCAGCGGAGCCCGCGCACCTTCCAGCACACATAAGGAGAGACTAACCTGGCGTCTATGCAGGAGTACTACCAAACTTTGCCCTGGGCTATAATGCGAGCCCGCGACGGGTCGAGGCGCGAGTGAGGTGAGGCCTTGTGTGGCTTGTGGAGCCTAAGAGCGGGGGCGGGAGGTTGCAGGAGCCATATCGTGGTTGAAATAAACACCAGGATAGACCACCCGGGGCACAGCGATACACAGCAGAATACTGTGCTCGTGACAGCGGCAGTGCACACTTGGTAACTGTGAAGCCTGGAACGTCCCAAGGTAACGGGCCTGGGTGCAACACACGATATAGCGGGGCGCAAAACCCGGTAAGGCAATAGAGCACCAACATTGCGGCTTGCCTGCACCCAGAGAACTATTGCCGGGCCGCTGAACCTGCTGCACCTGGCCGAAGGCCACGACCAATGGGAGCACAGAGTGACACAGGGGTGTCCATGACCGTGTCCAGAGACGGATATTAGGAGAGCGCTGGGGTGCAGCTGCATGGCTGGACACGGCGAGCAGAACTGGCGTTGAGAAGAACGGGGGGGCACACAGAACACTAGGGCCATGACAGTTAGCGGGGGGCCTGCCCGGCTACAAATTTGGCGGGACTCAACTAGAAGCGCACGTTGAGGTGCCGGGTTTTTAAGAACCCGGTGGTGCCAGGGAATAACACCCGAAGACCTCTGAGTTCTCCCTTGTTCCGGACCACAGAAACACGGAGTCTTCTAGTCGCAGTCAGAGATCAAGTTTTATTGGCAGCTACCAAGTAACATGTGTCCTAGAAGCACGACTACGCGGATCGTGTGTTCTCAGGAGACTGTTCGTTTTTACAGAACAAGCCTTCTCCTTATATACAGAAATAATAGCTGCAAGCAAGAATTCTTGAGTTTATGATATGGCTGTACACATATTTCTACAATAATACAAAGAGCGAAGTCATGTAGGCAAGCCCATATTTTGGACGTCCCGTTCGTGATAGATTACCCAGCCAGTCCCGGAACTCCCATCAGATATCGATGAAACCCCAATAAAGAAGGGCACCTCCTAGTCATAAAACTGGCCATAAACAAGGAGCGCGGACAGGTGTGTGTGTGTAGAAAACATGATCTGTACGCGGTGAATGGTTTGTGGTATGTTATGCATTGATGCTATCGTATTCGGCCACTGGGCGAGGAGCTGCCCAAACAGGTTTGGCTGGAGGCAAGGGAGTCAGTTGGGACAGGTCAGGGGGGAGTCAGGGAGAGGTGGACGTGTCCTTTTAGATCAAGCTCGACCTTACTCAATTGACTTATCATGAGGGCAAGACACAAGATGGATGCCGTTTACAAAATGGAGTCTGAGGGGTCGGAACGGAAACTACGATTTAGGGGTGTTGGCATTCCTCGATCATGACGCAAATATACAGGGATGATGTCATAATCATTACCGGTCCGTTGACACCAAATTCGTCATGGGATGTTGATATTTTGTGGCACGGGCATTGGATCTCGATACTAGGATGACAGTAGGGTCCAGAATTTCAGAACCACAGACCCTCCTTTTGCCCTCATATAAGGCAATAACTCATGTTAATCTGAGTCCAAATCTGTATTAATGAATTCGTGGAGATGTTGCTGTAGCATCATTCTGTTGCTCAGTTCGTCCCTTGACACAGGCTTCCTTACACATGGGGTAGCACAGAGGCCACATAGTGCAGGAGCGCACTGTACCCACAGGCAGAACATAAACAGAAGCGCTAAGATCATCCCAACGAAGATCAGTGTTTTCCATCCCCAGGCAGTGATCAGGCCCCAGAACCACCCTAGAAGGGACCAATCTCCTTTTTCCACGTGAAGGGAACCAGATATCTCGTGTAGTTTGGAGATGGCCTGGTACACTGTCGGTGCATTATCAGGCATGAAAATACAGCAACTAGATTGGATCACTCTGCATACACCACCATGATCGGCGAGTATGATATCTAGGGCAACTCGGTTCTGAAGGGTCATAAGTCGATCCGACTGAAGCTCGGATATCAAGTTGTCAAGGGCTCCGGCCGTTGTAATCACGGCGGATTCAACTATCCTCGATAACTGGCGAATATTCCTGCTGTTCACCATAGGCCCCCAAAATGGCAGAAACCCCTTTGCGAAGTCTGCAAATTCCTGACCCGCGGTGTCGTCTTTACTCACGACACCTCTAGCTGTCCTTGTCCGATGGTAATCTGCTCTGGCCGTGTAGGTGGGAGGCAGCAGAAATGAGATGAAACACGTGCCTGAGAAGTCAGGGGGCAACCATGTATAGGCTTGGTCGTGGCAGACGAAATACGTGCCTTTGGCTGCTAAGAATAGGGGGGAAGTTCGGGAAGCGAATACATATGTTTCCGTGCATATGCTCTTTCCTAATTGTGCTTTTCGATCCCTGCCGATACCTTGTAGACATAAGCGACCTTTGTGGGGCACTATCCAAACTGGGCGGGATTTCTTTGCTGTCTGTCCCTTACTCAGGGAAATCCCATTCTTAGTTATGTTCCAACGACTGTATGGAGTGAGTTCATCTTTGGGGATCGTTTGATATGTGTCGAACTCCCTACTCATATTTCTTATCCCTGCCACTAGTGCCTTGTTGTTGGAATCGCTTTCAATGGAACGGGTTGAGTATGGTTCTAGGGCGAACAGGAACATGGTCTGGAAAGCCCACAGAGAACCATAATAACTGAATGGCAGGATGAAGTATGGGATACCCTTATCCGTTGTGTGTGGCATGAGTCCACATATCCAACAGTTCGATGTGTTCATTATGGACTGGTGTTGGTGTAGGAGTTGAATAAATGAGTTGTTTACAAATTCGAGTCTTCTGGCAGACTCGTGTTCAGGTAGAGGGTGAAAGTAGTGTGGAGAGATAGTAGGAGGAGGTGGTGGCCGGGTGTCATTTGAAAAAGTAACTTGGAATACGAATAGAGTATAACCAGTCAAAAACATCGTTATGCTACACAACATTAAAATACATGTTATCAAAAACCTTCTTTTGACCAGTACAGTGCATAGTTGTCTTTCAATGTTCGTGAATCTGGTAGGTCTCTTTACCCTAGGAAACTCCATCCTCTAGTTGCTGCCCGCGGTGGTAGATTGATTCTGCCAGGGAGTGCACTCTGTTCAGTCCGGGGTAACTCCCTTGGACCAACCAGAACCGTTGACCTAAACGTCCCCAGCTGCACTCCCCAGACTTCAACCGCGACCCTAGCAGCAGAACCGGATGGCGGTTCGAAAATCAAAAATGAGCAAGTTCCCTGAGAGTGAGAGAGCTGAAAAATCAAAAATAGTTCTTGGGGGAAGGGAAATCACATTAATTTGCTTTTTATTAGTCTCTTTGTCTTGACCTTAGATTATATTGTTGTTTCCCAGGTACGGTGTGGTCTTCAAACAATGTCTTAGGTTCTGAAGTGTCCAACTGCATTGACGGTGGCACAAGTCCTTGTAAAATATGATCACTCTCCTTTTCGGTACCAGTTTCTTTTAAACGTGCATCGCTGAAAGGGATGAAGCGAGGTATGGATTCTGTCTCGGAGTCGGCAATTCCTTCGTTGACCCACCGGTCGTATGGAAGGGGCAGAGGGACCCGTTTGCAGTGGGTCCCGTGTATCCAACTTTTCTCTCCTTCCACCCGAACGGCTGATCTCGTGGAAAGAAGCACAAGGTACGGTCCGGTCCACCTGGGTTGTTCGTTGTTTGTGCGCCGAAAATTCCGCACCAGAACCCAAGTGCCGGGTTCGATGGAGTGACCTGGATCATCAGAGGCTGGCGGAGAGGAACTGTGAACCTGTTGGTGTAAAACACGCAATTTAGTTGTCAATTCGCACAAATAGTCAAGCAGTACGGGGTGTTCTATTTCGCTGAGTTTCTTTGGCCTTGGCACGCCCCAGACGTTGGCTGGGCGGCCAAACACTATTTCATGGGGGCTAAGTCCTAATCTAGAATGGACGGTCATTCTGGTCGACAGGAGTGCTAGAGGCAAGGCGTCAGGCCATTTAAGACCTGTGCTGGCTTGGACCTTGGCTAGTTTGAGTTTCAATGTGCCATTGTAGCACTCCACTAATCCAGCTGATTGGGGGTGGTTTGCAGCGTGGAACTTTTGGCGTATGCCTAGACACTCACACACTCTCCTCATCACACGTCCTACGAATTCACTTCCATTATCACTCCAGATCATTCTAGGCATGCCGAATCTAGGGAAGAATTCTTTGACAAGGGTTTTGGCAGTTGACAAGGCGGTATTGTCCTTAAGGGGGTATGCTTCCACCCACCTTGAAAAAGCGCAAACAACAACGAGCACATACTTCAGATTGTTGCACCTCTCCATGTGGATGAAATCGAGCTGCAAAACCTCGAACGGATACGTTGGAGGCGCAAAATGACCAGCTGGAGTTGGGGTTCCCTTACCGGGATTATGCTTCAAACACACCATACATTTTCTGACCACGTTCTCTGCATATTTTGGGATATTGCTATTCTGCCATACTGGGGCCAATAGCTTACATATTCCTTTCGAACTGATGTGCGCAAATCCATGAGCCATTGTTACTACTGCAAGTACATAGGCGTTAGGTAATAGCCATCGCTGGTGTTCTGACAATTCGACCCAACAACCATTCGCATCTAACCTACCCTTACTTTCTCTCCATTCATTCACCTCTTTCTCAGTTGCCTCGGCTTGTATAGATTTCACGCTTTCGATGGTGTCCTCACACATTCCCACATCAGTAATCCATCTAGCGAGACCTACAACATACATCCGACTCATTGTGTTCCTTGCAGTCTCTTTCGCAACCTCGTCTGCAAATGCATTCCCGCGGCCAACATCGTCTTGAATCTTTTTGTGTGCACTGCATTTCACAATGGCAACTTGTAGTGGCAAGGTCAGTGACTCGAGGAGCTCATTAACTAGCTGACCATGCTGTATCTTTGCACCATGTGACGTCAGGAATCCACGTTCACGCCACAATCTCCCAAAACTGTGAGCCACACCAAAGGCGTATTGGCTGTCAGTGTACACATTCACTCGCTTTCCTTTCGCCAACACACATGCTCTTGTAAGTGCAATTAGCTCTGCAGCTTGTGCAGAATTGTGGGAAATGCGCGCGGTCTCTATAATGGTGTGTAATGTTGTTACGGCATAGGCTGCAGTCGTATCACCATTTGGCAACTTGAAACATGAACCATCAACCCATAAAGTATCATTGCATTCAGGAAGGGGAGTGTCCTGTAAGTCTACCCTCCCTTTTGTCTCTTCTTCTGTCCTAAAGCAGCAGTCATGTTTATCAAACTCGTCTGTTTCTGTCGGGATGGGTAGTAGCGTAGCGGGGTTGAGTGTATCACACCTCTTTATGTGGATGTGACTTTCTAACAGTGTAAGTTCGTAACTGGATAGTCGAGCGCTAGTAAGATGTTGTGTCCTCGTCCTGTTTAGCAAAATGTCTACTGCATGCGGGACCATAACGATCAGAGTATTATTCATGACTAATCCAGCAGACTGTCGAATGCAGACAGCTGCTGCGGCGGTAGCCCTCAGACAACTTGGTAGGGCTTTAGCCACAGGGTCTAGAGTTGCCGAAAAATACGCGCATGGGCGCTGTTTGTCCCCAAAGTGTTGTGTTAGGACTGATAATGCACAACCTTCCTTCTCATGGACGTATAATGTAAAAGGCTTACTGTAGTTGGGGTTTCCCAACACAGGAGCCGAACACAATGCATCACGCAACTCGTGGAAACTCGTCTGACAATCTTCAGACCAGGGCATAGGATTGGGCGTGTCTTTACAGAGTAGTGCCAGCAAGGGTTTGGCTAGTAGTGAGAAATTTGGTATCCATTGTCTACAGTACGATGTAATGCCCAAGAAGGCTCGAACCTCTCTCTGTGTCCTTGGGGCACTCAGCTCTGCTATTGCCTGTATTCTTTCTGGTGTCAGTATCCTTCCCTCCTTCGACAAGATGTGACCTAGGTAGGTAACTTCTTGTCGACAAAATTGTAGTTTGGAGAGAGAGACTTTGTGCTTCATGTCACATAAGTGATGCAATAATGACAGCGTAGCTTGTTTGCAAATTTCTTCAGTGTCTGCAGCGATCAGCAGATCATCTACATACTGAATCAGAGTTGACCCATCTGGTAGAACAATTGTGTCCAGTTGTGTTTTCAGGGCCTGACTGAATATTGATGGGCTTTCGCAGTAGCCTTGAGGAGCGCACTTGAAGCGGAAGCTTCGTCCTCCTAAATTGAATCCAAAAATATCTCTACTCTCCTCAGCAATCGGGATGCTGAAGAAAGCGTTCTTCAGGTCGATCACCGAGAACCAATTTGCTGAAGCTGGAACCATCGTCAACAAGGCAGTAATGTCGGGGACAACTGGAAACTGTGGGATAACTACCTTGTTCACTTCTCTGAGGTCGATCACGAACCTGTACACAGGGGGCTGTGAAGGATCGGTACGCTTTAAGACCGGTAAAACTGGACTGTTACAAACATTTCCTGTTGTTTCTTCGATGACGTCTTTATCAATCAGGTCATAAACAATCGTCAATAACGCCTTTTCACATTCGCTGGATATTTTATATTGGGGAATACGTGGCAACCTAACGTTGGCTTTCAATGTTATGACATACGGTGCTATCTCCAAACGACCTACATCATTAGAACCATTAGCCCAGAGTACATCAGGAAGACACGACAATTCAGTTGCAATATTTTCTTTTGACACATACATTGGAGAAACGACTTTCTTACCTAAAGTAAGCTGTACTGCCAAGGGAGAACAGTACAAAGTCGCATACAACCTCTTTAGTAAATCCAAACCTAACAAATTTTCACCGCAACCTGTTGTCAAAATGAGGGGTGCTTCTAATTCGCATGGGCCAACAGAAAGGGACATGGGACTAGAGATCGGGTTTCTAACAGGGGCGCCAGAGAAACCTACTGAGACATTCATTTCGCCAGACAAAGGTGCGCCAGGAAGTTTTGAGTGCATAATAGAACTTTTTGTAGCACCAGTATCCAGCAGAAATGGCTCTGACACTCCTTAGGCAATCACCTCGACATAAGGTCCATTCTGATCTACTGGAACTGAAACGACTCCCTCTCTTTGTCCATGGCTGTCCTAGCAATCATTACCCTCATTTTCGTGTTCGGTGTAATAGTCGTCAGCATAGTACTGAGCTGACCTAGACGATGCATTATTCTGTTGGTCAAAGCTGTTCATGGAATTCTGAGGCGGAAAAGAAGCTGTGTTCTGGGAGAAATTTCCACGGCCCCTACCCTTATGAACATTTTGAACACCTCTACCCCTTATACCTGAAACACCGTTTAAACGTCGCGCAAGAGCCGGACAATTACCTTTAAAATGACCCTCTTCCTTGCAATACGCACATTGATTCGGGCCATACGGAAGACGCTGATGGGAAAACTCGTTTCCTTGCGCGTTTCTCGAATACTGCTGTTGTGGTTGATAATTGGGCTGACTAGCCGTGCGAGGCGGATAGGCCTGCTGGAGAAGAACCTTAGTTTTCAAATCTTTAGTCTTTTTGTCTACCTTATCTAGCTCGTCTTTGCGTCTATTTTCATAGTACTGGGCTGTAGCTAAAATCTGCGCTGACGTAGAGACAGCCCAAGCACTCTCTGAATCTTTTAGTTTAGTACACAGTTCAGGAAGCAAATTATGTACGAATTTGTCTACAAACAATCTTTGACCACCCTCGGTAGCCATATCTTGACCACTATGATCGGTGAAAGTCTCCTTAAATCTCGTGAAAAAGTCAGACACATTCTCATCCTTCTTCTGCTTGCACGCAGATAGCTTGTCCCAGTTTACCCGTAACTCAGGCATTAATGTTTTCATGTACGTGATAATTCTACCGGGAAGTTCGGCTATTAACGGCTTGTAGTGTAGTTCCTATCATCCCAATAGGCTCTGCGCATTGGAATAATACCTTAGGCCTAGACCAGACGTTAACTAGGTCTTCTACTGTTGATATTAGACTTAAAGTTTTGGGTTTGCCAGCTAGCTCAGAGTTCACTAGAAACTTTCTCGAATAGGCAAGGAGGAATTGAACCTCCCTGGATAGACAAGAAGGGATTTAGTTTCTGACAACCATAGAACATGACAACTTTGCTCTCCCCTAATCAAGAGTGTATCTCTAGAGTCGTGTGAAAACAAAAGACGACTTATTTTACTCAGTCAGTACGTGCATTCTTAGTCTCACCAGATTGTAGAGAAAAGGAAGAGACGGGCGTGTTCAATAAAAGATGTTATTTATTGATCAGTCTCTTTTCTCATACAAGAGAAATGGATCGATATTATTGCAATACTTATGGTTAAGTAAAGTGCATACAATAAAAGCAGAAGTATAAAATAATACTGTAAAAACATTGATATGGTTTCTAAGCCATATGAAGGTTTAAAATGGATAAAATAGATACATACACATATACATTTGACTAATCGTACTCAACTGGTGTTTCTAACTACGCCTACCCCAAATGTACCTGACCTAAGCCTAATACGTGGGCGGGAATAGAAAGTAGCAGTTTAAGTTAAGTTTGCTTTGCCAAGTGACTGACTCAAGAATTCTCTGCGAGGGGTTATTCAGTTCTGTACCTGGAATTTAGGATGAATGAGGGATGGTATCTCTCGTCTCTGGTCTCGATATTCCAGGCTGCCTGCGAGGGCTACCCGGAAGCGCCGGAGCTGGATTTCTCGGCAGCAGAAAGCAGCGTCTCGTTGTCAGCGTGTCAGGAAGGCGGGGCTGCGCCAGCGGGGTCTGCTCTGCTCTGGGCTTCGGCAAGTCTGGCTGCTCCGATCTCGTCACCACCGCGTGTGTTTGCATAGGGCAATATCGGTAATATTTATACCTTTAAGGTGCCGAGATTGACGTAAGGATGGACATAGATACGTCAATAAGGATGTCATACGACCTGGTCGTTAGCACATTCTTTTGCTGAAGTTCTCGGTGAAATCAAAACAATGGCTGCAGGGTTTTTCCCAGGTTGTCATAGGTTTGATTTGTTTTGAGAACTCCGTATGCCTTATCAGGGGCTGGAAATAGATTGAGGGATGTGAAATGCACTCCTGTTTACTCAGTTTTATGCTTTTACAACAATTCTTGTTATACTTATCCAAGGGTGTGCTGGGAGGGGAGGAGCGGCCAATCTCCACAATGAATGAATAAATGTACACTAGTGACTGTCGTCAATAGACCCTTTCCGCACTACCTTTAGCAGAAATCCATCTGCTTGTTGTAATCTGAATTAAGATCCATATACTTTTGAGTTTTCAACAAGTTTATTAGTATGACTATTTTCAAAAATACATGATGAATGTTTTTCTTGTTTCAAAAACAATATTGGTTGCTTCTTTAGTGTGCAACTTGCTCAATTCGCTGAGTTATGTAAACTGAACTCCATTACTTAAAAAGGAAAATTCTCCTGTCCCAATGCATTTCGGGATGAAATCCCTTCATCAGGGGCACTGTAAAACAATTTAATGAACATGTTTAGCCTAAGGCTCTCGGCACACTGAGTGATTCATTGATTAATTAACAAAATCAAATTTATATTTTACAATATTCATCAACTGATATCATTTGCTACGTGCAGAAACCTAGGGAGGAACCTCTTCACGGTGTGATGTTGTATACACATATAAACATTCCTATACTTATGAATACCTGAATTGCCTGTGTACCCAACTGTGAAAAAATATATTACCAAAAACTTTGGGGAAACATGAACTACCATATGATTCCTGATAGGACAAGATGGGGAGTTTATGAACTATCCCAAGTTAGACCATGTAAAACAACAGTGGTTGACACAAGAATAGTGACGAAGATACGACAAAAGATGAAACAGAAAGAGGAACAAACTCACCATTAACGCTCACTGTCATATGGTGCTTAGAGAGAGTTCAAGACCGGAGGATCGATGGATATTCCAAATAGCGCCTATGAAATTAGTAGTAACACTGTGATTATAAAACGGTCCTTAGAATGCATGAATGCAGAGTAGACTAAATGAACTGGTTGTCATACCGTGAGTTTAGGATCCAATCTAGTTAGGTCGTCTTCGATTTAAATGGATGGGATTGCTGTGAAATAAACAATCGCGAATGAAACAATTGCTAAAAAACTGATGGAAAAGGATGCTGTCACTGTTAACTGAAGTTCTGTGTTACCTGATTAGCTGCAGGCGTTTGGACAAAAGAATTTAGAGACGATCCCTCGTGGTTCGTAACGATTCTCCGTGTAACAGCCCTGTGTGTTCTGAGGAGTACATAAAAATATGTATAAGTCTACCGCTTATCCTCACTGCACTAAAGGAGAAAACAATTCTCTGTGTAATTTACCTGTTTATGGCTAGCGATGTCGTACTAACGGCTTTTCTAACGTAATAGTATTGAATACAGTGGTCTAGGGATACTAAAGAAACAAGATGGAAGGACAATGTAAAAATTTGGTCAGACAAATAATTTCCAGATAGAACCTTGGTGGTCTGTAGACAGAAATGAGCAATTACCTAGCGTGAAGAAGCTGAAAAACCGCGACCGCGGCGACTCAACATTCGGGTTGGAGCGTCTACTGAGAATGCACTGGTAATTTAGCTTGCAGGTCCTGGATAAAGAAGACAATTTGAGAAAATGTATGAGAATATGTATAATACTACGATTGCGGGAGGCTACGGGCTGTATTATGTCTATTGCATGACATAAATACCTGAAAAATGAAGCTGCTCGTTACACAGTCGACGTCCGAGGCTGAAAGTTACGCAGCGTTCCTCCAGGGTCTCTCCTTGCTCGATAGTGTAGCAATGGACAACGGACTACAGAGGTGGTCCGCTCTAATTTAAATGGCTACCAGAGTAGAAAACAGTGGGCGTTACTCCAGGATTTCTATGACTCGATGGTATAGCAATAAACAACAGACTGCGGAAGTGATCTGCTCTGATTTTAAGAGATAACCTGAGCAGGAAAAAAATAAAGTTTTTTAGATCAGGTACCGTTGGCAGGAAAACCGCCGGAAACAATAGAAAGCACAAGACCCGTCGTGGAAAAGGACACAGTCAGTCAGAACCTGAGAAGCAAAAAAGGAGTCTAGCAATTAACATTTCATCAAAAAAACTCAGTAAACAACAACTACAAGTACTAGAAAAAGGCACTGGATTTGTTCCTACATATCAAAGTAATAAACTAGAAACTGAAATCGCTTTTTTCAAATTCATGAGGGTATTGAGACTGAGACATTTTTTCGAAAACATAGTACCATCCATGCCTGAATTCATACAAACGAGGACAGACGCAGAATACAAAGAATTCAAAGAACCTAGTACATATATGGCACCAATTTCACACAAAGTTTTGGATATTTTTGAGATCTTAGTTAAACAGGATTTTCAACAAATCAATTGGCACCAGCATCAGAGAACCAATTTGAATAAACACGAAATGGCTATTCTCAAAAAATTAGCTGAAGAGCCGTCAATCACGTTGAAAAGAGCAGACAAAGGAGGAGCTTTAATTATTATGGACACTTCTTTTTACAACACTAAGGTTGAAACTCATATCCAAGATGAAACTACGTATTTAAAACTTCAACACAATCCCATCCAAGAAATCATTAAAACATTGGAAGTCATTTTAAATCGGGATCTGGAAATGGAATGGATCAAAATGGACTAAAAAATATCTGACAGTGAAACATCCGCGGTGTCCTGAACTATACATGCTCCCGAAAATTCACAAAAATGCCACAGATCCACCAATGAGACCCATAGTCAGCGGCTGTGGGTCATTGTTTGAACCGTTGGGAGTATACATTGATGAATTCCTCCAAAGTTTTGTACAAGGTTGGAAAACATACATAAAGGACACAGGTCACTTCCTTCAACTTCTCAATGAAACCACCTTGGTTGATAACGATACTATTCTTTGCACGATCGATGTAACATCTTTGTACACTTCTATTCCTCTAGCAGAGGGTTTGGACGCATGTGAATGGGCATTGTTGCAACTACCTAATCTAAAAGCAAACAAAGTGTTCATTCTTGAACTTCTTCAATTCTGCTTACAACACTCATATTTCAAGTGGAATCACGAATACTACCTACAGATCAGCGGAACCTCAATGGGTTTTTCTGGAGCTCCCTCTTTTGCTAATACATTTATGGCCAAGTTTGAGAATGATTTTATCATAACGAACGAGGTTTGGCAAATGCATACTATCTTCTACAAATGGTTCATAGATGATATTTTTCTACTATGGAAAGGCCCAGAAACTCTTCTGATTGAAAAGATCCAAGAACTCAATCAAAGAAATCCGAGAATCCAATTCACTTACACAATTAGCAAAAAAGAAATACCGTACCTAGACGTTCTGGTACAAAAGCAAAACAACACACTAGAAACGTCGGTTTATCACAAACCTACAGATAGAAACAATACTTTGGCTTATAACAGCTTTCATCCAAGGAATCTTCTGCGAAACTTACCATATTCGCAACTCATACGTTGCAAAAGAATAGCATCAACCTCACAAGCTCTAGAAACAGAAATCAGTAATCAAAGACAAAGATTCGCAGCTAAAGGATATCCTAATGATGTCATACAAGCAGCAGAAGATAAAATCACAGAAATTCCAAGAGAGCAACTGTTACAAACCAAAATCAAACCAAGAATGGATCGTCAAGTGTTTGTAACTAAATATTCTACTCAAACAAAAGTAATTAAAAATATCATCAATTCTAGATGGGAATTGTTACAAAAGGAGGAAGATTTCCATGGTATTTTCGACAAGAAACCCGTGTTTGCTCACACCAGACACTTCAACTTACATGAAATAGTCACACGTACTGAAAGGGACACAGAATCCACAAGCTCCTCCAAAGGGATGCAAAAATGTTACAACTGCACTCATTGCAATAATGTAATGGAAGGACAATACATACAGCACCCTCAAACTGGCAAAAGAATCAAACTAAGACAACAAACGAATTGCAATTCATCACATGTGATTTACAGCATCAAATGTCCTTGTGGAAAACTGTACATAGGCAAAACGGAGCGAAAGATAAAAGTGAGAATCACAGAACACAAAAGCCGAATACGAAATAAGACTCTAACCTCAAGCTTGGTATCTCATTGGACAGAAATGAAACATACAATCCCCCAATTAAGATTTCAAGTTTTGGAACAGATTCAACAGAAACCTGATCGAAACAACGAAAATCTGTTATCACGGAGAGAGATTTGGTGGATTGATTTCTTACAAACCCAAACCCCGAAAGGACTCAATGATAAAATTGACATGTTATGTTTTTTATAAAAGATTGGATTTGAACAAATCTCACATCTTTCTTCAATAGAGCCTTTTTTTCCACAGACTGCAGAATTGTATATGGAATAGTATAGGATTTAGGTTTATACTGCAGTCTCAGTTTATTTTCCAGAGACTAAATAATGGGTTCTCACGCAAGGATAAAATAATATTCTATGTGAGTTGAATTAGCTTTATGTGGTTGGGAGAACCTCCATGTACACATAGCATGATAATTGCCTATAGAATTAACTACACACACACATTGTTTTTTATCATCGTTTTCCCATTTGGAATCACATTATTTCATGCACCGCCTTTCACTTTTGTTCATTCTTTACCGGCTTGCGCGTTATCAGAAATCACTAGAACGCAACTCAAGATTTTTTCCATGTCTACAGTTCACCTCCTATTCAGCATCCAGTTTCTTACTAACGTTTAGCGCATTCCGCAACATTTTTTTGCACTTTAAGAATCATAAACAGAGGTTAGTCAGAATTATCGCAGTACTCTTTTTCTCATCGCGTGTTAGAATTCTTTATATATTTTTTTCCTGCTCAGGTTATCTCTTAAAATCAGAGCAGATCACTTCCGCAGTCTGTTGTTTATTGCTATACCATCGAGTCATAGAAATCCTGGAGTAACGCCCACTGTTTTCTACTCTGGTAGCCATTTAAATTAGAGCGGACCACCTCTGTAGTCCGTTGTCCATTGCTACACTATCGAGCAAGGAGAGACTCTGGAGGAACGCCGCGTAACTTTCAGCCTCGGACGTCGACTGTGTAACGAGCTGCTTCATTTTTCAGGTATTTATGTCATGCAATAGACATAATACAGCCCGTAGCCTCCCGCAATCGTAGTATTATACATATTCTCATACATTTTCTCAAATTGTCTTCTTTATCCAGGACCTGCAAGCTAAATTACCAGTGCATTCTCAGTAGACGCTCCAACCCGAATGTTGAGTCGCCGCGGTCGCGGTTTTTCAGCTTGTTCACGCTAGGTAATTGCTCATTTCTGTCTACAGACCACCAAGGTTCTATCTGGAAATTATTTGTCTGACCAAATTTTTACATTGTCCTTCCATCTTGTTTCTTTAGTATCCCTAGACCACTGTATTCAATACTATTACGTTAGAAAAGCCGTTAGTACGACATCGCTAGCCATAAACAGGTAAATTACACCGAGAATTGTTTTCTCCTTTAGTGCAGTGAGGATAAGCGGTAGACTTATACATATTTTTATGTACTCCTCAGAACACACAGGGCTGTTACACGGAGAATCGTTACGAACCACGAGGGATCGTCTCTAAATTCTTTTGTCCAAACGCCTGCAGCTAATCAGGTAACACAGAACTTCAGTTAACAGTGACAGCATCATTTTCCATCAGTTTTTTAGCAATTGTTTCATTCGCGATTGTTTATTTCACAGCAATCCCATCCATTTAAATCGAAGACGACCTAACTAGATTGGATCCTAAACTCACGGTATGACAACCAGTTCATTTAGTCTACTCTGCATTCATGCATTCTAAGGACCGTTTTATAATCACAGTGTTACTACTAATTTCATAGGCGCTATTTGGAATATCCATCGATCCTCCGGTCTTGAACTCTCTCTAAGCACCATATGACAGTGAGCGTTAATGGTGAGTTTGTTCCTCTTTCTGTTTCATCTTTTGTCGTATCTTCGTCACTATTCTTGTGTCAACCACTGTTGTTTTACATTGTCTAAGTTGGGATAGTTCATTAACTCCCCATCTTGTCCTATCAGGAATCATATGGTAGTTCATGTTTCCCCAAAGTTTTTGGTAATATATTTTTTCACAGTTGGGTATACAGGCAATTCAGGTATTCATAAGTATAGGAATGTTTATATGTGTATACAACATCACACCGTGAAGAGGTTCCTCCCTAGGTTTCTGCACGTAGCAAATGATATCAGTTGATGAATATTGTAAAATATAAATTTGATTTTGTTAATTAATCAATGAATCACTCAGTGTGCCGAGAGCCTTAGGCTAAACATGTTCATTAAATTGTTTTACAGTGCCCCTGATGAAGGGATTTCATCCCGAAATGCATTGGGACAGGAGAATTTTCCTTTTTAAGTAATGGAGTTCAGTTTACATAACTCAGCGAATTGAGCAAGTTGCACACTAAAGAAGCAACCAATATTGTTTTTGAAACAAGAAAAACATTCATCATGTATTTTTGAAAATAGTCATACTAATAAACTTGTTGAAAACTCAAAAGTATATGGATCTTAATTCAGATTACAACAAGCAGATGGATTTCTGCTAATGGTAGTGCGCAAAAGGGTCTATTGACGACAGTCACTAGTGTACATTTATCAGGGGCTGGAGGAATATCGCTTGTCTAATTAGATGGCAAGCGTTATGACCTAATCAGATAACACGTTCCTGTGCCGTAGTGTAGCTTAATCAGATAACGGTTCCTGCATCATGGGGGTTTTCTGCATCATGGGATGGCTGCTAGTTAACTTGTTAACCAGAATAGGGTCAGGAATAGGGGGATCGATACAGAACCTATAGGAATACATCACACCCACTCCACGCTAACTATGGACATATTTACGAATCTAGGCATAGTAAAACATACTGTAGAGTATTGTGTATACCTTACCACCCCAAAATACATAAAATGCATTTTGAAATTATCAAATATACGGAAAAAACAGTCACATGTAATATATGCACTCAAGCTGTAGAATAATGCTAAAGTAATCACGCATATCTATACATTATCACTAATTTGTATATGAGAATTTACACATGAAATGGCTCTTAATACAGAAAAAAGGTTCGAGACCATTCCATCACAGAATAAAATAATTATGAACATACCAGCGGGCAGCTAATGTCTATAAAGTATCTAAAAATAGAAATCTTAGTTCTCTAAGAATAGTTCTTACTTTAAGCAGAAGATAAGTGTCCCGAAAAATTCGTAAAAATATTTTTGGGGCTGCTGAAAAAAATTGCTGTCCGTGAACTGGAGGGAAAATTGTTCATGGTATTTTGCTTTTCTAGTTGAAGGCCAAATTCAGGGAACGCCGTGTGCGAGCTTGCTCAAAAGTCTCTATTTCTGCTCTGGTGAGAACATCATATCATTTAGACTGTCGAAAAAGCTGTCAACAGCTTCCTGGGAGAGTTCCACTAACTCGGAAAAAGGTGTAACCATGCATTCATGCGCATGATTGTCTCCATTGACGTTTTGATTAGTATTGCTGACAGAAGGTCGTACCTGATCAATGCTGCTTTCATCTTGAACTTCACTACCCCTTAATCGTAGTGGTGAAGCTTCCACGAATGCCGTCATCAGGATTGGTAGCCGTTGAGGGCAGCACAAAGCATGAGCCTTTATTGGATTCAACAATGTTTCTGCATCCATTGGCGCATCCGATTGTAGCGTCAGACAGGTGTCTAACACGCATTCTTCTCCGCATAGCAAGCACCTTAATACAGGTAAAACACATCGATGCCACATTGGTCGAAATGATAGAAACCAAGTCATGTTCAGGTCTCTAAGCCGGGATAGTCCCAGGATTTTTGATATCCGGTCCCGGTATCCAATGGCTCGGATTGTTTCTTCCCTTGTCGCAGGTGTTTTGTCTGTGACACGGTTTGCCATAACGAAATATAAGGACTAGGAATAGGATTCCTGCAATTAGTCCCAAAATCAGGGGAAATCCGCCAAAAATCGAATGGACGAAATCTGGAAAAATACCCAGTATGGCTTTGAATGGTGTTAATGCCATCGAAAATACTGTCTTAAATACTTTTGAGACTCCACTGGTATCAGAAATATTTAAGATTTCATTCAGGATTTCTGCGAAATGTATGGGGGAATTAGTTGATAACAATGAGTGAATCTCTGCAGTCGTCCTTGCGACTAGGAGATCATACGTTTCTTTTGATGACGTGAGCCTTGTCGGCGTCTGAAGAAGCACTGTTTTCATTCTGCTTAAAGTATCTATTCGAATAGAAGTAATTTTCAAGTTGGGCCATGCCCTTGCCTCCCTGTCTGGAAAGGAGCTGGGGAACAATGAGTGTCCACAGCACTTGACCTTCGCAGTCGTAGTTACGAGATAAGGAGTCCCGGGCATAAGACTACAACATCTGCGATCCACAATTAGAATGTAACTCCCATTGTAGAGTCTTTGAAAGAATGGTTCTATCTCTGTTGCAGGTGCGCCTAGCTGGTGACATGAAAGGTTATTTGAGTTCCCTTCACAGGCTCCATGCAAACTAATTCCATTACACAGAAGTGTACCGCTCAGTGACATTGCACAATTATTGCCACTAAGAAACACTTTCTGTCCTTTATTACTGACACATGCATGTGAATAGGGCAAATTCCATGTTGTTTTAATGTACCCTTTTCCCAATTTTTTGTACATGCCAGCCTGTATATATTTTTGGCAGTATTGAAACCTGAAGGTTGATATTGGAATATTAATTATCCCATGTATTATCCATTCACTGACAGGTCGTTCTGACATTGTCACTGGTAATCTCTCAAGTTTCTCAATGCTCAGGATTGTATAATCAGCACCCTTTTGTGCCATACTGATTTGTTTATCAGTAAGGTTAAAGATATTGAATAGTGACGTTGTGTTAATTAAACGCCAAGGCACATAGCCTGAACGCAGATTTTGTAACGTCCAGCCAAGCTGTACAATAGAACGCAATTGAGACTGACCGTGTTGTAGCAACAGTAAGTCTTGCGATAATATGTCGATTGCTGAAGACATAATGCTGTCCAAAGAAAAAATTCTGGAGGACAGAGTCATTAACCCATTGTCCACTACAGAAAGTGATTTTTCCAAATTAATACGGTCAATTTCCCGTATACTTTCTGCTGTCTCAATTTGAGTCACCTTCCAGGCCTCATTGTAAGCTGCATATACAGAGGCTGCTATGAAGCGTTTTTTGACGCTGTTTGCGCGGTCCCATTATGAAATCACGCAAGTCAGCACCATCAGTAAGTAAAGTTAGGTGTTGCTTAATTTCTGCCAGTGTGGAAGTTTGTAGCCATTGAAGGCATAATTTGCCCACACTGTAGGTGCTTATTATCCCTGGGTGTTGTCTTTGGGAATATCTAGGGTCTGGCCTGGTCAATTTTAACCCCTGTGTTTTGTTCAGGAATCTGTCTTGACAGTTATTAGTATCTGTGGGCCAGATCAACCACTGTTTCCAATCTGGATGTGTTCTGTTTTGGTTTAATACATAATTTACGTCTATCTCTTCATCTGTAGAGCTATTGCTGTTCATTGTTGGTTTTGGAATAGACGGTTTATTTAAGTCTTTGATTTTGGCTAGGCCAAGACAGGTAGTTTGTTGAACAGTGTCATTTAAAAATATAATTTGTTCTGGGATCATGCAGGCTCTAAACAAAGATTCTATACCCTGTACTTGCCATTCTTTTGTACCCCAAACACTTTTTACTTCAACATTTTTGTCCCAATAATCAAAACCAAAAGTATTCATTCGTTCAAAAAATGAGTCTGAATATATCAATTTCGTGTTTGTTATCATGGTCTTTGTCCCTGTCTTATTTGACAATTTGAAATAAAATGTTTCAGCATTACTTGTGTTAAAACCTGAGAAGTATGAATATTTGTCATAAAAGGTTCTTGAGCTTTCTTTTGGAGGGGTTGCACAATGTTCCCATTGATTATAATTTAAAACATTTCTAGGTTGTGCAGATTTATGTAGAAAATGGTTACCATAGTGGTTATAACAGTACATACTATCATAATTTGTCGAACCCTGCAAATAATCATGTTTGGTAAATTTAGCAGACATCACTAAGTCAGACATCATATTATTTATACTTTCAAAGTCCCAATCATCAGCAAATGAGCTTGGTTTTACAAAGTCACTCAATGAGATCTTAATTTGGTGTGGATATTTCAGGATTTCGACCGGACCATAAATTTCGTAGTCAGTGTTGTCCCATGCTACCCCACCCGGTATAGGATTGGCTGTGAAGTTGACTGAAGAAAGTTCTCTTTTCTCGACGTGTGAAGTTGTGTGTGGTTTGAGGATCAAGTTGATTTTCTGACTTGCTGTGTCCATTTTAGCATATTTTCCCTCAATGAAGCGTCCCAAAGTTAGTACCATGATGAGCCAAAGTATGAGGATAAATGCACCAAAACCCACCCAAAATTCAATCCATGGAGAAATTAGATATGTTTCTTTCAGTTGTTTCAAAAGTTCTTTAGCTTTATCTTTACAGGTTTTTGTTGATGGCTGTGTTTTTGATTCACTGAAGCCTTCAGAGGAATCATCGAAGTTTATGAAGTAGCCGGATGCAGTTCTGTCAATTGTTCCAATTGCTTCAGGATTATTGTTTCTTGCATATTCGTTTGTTACTTCATTGTAGATTGGTGTGTCTCTGCTAAATGTTTTTATTTGGGTTTTCAGAGGTTTAAGTTCCATTGCATTGTTGCATAGTCCTTGTTGTTCTTCTGTAGGCGTTTCGAATGTGATTAGCGTCTTAGATTGAACCTCTGTGTTTGTAGCAAATCTTGGTGTTCTACTACTTATCGGGAGTCCACTTGGCCTACTATTTGTTATCGGCCACATGATTGTGGTTTTACCAGGTCGATGGATACAACTCGGTTCTCCTTTTTACCAGCAAGCGGCGGTAGTACAACTGATCTTGTCCCGTTGATGGACAAGACAGGAACTGCTTTTCTGTAAGAAGGCCCAAATTCCTTCTTTACCGCGATCTTTTCTCTGACTAGACCCCCGACTTTTGGAATCCAGACAGGTCTTGCTGGGACAGGTGGTGGTTCTTCAGTGGTTGTTGGCTGCTGTTTCAACTTTATGTTGCTCAGGTCTTTTCTTGTTTCGTTTAAGTCCTGCAAAATAGCCAAACGATCTTTGATATCAAAGCTTTTTTCCTTCACCACTGAAGTCTGACTGTCGAGGTCTAAGACTAACATCCTAGTTCCAAATAATAATTCGTACGGACTGAATCCCTTCAGAGAATTTCTTGGCAGGTTATTTAGACTACGTTGGACACTTATTAGATGTTTGACCCACCCAGCTCCCGAACCTAATATCCTTTCTGTTATAGATAGCTTTATGCCTTGGTTTTTTCTTTACACCATCCCGTATCCCTCAGGAAGGAAGTGAGAAGAATCCCGCTATGCTATGCTCATTTGGCCATGTTTCCCCACAGGCTTGAAGGCAAAAGTGAAAACATCGGTCAAACGTAGCATGCTCCTAGCGTATATGCCATTTAGACTCGCAAATCTTTGTATACCAGCCCAGACGTCAGCCGAGTGCTGAGGATCTACATTATAAGTGGAAACTAGCCTGTATATGTTAATCGGACGCTTTGCTTTTTACTGTTGATTCTTTCTGGAGTGAAACGCCACGGTATTACACCGTTTCTCTCACCACTGCGATTTCTGTTACAGTTTGGGCAGTTCTTTACAAAAATGGTATGATGCAGGCTCATGCCTGGCCACCAGTACCTTGATTGTAATTCTTCCAGAGAATCTTTTAGTTTGAGGTGTCTGAGCCCCTCACCCATATGCGCGTCTGCAATTAATAAGGTTCTCCTGTCCATGTTTGGAATTACTCTATCCCCCACTCCAGGGATTCGAGCAAAAGGGACGGAGTTTGCATCGATTATGTATGTATAATTGAGTGGATAGTTGATCGGTAGCGCTGAGCAGTCGCCTTTTGATGACGTTCTCACCGCCAGCGCTGTTTCACCGTCAATGTGTTTTAATGTACGCTTTTTCCGAGCTACGGAAGCCGATTTAGTTGCTACCGCTGTGGCTGTCTCAGCCAATGAATTCCCTGCAACGTGAACGCCATCACGCTGATGACTCAGTGAGTGTGTCACGTGAGTCTTTGGTAGTTCTTTTTGTAAAAGAGCTATTTGTTCCCAAAGCAGTTTTTGCTTTATTGTTGCATCTGTGTCATCTTTGTAACCGTTTTGAATCCATGTCTGCAAATCGTTGTTATATGATTTGACGCAGTAATATGAATCGGACACTATAAGTGTCGGGAATTCGCGATCCGCATTATCTAGCGCCATTTTCAATGCTATTATTTCAGTCTGTTGTTCTGAATTAGTTTCTACTGAGTGTGTTTTTGTTAACAGAGGTCTTAGTTTACCTCCGCGCCACACTTCTTTTGTAATCTCACATGTGGGGTTGTATGCTTGTTCTCCCCAAACGGAGGGTTGAGCATGTCCGTCTGTATAGATTACACAAGCGTATTGTCGTAAGGGCAGAATGTCGATTGGCAGAGGGAATGTTCTTTCATATTCTAGATTTTTTAGTTCCTCTAGTTCTGGATCAAAGTAGTAGTTTACTTTGTCCGTTGTAATTGAATTCACCCATTGTATCCATTCCGGATTCAATGCTGTTGTTGGTAAATTACACGGTGTTGTTAATGCCTCAAAGGCTGATTCTGCTGTTCTGACTGTGATACGTCTACCGTCCGCTTGATCTTTTTCTCTAGCTATTGCGGTTTGAACTGCATGAACAATGTTTTCTTTAATGCTGAATTTCTTTTCAGCTTCTGTGTACAAGTGTGATTTGAATGCAATTGGTACCTTTTCTCCCTCATTAGAGGTCAGGTATGTGAATCCGCATCTTCCTGGGATGACTCGAATCACAAGATTGCGTGTGTTATCACGTGTTTCTAATTTTGTTTTAATTAACATGTCTGTTTGTAAGGATCTCAGAATTTCTGTGTGTATTTGAGTCCAATTGGTTCTTTTAAAATCTGGTTTTATTAGATCATAAAGGGGTTTGACCCTTTCTGCGTAATTTGCAATGTATGTTCTTCCGAAATTTAGGAAGCCTAGAATTGACTGTAGGTTTTTTAGTGTTCTAGGTGCTTGGAGTACGGCACATTTCTCTAGGAAATTGTCAGCCAGGCTTTTGCCTTCACTTGATAATTCATATCCTAAGAACAGGACTGTTAGATGGGCAATTCTAGATTTTTTAAAGTTGAATTTGTAACCCTCTGCTGTGAACCCAAGTATTATGGTGTTCACTCTCTTCAAGTGAGTATCCAAGTCATCATCTGTTAGGTATATGTCGTCGACATATGATAATGCCTCGTCATCATACGTTTGTAGTAATTCTGTTACTCTGGCTGAGAATACTCCAGGGCTGTTCTTGTACCCCTGGGCTAACCGACAGAATTGTTTTTGAGTGCCATTTATTGAGAACGCAGACAAATATCTGCTCTCTGGTGCTATGTTTTCACAAAAGAATCCATTAGAGATGTCTAATGTTGTTTTGTATTTTTTGCGCACTATGTTATTCATCAGTGCAGCACTATGCGAGTTTTGCACTGCAAAAGTTTTGCAACATGAGTTAAGGTGTCGGTAATCCAAAACTAGACGATATGAATTGTCTGGTTTGGAGACCGGAAACAAAGGGTTGTTCATTTGTGAGGTGCAAGTTTCAATCACCCCCTGGTATTCTAATTGATCTAGGATTTCTTTTACCTGTTTTTTAGCTTCTTGCTTAATTGGGTACTGTCTTTGTGCAGTAGGTTGTGATTTTAACTGGATTTTGTGAGGAGGAGAGTCCTCATCCCATCCTACATGATTTTTATATAAAGCAGGAGCTTGCGCTACTGCCCACTTTCTGGCAAGTGTGTATTTTTTATGAATTGGGATATGATTTGAGAAGGCAGGCATAATTATTTCTTCGCCATGAGGGCAGTCCCTGACAAACTCTGGTGGCCAGTCTTTTTCAGCTAGAAGGATGTCATAGCCCTTGGAGAGATTATCCCAAAATAGTCCCCTTATTTTTCTAGTCTTATCCCCCTCTATACGTAATGTTATTTCATATATTTTGTGAGGTTTGCTAACTCTGGTGTCTGCAGTTTCCACTTGAAGATATTCATTCGTGTCCACTGCCTCCAGAAGATTCATAAGGACTTTGCGAGCTATGCTCACTTCTGCTGCGCTGTCTAGCATTGTCTGAGCCCATTCTCCGTTTTTCAGTTGTGTCCTCAGTATTCTCGGCATTGTTAACTACTTTAATACTGGCTACCTTCTTTTTTGGAAATTGTAATTTCTTTTTTAGATGAGCAGGTTCCTTGTCTTTGGACTTGGCGTGCTCTTCTCTTTGTTCTGATCGTCCTCTTCTTTCCGATTTCTGCGAGGAAGTCTGAAAAGATTGAGAGGGACGTGTATCAATGTCTTGATATCTATCAGGCTTCTTTATATTATCCCTATTTCTAAGGTTATATCTTTTCCCAGAGGGGTCACTTTGGGGTGACCTGTGTCTTTGGTTTGGAGATATTTCTCTACGCCGAGGAGACCTTCCTCTGGACTGGAATTTCTTTTCTTTAGGATTGGATTGTTTGTTTCCATCCCAGCTCTTTTTTTGTGATGTTGAATTATTATTAAAAAATATTTTTTCGGGACTTTCAATCAGTTGTGGTTTTACTGGTATTCCACCTAAACTATCTCTACCTAGTTCCTCATAGGATTTTTCTATGATTCTGGCAATTTCAGCTGGTTGGTCTGCTATATCTGTCTCTTTTAACCTTTGGCGGATCGCCACGTTTGCTGCTTCTCCCTTTATGTTGGCTAATAATATAGCCGAGACCTGCTTGAAGTCTTTCAGTAATTTCATACCAAGAGTTAAAGCGGGTTCTGGATCGTATTCATCTTAAATTTGTTTTAGCACATCTGGTATTACCGAAATGGATGGAACACCGTGCGTTTTTGTGTAAATGGAAGCAAAGACTGTACCCCAAGTGTCACAGTCCTCCACGTGTGGTGCGATTCCCATTGGAAGACAGATAGTCAGAATCCTGTGTTTTTCTAGCGGGGTGGTGTCTGGAAAAAAAAACGAATCTATTTGGGTGATTTTTTGTGCTAACCAGAATGGTATTTGTTCCCGTTTAGCTGGTACTTTACCTAGGCAGGATTGTATGTTCTGTGGTGTAATTTTATTTGTGTTCCCCTGGTGAGGGGTCAGCTGTGGAATTTTAATTGCTGGTTGGATTGTTGAAGTCCGCATCACATATTGGACTAATTGTCTATGTAACTTTATTAATTGTTTTAGCTGTGTTAACAGCTCTGGTGCAGGCATTCTTTCAATGTCTGGATGTGGTGTGTATCCGGCTAGGACCGGCCACGTTGCTCCTGGTCTACCTAAGGGACCGAGCCTGGTGATGTGATTATTATGTTTTAGGGCGCCATTAAATAAGAGCAGATGCTCTTGAAATTTAAGTGGTACTTCCACCTCCTCGAAAGGAGTATACTCTTCAGGAGGTTCCTCTGTTTTGTAATAGTGGAAGACCTTTGTTACAGCATTGGCTGCTGGAAAGTTTATCCATGTGTAGAATACCTCTGTCTGCCGATATTCGTGTGCCTCAATTACGAATATGACTGTGCCACCTCTAGGTGTCAGTCCATTTTCTATAAGTTTTAAAGTTATAGATTTTCTTGTGTTGACCGGGATGATTAATATACCCGGGTCTGCTTCTTGCATAGCAGTATCAGCTGCTGCGAGTTCAGTTGCTATTCTAACTGCCTCTCTTTCTCCTTCACTGTCTGACATTGTACTGTCCAGAAGGTTATTTTGTTTGTTTGCAGATCAGGTTCTTATGGAAACAAAGATTAGATGCACAATATTTTGGAACAGTGTATCCTTCAACGTTGACTAAACCAAGAACCATACATAGGAGTTTCCTCCTGCGAGGTCTGGCGGATATTACCTTTCACCCACTCCAGACGTCTTTGGAGTATTATGGGAAAAAAGGGGTCTGAGTGAAAAAGCACGACTGAGTTACTCTAAATGTCTTACGTTAGTTTTATCGCCTATCCAAACGCGTTGGGCGCCATGTAGTGTAGTTCCTATCATCCCAATAGGCTCTGCACATTGGAATAATACCTTCAATAGTATAGGCCTAGACCAGACGTTAACTAGGTCTTCTACTGTCGATATTAGACTTAAAGTTTTGGGTTTGCCAGCTAGCTCAGAGTTCACTAGAAACTTTCTCGAATAGGCAAGGAGGAATTGAACCTCCCTGGATAGACAAGAAGGGATTTAGTTTCTGACAACCATAGAACATGACAACTTTGCTCTCCCCTAATCAAGAGTGTATCTCTAGAGTCGTGTGAAAACAAAAGACGACTTATTTTACTCAGTCAGTACGTGCATTCTTAGTCTCACCAGATTGTAGAGAAAAGGAAGAGACGGGCGTGTTCAATAAAAGATGTTATTTATTGATCAGTCTCTTTTCTCATACAAGAGAAATGGATCGATATTATTGCAATACTTATGGTTAAGTAAAGTGCATACAATAAAAGCAGAAGTATAAAATAATACTGTAAAAACATTGATATGGTTTCTAAGCCATATGAAGGTTTAAAATGGATAAAATAGATACATACACATATACATTTGACTAATCGTACTCAACTGGTGTTTCTAACTACGCCTACCCCAAATGTACCTGACCTAAGCCTAATACGTGGGCGGGAATAGAAAGTAGCAGTTTAAGTTAAGTTTGTTTTGCCAAGTGACTGACTCAAGAATTCTCTGCGAGGGGTTATTCAGTTCTGTACCTGGAATTTAGGATGAATGAGGGATGGTATCTCTCGTCTCTGGTCTCGATATTCCAGGCTGCCTGCGAGGGCTACCCGGAAGCGCCGGAGCTGGATTTCTCGGCAGGAGAAAGCAGCGTCTCGTTGTCAGCGCATCAGGAAGGCGGGGCTGCGCCAGCGGGGTCTGCTCTGCTCTGGGCTTCGGCAAGTCTGGCTGCTCCGATCTCGTCACCACCGCGTGTGTTTGCATAGGGCAATATCGGTAATATTTATACCTTTAAGGTGCCGAGATTGACGTAAGGATGGACATAGATACGTCAATAAGGATGTCATACGACCTGGTCGTTAGCACATTCTTTTGCTGAAGTTCTCGGTGAAATCAAAACAATGGCCGCAGGGTTTTTCCCAGGTTGTCATAGGTTTGATTTGTTTTGAGAACTCCGTATGCCTTATCAGGGGCTGGAGGAATATCGCTTGTCTAATTAGATGGCAAGCGTTATGACCTAATCAGATAACACGTTCCTGTGCCGTAGTGTGGCTTAATCAGATAACGGTTCCTGCATCATGGGGGTTTTCTGCATCATGGGATGGCTGCTAGTTAACTTGTTAACCAGAATAGGGTCAGGAATAGGCGGATCGATACAGAACCTATAGGAATACATCACAGGCTCAGGTTTAGAACCACCAATTTGTCTAGCATCTATAGCGGTAATATTAGCCCATGAATCACCTAGTTCTTGGTCATGGTCCGTATGACGAATTTTACTCCATAAAGGATGTGGGACAACATTCCCAAACAACATGTCTACATCTGCTAAATTCATTATGCATGAGTTTGCAGTCTGCGATAACTCCTTATAATACCCAGTCGGGTTTTTACGGGGATCAGGTAGTGTCTGCTTGAGCGCTAAAACTTCTGATCTTTTCCAGGGGACATGTACCCATACACGCTGGAAATGTGGCAGAATTGGCGGTACTACATTCGCATTGCCTTCCCTCCAAACCGGAGGAACCTCTCTCATGGGGTACTGTCTCGCTCTTTTCCTACCTGATACGTCGTCTTGGTACAATGATCTAGAGATGTTTCCCTTACTCCTATAAGAGAACAACAACTCTATCGCTTTCTCAACATCTGCACCTGTAATCATACCTTCATGGAACTTAAAACGCGTACGCCATAGTTCGTCCATTGTGTATTTGGGATCATTCGTCTCCAAATCTTCGCACAGATATACACACATCTCTTCGAATATGTATCTCTGAGTGGGTGCATTCCATTGACGGAAAACTTCCATAACAGACTGAACATCATATCTAACAGTATCCGCAATCCATTGGCGTGCTAGTTCATTCAGCACTTTTCTTTCCTCGTAATCAGGCAGTTGACTACGTAACTGTCTATCTTCTGTTTTAGGGGTCGTTTTAGGCGACCCGAAGAAAGGTGAAAGCAGACCAGTGACGGTACCTGTCACTCTTTGTCTAATAGAAGGAGAAGCTTGCGGAGGGGCAAATGCATCAGAAAAGACAGGCTGAGGCGAAGAAGAAATCGAGGCCATAGCAGAGGAAGTTGAAACAGTGGCAGACGTAGTATCATAGGGAACAGTTGGAGCTGTAGGCAAAGTGGTAGAAGTAGATGGAGTATGTAGCAAAGATGGCGGCCCTTGAGAAGGCTGCGCCGGAGAAGTAGAAACCAGCTGAAGAGGAGCTGGCGTTCGTGCAAGAGCTGGGTTACGTGCGCCGGGGCGCGGTATAGTAAAATGCTTTGGTGGTGCGGTAGCGTCTAACGCATACGGTGGAGGTGAGCTCAATAATTGGGACATTAACGGATCTTTCTCGGATCTTTCCTCTTGACCTCGTCCCTCATTTGGTAACATCGGGTAGCATTTATCTACTGCTAGTTTCTTGCTCCTAAGTATTTGTTCGCTTTCTTGCTCTTCCTCGTTATCCCTGTATGCAACGGCAGCTTGCACCATTGACATACCTCTTTTATTCCTTTTTGCTAATTTTATTTCTTTCTGTTTGGCTTCTTTGCGCCATAAGCGAAAAGAGTCAAACATCGGCGGCCGGGCTTTTTTCTTGAACAATTTGACCTCTAGGTTGTCTAAGATTTCTGGGTCAAAACTACCATATTGGGGCCACTTTAAAACACCATCCTTGCGGGTGTATTTTATCCACACTTCATTATATGTGATAGGACCTACGCCATGCTTTACATAGAGCTCATACGTTGGAGTTCCAATCGGAGGAACCGGACAAGAATCCTCTAATCGGGAGTCCTTACTACAACCAAGACAAAACCAGTTTTCAAGTCCGCTAAAGCAAGGCATCTTTGCTCACTCGTTTAGCTTCAAACTTCAAAGGATTATCGATTACGATATTTCTCGTGAAAACACGAGTCCTTCGGCTTTGGGGCTTGCAAGTACCAAATCAAAGCGTATCTCAAGGATACCAAAAACTAAGGATCAAACTAAGGACTGGGAGACGCTCCACTTATACTTAACTGAAGTATTTGAAGATCGATGACGTCGCTAGAAGACTCGTCTATCGTTTCGCTCTACCAAGGATCACTGGGTCCAAAACAAGGCGATAGTCAGGGCAGCAGTCCTTCGTAGCCGTCGGGACGCGGGGAACCTCGCAGCAAAGACCTTCGGAACCACGTCGACATACAGGGGTCGCTGAAGTGGCTGGCCGTCCTCTGGAATTTTCACACAAAGCTCCTCACGAACATCTGGCTTGGACCGTCGCCGCTTGATACCGCCCCACGTTGGGCGCCAACTGAGGTGCCGGGTTTTTAAGAACCCGGTGGTGCCAGGGAATAACACCCGAAGACCTCTGAGTTCTCCCTTGTTCCGGACCACAGAAACACGGAGTCTTCTAGTCGCAGTCAGAGATCAAGTTTTATTGGCAGCTACCAAGTAACATGTGTCCTAGAAGCACGACAACGCGGATCGTGTGTTCTCAGGAGACTGTTCGTTTTTACAGAACAAGCCTTCTCCTTATATACAGAAATAATAGCTGCAAGCAAGAATTCTTGAGTTTATGATATGGCTGTACACATATTTCTACAATAATACAAAGAGCGAAGTCATGTAGGCAAGCCCATATTTTGGACGTCCCGCTCGTGATAGATTACCCAGCCAGTCCCGGAACTCCCATCAGATATCGATGAAACCCCAATAAAGAAGGGCACCTCCTAGTCATAAAACTGGCCATAAACAAGGAACGCGGACAGGTGTGTGTGTGTGTAGAAAACATGATCTGTACGCGGTGAATGGTTTGTGGTATGTTATGCATTGATGCTATCGTATTCGGCCACTGGGCGAGGAGCTGCCCAAACAGGTTTGGCTGGAGGCAAGGGAGTCAGTTGGGACAGGTCAGGGGGGAGTCAGGGAGAGGTGGACGTGTCCTTTTAGATCAAGCTCGACCTTACTCAATTGACTTATCATGAGGGCAAGACACAAGATGGATGCCGTTTACAAAATGGAGTCTGAGGGGTTGGAACGGAAACTACGATTTAGGGGTGTTGGCATTCCTCGATCATGACGCAAATATACAGGGATGATGTCATAATCATTACCGGTCCGTTGACACCAAATTCGTCATGGGATGTTGATATTTTGTGGCACGGGCATTGGATCTCGATACTGGGATGACACTAGGGTCCAGAATTTCAGAACCACAACGTACATAGCCGCACCTGGCTGACGCCTGATAAACGCTTGCAGCAAATTGAGTTGCCGCACACACCCGGCCCCGGGGCTGCGGCATCCGGCTCAGCACGCAAGTCGCTAACTGTGCGAGGTGGTGAATTAGAGACCCGCAACTGGGCAGAGAGGCAAACCACCCTTGGGACACAATGGGTAAACCAGATAGAAACCAACCGAAACTAACCTTCGAACAATCCAAAAAAGTGCAGGACCAATCTGGTGACGACCACCAGGCAACTCCACCGACAGCGCAGGCTATAGGGGGACTAACGGCGGACAGTGTACAGTCGATGTTCCTCACGATCTAAACTGCGCTGACAAACATAGACAGTAAAATAGACAATCTCACACACAGAGTGGACCGCATGTCTGAACGGCTGGACAGACACACCGAAAGGATCGACATGGCTGAACGCAGGATATCGGATATGGAGGATGCAAACACCCAAATCACCGCAAAACAATCTGGTGTGGATAAACAATTGGCTGTGCTAACCGCTAAAGCTGAGGATTTGGAGGCCAGGTCTCGACGAAGCAACATAAGGATCATGGGAGGTGCGGAAACAACAAACACTGGCCCAATGGAGAAGTATGTGGAGCAACTCTTGATAACTCTACTGGGTAGAGAGATATTCTCTGATGTTTTCCTGTTAGAAAGAGCTAACAGGTCCTCAGCCCCTAAACCACCAGTGGGCACCAGGCCAAGGCCCATCATAGTGAAAATGCTAAACTACCGCGACAGTGACGCAGCGTTGCGGAGGGCCCCTGAACTGGGCGCCCTGCGTCACGAGGGCATGGACATAGCCTTGTACCCAGATTTCACGCAATCCGTCCAAGAAGCGAGAAAGAAATATACGCAAGCAAAACAAAAACTCCGAGATTTGCAGTTTCCATATGCCATGCTATATCCGGCCAGGCTGAAGATCACCGATGAAGGCTCTACAAGGATCTTCAACGAACCTAAAGAACTCCTGAAATACCTGCAGCTGCAAAAACCGAAAGGAGAACGTAGACGTTCGCCGAGAGACAGACAGCAAGACCAAGGGCCTATGTCAGACGTGGAATAACACTATTACCAAAACTGAGATTTGTACAACTTTGGCACATAAAGCTGTCGACCTGGGGGGTTGCAATCTGAGGAATTTACTCCTAATCGCGTCACCAACGAAACGAGAGGGAAGACTCTGGTCTCGGCAGCTTCTGGCTGCAAACTGGGGTACACCGGGATCTGCACCTCCCAAGATGATCGGGGTGAAGATCATCTGCTCAGATAAGTCAATTGCAGGACGTCCTGAACTGCGCACTGTTGGGCTATGATAGACATCATTGATTTTGTAATACAAAGATACCTATTGTTGGGCGTAAATATGTTACATTGTGATAGGGGGAGTTGTGGGATCCACAGAAATAGTGCACTCCTATGTTTATAAGAAGGCCCCCCTTCTGGGAATCTCAGATGAAGGGGACAATGCCTGGCTACTCCCGCCCACTTGTGTACATCACACCTGTTCTTTATTTTGGGGATGTTTAATGTTACCCATGCGAGGGGAGGAGAGATGGGCACGGTAACGTGGTGGGAGTTGTCTTCGTCGAGGGGTTTTAGACGGAGTGGGTGGGGGAGGGATGGGGGGGATACTTTTGAAAATCACCAAGCAACCGCTGACGGCAACACATTCCACTTACAAGACTATATAAGTCTGAGACTTATGACTCATAGAATGACTGTTCAATTCTTTATATGTGAAATATGGCTACTATGCTACAACAGGTTAGGACACTGACCCTTATGTCCTGGAACGTGAGAGGCCTGCAAGATCCGCGGAAAGTCTGGAAGGTCCTTGCGTATTTAGATAGGCACAAAGTAGACGTTGCGTGCATTCAGGAAACACATGTTGCGCCCCAACGAGAAGGCAGAGTGCGATATAAATGGGCACAATTTCAAGTGGCATCTTTTTATTCAAACTATGCTGGGGGGGGTGCTAATATTGATTAAACGCAATACTCCATTTACACTCACGAATACGGTCACTGACGATCAGGGGAGATACATCATACTTAGGGGAAATTTTGGAGGCACAGACATCACACTTGTTGCAACCTATGGCCCCAATGTAGATGACCCACAGTTTTATGATAGCATTTGGGCTAAACTCAGGGAAGCGCAACCGACGGCAGTTATATGGGGTGGAGACTTCAATACATGCTTAGATCCACTACTGTATAGGGCATCCAATAGTGATAAACATGGGAGACGCGCAGCTCGATCAATACTGGAGGGAATGGACGAGTGGGACATGGTAGATGTGTGGCGGCTGAGACACCCAGGGCAACGAGAAGGTACATGCACCTCGCTGACGCATAAAACTTGGTCGAGACTGGATTATTGGTTGACCACGCAGGAGGTCAGCACGTGAATAACGGCAATAGAACACCTGCCTAAGACTCTGTCAGACCATTCCCCGGTACGACTTGTTCTGGAGGTCCCTACTCACACCCCGAGGCAGTTCACATGGCGCCTCAGACCAGCGGCACTGACAGATCAGGTTTTCCGGGGGGAACTACGACAAACTATTGTAGACTTTTTCAAGATTAACACTGGATCGGTAGAGAGCTACAGGACACTATGGGAGGCCTTTAATGTAACTGTACGAGGCCACTGCATCAGCAAGCATGCTGGTATCCTTAGAGACATTAAGCAGCAACTGGCTATGGTGGAAAAAGATATTCAGAAACTAGAAGCTGACTATGCTGACACTTTACAAGATTCCCTCCTAGCAGACATACAGAGCAAAGTGAACACATACCACGAATATGCTGACACAGAAATAAAGTACTTATCCAGACAACATACGGCTAGAGCATATGGGGAGGGAGGACGACCGGGCAGGGCGCTGACGCAAAAGATTAAGTCAATGCAGGGCACCTCACTTATAACACACATAGCGAATGACCACGACAAGCAGGTTTATGACACCCCCTCCATCCTGGATAGTTTCCGAACATACTATTCCACACTCTATACTACACAGATAATGCATGCACAACAAGATATACACGAATACCTGGATGACATAGGTCTCACTTGGCTGTCAGATACCCATAGGGAGTATCTAGGACATCATATAACAGGAGATGAATTTAAAGAAGCGATTAATTCCCTGCCTAACAACAAAGCCCCAGGCTTAGACGGACTACCGGGGGAATTCTATAAAGAATTTAAGGACTTTGCTGATACCACAGTTAGCCTAGATGTTTGAGGAGGCGTATGAAGAAGGGGCCCTCCCGTTAACACTACGGGAAGCGATATTGATAGCTCTACCGAAACCAGGCAAAGACCCCATGAATCATACCGCCCCCTTTCCCTCATAAATATAGACGTAAAGATACTGGCCAAGATACTAGCAAACCGAATACAACCGTTACTGAGGCACCTAGTGCTTCCAGACCAGGCAGGTTTTATACCCACAAGGTCCACAACCGAAAATATACGCACTATCTTTGCAATGTATCATAGCCTGAACCCCGAGTTGCCGGTGGCAGCCGCACTTCTTGATGCGGCAAAAGCTTTCGACTCCGTGGAATGGGAGTTCATGATTACCGTCTTCTCCAGGATGGGATTCCCACCTGCCTTTTTTAAATGGATTGCATTACTATATAGTGAACCCAGAACTAGAGTACGCATTAATGGTCATACCTCACAGCATTTCGAGATCAGCCGTGCAACACGACAGGGATGCCCGTTATCCCCTATTTTGTTTGCGCTGATGCTAGAGCCACTAGCTTGTAAAATTAGACAAAAACACCCAGAAACGGCGCTTCAGTTTAGCCTGCGTCCTGTAGGTATCTCTCTCTATGCGGATGACATGGTCCTCTATACCAGGTACCCAGACACAAATCTGAATCCGCTGATTAGGGAATATATCAGATTCGAACAATTTTTGGGCCTCAGTATAAATTGGAATAAATCAGTAGTGATCCCCGTAACAACGGAGAGCCCGGAACCAAACTTGGACTATCCATTAAAGTGGGTAACGGACCCGGTGAAGTATTTGGGAGTCTGGGTGCATCGGGACTCGGAGACGGTGATCAAGGCAAATTATGGTGTGGCAATGAGCAAATTGGAGGAGCAAATAGTGAAATGGATTAAACTACCCCTATCGATGGCGGATCAAATAGCTCTCCAGAAAATGGTAATATTACCCCGATTTCTATATCTGTTTTGGAATGTTCCAATTTGACTTACGCAGGCCTTTTTTGCCCGGTTACACACAGCGCTACAAAGACTCACATGGGCGGGTAAGCAGCCCAAGGTGAGTTGGAAGGTTCTCCAAAACCGCATCACCAGGGAGGATTTGCTGCCCCGACCTACAATTGTATTACTACTGTGCACAAGCACAACATGCACACTATTGGACGCAACCGCATTCTCATATTCCGCATATAGCGGTGGAAACAGACAGTGTCCACCCGAATCGATTGACACAGTACATATCGGACCCTGTAGGGAGCTACTCCAACGATGTCATACACCCAGTCAAGTGCACATCTAGAGCCTGGCATTCGCTGGCAACACGTGCACGGAAGCTGCCACTTTATGCACCGGCACTGCCCCTGGCAAATCATCCCAAACTGTCGGTCACACAAGAACGGAGTATGAGGAAGGTGCTAGGGATATGGGATTTACGACATTGGGCACGCTATTCCCGCATAATACTTTTATCTCATCTCAAAGCCCATCATTGTGTGCACACCAAACGCCATTAAAAAAGTTTGCGTACTTTAGATTAAGGGCGGCGATCAGAGAGGTATTTCGTATTTACAAGCTTTATTCGATTTTCAGGTTAAAATCATAAGAGCATAATATCACATTGAATACATTATGTTAAAAGAGCAAGATACAGTCCATAAAATTAAGAATAAGCTTGATCAAAACAATTGATATAAAAAGCATCCTAATTTAACGCGTTAAGTCTTATAAAAAGAAAAAAACATTAATACTTAATACTTTATCCAACAAGGGTGTGGTACGAAGTCTTTACATGGTGTTCCTAAATTTGATGACAAGTTTTAAAAAGCTTGAAACTGCATAAATGACATCATCATCTTCTAGCGGTTGCAGTTTCTCTTATGCTAATCTGCAAGTACGAATCACCCATGTTTTGAGGACAGGTATCAAGAAGGCCCTTCGCAAACTCTGATAAAATTTGCGGAACAACACGCAGTGTATGTTTGATTGATTTGAGGTGTCGTCACAAGGGCAGGTTAGGTTTTCCATGGACCAATCATTTCAGGTAGGGAAGGTGACCAGGTGGAAAAAAGTGCCTAATCTAAAGCGGGTCAACAACATACGGGTGTAGGGACTTAGAGCCAGGGTAAGATAATGTTGTAAACCCTCATAATGAGTAATTTCCTGGTATCTGAGGACAGTGTTTTTCTTATTCTCAAGATTCCATCTGGCACTTTCTAGGTGGACAGAAACCATCTCTTTCAATGAACCTCTCGATATCCCCTCCATGCTAGATGGCTTGTCAAAGAACTCTGGGAGACCTATCTCCGTGAGCATATTTCTCACATAAGATAACCATCTAATGTTGGCTACCCGTCGAGTGCGAGACAATCAGTTATTAGGTCTCTGTTTAAAGTCGTCTCCTTGGTAATCCAGATCTTGTGCCACAACAATATGGGGGAGATCCTAATGGTGTCACAGATATATGGGATTCCTACTTCAATGTGTGTCATGTAAGTTGATGTAAATTTAGAAACGCCCAGTAGATGGCAAATAAACTGGTTCTCACAACATTGTAACATCTGAGCATTTTCTACCCCCCATAACCCTGCACCATATGTGGCTGTAGATACACATTTGGCTTTATAAATGTGTATCAATTCCTTTACCGGTTTTCCAACTATTTTAGCGGAGAAATTACTCAGGGCACCGATGGTCCGTGTAAAAGCTAATTTCCTGGCCGTTACCGCTGCGTGCCAGCTCCCCCTCCTGTCGAAAGTTACTCGTAGATAGCAAAACCTATCTGTTGTTTCAATTTTTTGGCCTTCTAAAAATATTTGGCAAGACACCCTCTATGGCCCTGGGCCACAGGACATTGTGTAAGTTTTAGAAATATTCACCTTTAAACCTCTGTCCCTCATGAAGCTAGTAAATTTGACCACGGCCCGCTGTAGTCCTAGCCTAGTCCGTGACATTATCGCCGCGTCGTCAGCGTATAATAGTATTGGCACGAGGGTCCCGTTTATAGAGGGGTAGTCGTGTTGTGAATCTCTTAAATAGTGTCCGATGGAATTTACATATATTGTAAACAGCAGGGGTGCTAATATGCACCCCTGTCTGACCCCCCTCAGAATGGGAAATTTATAAGAGCACTCCCCCTGCCGACCAAACCTCACCCTAGCTCCTGCATCCTTGTATAATTTTTTAATGAAGGTTAAAATTTGACCATCAATGGCCATATCAAAAAGTGTTTTCCATAATAGCTCGTGGTCCACGCAGTCGGAAGCGGAGCTTAAATCAACATGGGTGAAATAAAGTTTCCCGCTCTTGGCCTGGGTGTGTTTAGAAATAAATAGGGCCAGATTCAAACACTGTTCGATAGTCCCTTTCCCTGATCTAAAACTATACTGCAAGTTGGAAACAGCCTGGTTTTCCTCCTCCCAGATTTGAATCCTATTTAGAATTATTCTGCTGGCCACTTTCATCAATGCATCTAGGAGCGAAATTGGCCTATAGCAGATGGGGTCATTTCTGTTGCCTTTTTTAAAGATTGGCACAACAATGGCGTCAGGCCAAGATGAAATGAACCCGCATTTGTTGGCCTTGTTTAGCACATTCGTAAGCAAGGGGGCCCAAAGATCTATCTCTGCCTTATAGACATCGATTGGGACGCCATCGGGGCCAGGTGCCTTGCCAGATGAACTTTCTTTAATGGCTTTAATGACCTCGTGGCAACTGAAAGTTATATCTAGGGGAAATGTACTGGAATAGATAAGATCACTAGAGCTAGGCGTGCTATCATTAGGGGGTGTTCATACTAAGTCCACAGGTGGATCTGTTGTAAAGATGTTTCAAATGTGTCACCCAGGTGTCTCCTGTTATCGCTACATCTATAGAGTCCTCAACTCTACTTAAGGGCGGCGATCAGAGACTTATACAACACTTTCCCGGCAGAACCCACAGCCCTAAGGCCCCTACAGATACTACTCACTGCGCCAACACGTGCAGCATTAGTAACGAAATTATATACTGCATCCCAGAACTAACAATATACAAAACCTGATGGGGCACTTGGGCGGTGGGAGGCAGCAACGGGGGTGCCCATCTCGGAAGATGAGTGGAACTATAGTTGTGCACAATTACATTTGCTTACATCGAACTGCAACCTACGAATTATACATTTTAGATTCCTGCATCAGACGTACTACACGCCGGACAAATTGCATCGCTACGGCCTTAGAGCAGACGATAAATGCCGGAGATGCTCTGCCCCTAAGGCAGACTTCCTACATACGGCATGGGCATGCCCTCGCTTGGACACGTACTGGCAGGAGGTGTTGGAGGCACTCACCCATATGTCGGCGGAGATAATCCAGAACACACCATTGGTTTGTCTCTTAGGTATTTACAAACTCAAATTGCCTAGACGGCGCAAGTTACTGGCAGTAGCACTCCTACTGGCGAAAATGCGCATAGCCATTAAATGGGGCAGTAAACGCTCGCCCCGTTTCAAAGACTGGTTGTCTGATATGACAAACTGTAAAGAAACACTAGGGGCCTATGAGGAAGAACTACCGCAGGCTTCTAGACCCAGAGACTTCTGACAGCCATTTCTGGACTATTTGCAACAACAGCAAGGAGACTCTTGATGGATACTGGGTCGGGACATGTGGTGACAGGGGAGGCTACGTGCCAGAGGGCTCTGGGTAATGTCTACACGAATGAATACACGAATGCTTAATATAACGCTTGCAATGTTGAGTTACCTGAAAGCTAGAGGGGGAAGGAGCTACTTCTCTATTACTGTTTTATCTAATGGCATTGTTGAGTCACTATATCACTGTAACGCTATCACATGATGTTAAGCTGTGAAGAAAAACAATTGGAAGTGGATTGTAAACAATGTATATGATTACTGCTGAAGGAATGTTTTTTTGATGCTGCTTGGTGAATAAAAAATAAAATTGAAAAAAAAAACAATTCTTTGACATCCATGCACTCCAGATCAAAATCATCTTCCTCCTCATCAATATCTGAAATTGGCAAAAGTGTTGCAGGATTCAAAGTGTTGCAGGATTCAAAATGTTGCATCTGCGGACGCTAGTGTTTTCAAACACTAGAATTATTTGGTCATATCTGGTTAGACACCTGTTCGTCATGTGCTGAGTTCTAATATGAGTCAGCAAGTTTTCAACTGAATAAGGGACCATCACAATAAGGGTATAACCAGGGCCACTGGAATTATGCAGCAGGAGAGGGCCAAAGTATGCGACAGAGTTGAGTAAGTTATACAGGGAGAAAAGGCAAATTATGCTGCACATTGTTAAATAGTTTTACTTTGTTATTTTGTACTTTTTACACTTGTTAACATTGTCTGGGCATTGGGTGCACCTCATTCAGTGGCAGCTGGTATTAACGGGCGAAGGGGGTGTTGCCCTCCCAGCCTCGGAGCGGAGATTAAACAAAGGGAGAAAATGAATTAACACCACGGAGCAGCTTTGAATGCTCACTGCTTGGTGCTCCACTTCCAAATAGTTTTGTTTTTTTGTGAAGTGACGTCGGACCCTCGGACGAGAGAGTCCTCCTAGGCATGTGCTAAACTGGGCGAGGACAATTCCTCGCCTTTGAGGGACAAGCAAGGAGAGTGACGTCAGCCTGATGGGAGGGGCTGCACCAAGCATCAGTGAAAAGGCTGCTAATGGGGCGCTTCTGAGGTGGCCCAGGGCGTGGTCAGCAGAACCTCATTCACATTAAGGGGCAGGGGTGGGACTGGCCGACAGCAACCAAACAGAGCAGTGGGTGGCAACAATTGATTCTATGGCAGGACGGAGGCGAGGATTATGCATAATCTTCTCCACTTTATTTTGCACAGCAAGTTCAAAGAAAACAAAATAACATCAAGTAAACTACACATCCCATGAACAATGAGGCGATCTCTATGATAACCAGTCCAGATAGTCCATGTTATAATAATCAGTGACGTCGTTTCCTCTTCCTCTTCTTTCACTGCTCGTCAGTTAAGTGCCATATTTCCTCTCATTGCTCTTTCCTGACGTGTTTGTTATGCATAGCGGTTATGTGATCTTTACCGATTGCTTTGGTGTAGTGTTGTGATTTAGCACGGTAGGCTGGTGCCCGAGCGCTTTGGTCTTGTCTATACGCGGTCCTTGAAGCGCCCGACGCGCGCCGACAGGCTTCCGTGGGGCGCGTTCTCTGCCGCGTGTGGTTGCTTTCCCGCGCTATCGCGGACATTGACACGCGTTCGGGACTGCGGGGGGCTTCTTCTCTATCGGCCCGCGTCCCGACCAACCCTCTCCCTGACACCGCTTTGCGGTGCAGTCTCGGGCTCGTTTTGACCCGGCAGCGCCACCTGGTGGCTTTTGTGTATTCCTGCGTGTTGGGCCGGAATTTTTGGACAGCTGGGGGTGTTTGCTGTCTGAGCACCGGAGAGGGGGCTACCCAGTGAGTGTACGGGCGTTTTTGGTGCTCTCACCCTTATTAACATGGCGGAAGACCATTTTTACTCCGTCACTCAGGCGGCAGAGGAGGAATGGCCACAGACTCTCCCGCCTGCCATGGACCTTGCCCTTTCACAGGCCATTTCTAGGGTGTTCGCTCCCTTGCAAGAGAGGGTGGACCAGTTGGCTAGGAGTATTCCGGGGGTGTTTGGTGGCCCTAGCGCGGCGGAGGCAGGTCCTAGTACGTCCCAGGGGGAGAGTAGGAAGGCGGTCAAGCGTCACGCGGGGCGCCTGGAAGGGTTCGACAAATTGAGGAAATCCTTCCTTAAGAGTGCGCGAACGCTTAGACAGATACCCTGCCGGGAGGAGGATGAACCCGGAGAAACCGGCGAAGAGGTCGCCCCTAATACGGACCCCGATGGTGGTCTTTCCCTAGACGGGGAGGGTGTTTCTGAGGGCGACTTTTCGTCCGAGGAGGACAAAGATCTGGGCCGGTCCTCGGAATCCCAGGATGGGGACGTGGGACACTCGGATATGTTCGATCCCACTCAACTTTACCACCCTCGGTCTTCTGAGTGGTTCCCCGATGCTAAGGTGGCAGACTACGTGGCCTCTAAGATACGTCAACCCCTGGAGAGGGAGGTCAGGGCTATGTTGCGGAGCTAGTGTCCTCGGCCTTCTCTTAAAGGGAAGGTGGCGCAGACTCCTGACATCGATGACAAGTTGTGTGTTTTCTTCGGGAAGTACATGTGCGATCCTAAGAAGGGCATAGACCGTTCATGGAGGAGTTGTCAAGATAAGCTACTTGACGTCGTTGGGCCCTTGACGCAGATTGTCCAATTGACGGAACGGGCGAAGGAGTCAGGTACTCCTCTGTCTACTCAAATAGGGGCTGGTTGGGCCCCACGAGCGATATGCCTTCTCGGCAACGCGAACTGCGCCTTGGCGGCAGAGAGAAGGCGGTCCCTCCTCATTAAGGTTGACCCGAAGTTGGGGGAAGTGGCTACTTCTGAGGCGGGTTTGGTGGCCCAAGGCAAGCTTTTTGGTGACCCTTTCGTCAAGGAATTGAATAAGTTTGTCACGACCTTCTCAGCCCTTGACAAGGCGCAGGCCTCCATTAAAAAGATCTTCCCGGGGCGCGTTTTTGCCGGGGCCGGACGAGGCAGGGGTCGCTCCTCCGGCCAATCCCAGCAGCAAGGCTCCGCCAATAAAGGTCAACAACGATGGAATAACGGCTGGAACGACGGTCGCCAGGGCACCTTCTACCCAGCAGAGGTGCCGGGAAGGGCAGAGGTCGAAACAACAGAGGTGGCGCGAACGCCGCTGGAGGTCCCTCTGGTAAGGATTTCCCTTTCTTCCCTCAAGAGTTGGGGGGGAGGCTGTCTCGTTTTGCTCACAATTGGGGGAAGATTACTTCAGACCCTTGGGTGCTGCAGACAGTCAGGGGCTTCCATATAGAATTTTACGGCACTCCAATTCAGTTGATGCGACCCAGACCTCTGATCTTCTCGGCAGAGGAGGAGGCTTTAATAGACTCCGAGGTCTCGGAGCTGTTACGGAAAGGTGCGGTTTGCAGGTCAGTACTTCATCCAAATGGCTTTCTCAGCAACCTCTTTTTAGTGGAAAAAAAGGACAAGGAGTTCAGGCCCGTTATCAATCTGCGAGAATTCAACGAGTGGCTGGTTTACCGCCATTTCAAGATGGAGGGGATCCACCTCCTCTGCGATATCCTACTTCCGGGGGACTGGATGGTACGGATTGACTTGAAGGATGCGTACCTGACGGTCCCTATACTTTCCCCTCACAGGCGCTTCCTCCCGTTTGAGTGGAAAGGGCAGGTTTTCGAGTTTCGGGCCCTGCCCTTCGGCCTTTCCTCCGCTCCGTGGTGCTTCACGAAGCTGCTGCGCCCGGTAGTGGAGGTTCTCCGTCAGAGAGGGGTGAGGATGATCATTTATCTAGACGATATCCTGATCCTGGATCAATCTCTAGAACATCTCACTCGCAATGTGACCATGACTATTGCCTTGTTACAGGATCTGGGCTTCGTGATCAATGCTCAGAAGTCGAACCATCGACCGGCGCAGAGGATGGTATTCCTGGGATTTCTCATCGACTCGGTCGACGCGTCCTTGAGTCTCCCAGAGCCGAAGGTGAACAAAATCCGGAAAGAACTCGCACAGGTCTTCCGGAGGGACCGGATTTCTCTCCGCAAACTTGCCCGGATAGTGGGACTTCTGTCCTCGTCGATCCAGGCCATTTTTCCAGGTCCCTTGCATTACAAGGCCCTCCAGAGGTTGAAGGCCCAGCATCTCCGGCGAGGATAACTTATTCAGAACTCATTCCACTGTCCGAGGAGGCCAGGACCGAGCTTCAATGGTGGATCGACCATATGATGGCCTGGAACGGACGGGCGATCTTCGGCTCAGCCCCGGATTTGGTGATCGAATCGGATGCCAGCCGCTCGGGCTGGGGAGCCCGGTGCCGGACCGTCTCCATGGGTGGTTGTTGGTCCGAGGAGGAACTCCGGTTGCACATAAATTGCCTGGAGCTGCTGGCGGGTTCCTTCGCGGTGAAGTCTCTCACCAAGGACAGGATTTCATGTTGCATCCTGCTGCGGATGGACAACATCTCGGCAGTGCAATATATCATTCGCCTGGGCGGTCCTTGATCTCGGGCCCTCTCCAACTTGGCGAAGGACTTCTGGTACTATTGTCTTCAGAGGCAGATTTCGGTCACGGCAGAATACCTTCCTGGCCTGCAGAACACGGTGGCGGATTGGCATTCCAGGAATTTCTCCGATTCCAGCGACTGGGGAATCGACCGTGCGGTCTTCCTGGCTTTGATGGTCAGGTGGGGCCCTTGCACTCTGGACTTTTTTGCCTCCCGGTTGAATCGGCAACTTCCACGCTTTGTCAGCTGGAGACCGGACCCGGAGGCAGTAGCAGTGGATGCTTTTCTTCAGGAGTGGTCGACGGAGTCCCCTTATGCGTTTCCGCCCTTCATGCTGATTCCCAGGGTGGCAGCTCAGGTTCGTCGGCAGGGAGCGTCCTTGGTGTTGGTCACTCCGGTCTGGAGAGCGCAAGCTTGGTTCCCGACTCTGTTGGAGTTGTCGTGGGATTGCCCGGTCCTTCTGCCCTCATTCCCTTCGATACTCCGGGGTCCCCAGGGGGACCTTCATCCTCTGGTTCTTCAGGGCCGACTCCGTCTCATGGCATGGAGGATTTCCGGGGACGCTGGAAAGACGACCAACTTTCGTCGGACGCTGCTCAATTCATCCAGCAAGCTTGGGCTTCAGGAACAGTCAAGAGGTATCGTTCGGCCTGGCGACGATGGCATCGTTGGTGTCTGGAGAGACACGTGGATCCCATGGGGGCCCGAGTTACACATATCCTGAATTTCCTAGCGGAATTGTCACGGCAGGGTTTGGCTTATCGGACGGTTAACTCCTTTCGATCAGCCATCTCTGCGGGACATGGTGAGATCGACGGTAGACCGGCGGGAGAACATCCTTAGGGTTTGCAAACTGATGCGGGGCATCCGGTTGTCCAATCCCCCTGAACCTCGGTACTCAGGCTTGTGGAACGTTAATCAGGTCTTACGTCTTTTGGTGGACTGGCAGGATAATCAGTATCTCTCTCGCAAGGAGTTGTCGGCTAAGTTAGCCATTCTCCTCTGCCTCATATCCTGTAAACGTGTGTCAGATGTACGCGCTTTGGATGTTACGGCGAGGGTGTTAACACCGGAAGGCGTTACATTACTATTTCAAGGAGGACCAAGACTAATACCAGGTCGGTATCTTATCCTTCTTTTCCTGATCAGCCTAAGTTATGTGTGGTGCGCTGTATTAAGGCGTACGAGGAGATGACATCGGCTCTCCGGGCCCCTGGAGAACGCCAGTTGCTTATCGCCTTGCAGAAACCTTTTAAAGCAGTTTCTTCCCCTTCCATCGCCAGGTGGGTACGATGGGTTATGTCTGAGGCCGGTGTGGATGTCAGCCGATTTGGTGCACATTCCACGCGTGGGGCCATGGCATCTAAGGCTGTCCAGGTGGGGGGTCGGTTAGAGGACATTATGAATGCGGCGGACTGGTCTTCCGAATCTACCTTCAAGAAATTTTACTTTAAGCCTATATCTGCGGCAGCATCGCTGGTTGTCAGTAAGCTTTGAATTTGCATAATCCTCGCCTCCGTCCTGCCATAGAATGAAAAATTTCCTAGCTTACGAGAAGGAAAGTTTCGATTATATTAAGGACTAGGATGCGAGGATTATCCCTCCCAGCGATTAATTTCTTTGTCGTCCCACCCTGAATGTTTGATCGTTTGGCGTAAGTAACTTTCTTTAGGGTTATATGATATTGCATGTATTGTTGATATGCTGCCTATAGAAAACACACATGGGGTGCTAAGGTCAATCGTGGCCTCAGATGTCTAATGTGTACTAAAAATGTATAGGCTGTTAGAATGTAAGGAAGGAACAGACGTGAACCCATCAGCCCACCCATTGGCGGAACTTCATCATCTGGGTTGAAAGAACACCAGCCTGGTGTCTACTAGGTGTCTCACTTAAGAAAGAAGTGTGAGTACAACAACTAGTAAGTGGTTCGCCAAAGATGTAGAGTTGGGTAATAGTGTCTCAAGGGCTGTGGAAAGAAGAATAGTTGCAGTGTAGAAAGCTAGTGTGCTATAAAGAAAGTGAAATAAAATTGGCTAGCATGGTGCCTGAAAGACCTTTATTGAGACGGTCACCATGGTGCCAACGTTAAAAGCAGAGTGAAAAAATGGATGTAAACAAATATTACCATTATGAGATAGATCAAACGGTCGACATGTTTCAGCCTTGGAAGGCTTTCTTCAGGACCTCATGGAACACTACTGCAACAGTGATTGTGAAAATCAAACTTTGTATACCATGCCAAACCACAATAACCTACCAGTATTGTATAGGTAAATTGGTAGGAGATGAAGTCATGGTGATTAATTAGTTCTGCTCCTGAAACAAAAAAACAGTGTATATACCAGAATAAAGTACACATGTTATGAACATTAAAAGAAAATCTCATATGGAGATTACAGACGTAAAGGGCCATAGAGTCAAGACTCTTTTACTATAATCTGATTAACAAATTAATCACTCACCCGCACATTGGCTAGGAGATGGCCTCACCTCGCCTGGCGCTCGCTCAGGACAATGAGGCCCTGCTCTGATAAGAAAATAGGGAGAAAAGACACCAAAAAGAAGTAATTGATGGAAACTCACTATTTTTATTACCACTAAGTGTTTGGAAAAAGATAGTATAACAGGATATTGGTGTCTGCTGGCCAGCTAAAAACTGATGTCAGAACATTTTATCAAATCTATAAGAGAATCTTATTGCATAGGGATAGTTTTGTTATTGACTGGAATGGATTCTAAATGTGAATTCCCATAACTATACACAAGAAGATCCAAACTTGAAACTCTAGAAGTTTAAATAAGGATTCTGTGAGGACAGACTATTGAGCTAAAAATCAGATAAGACTATATAGCCAAAAAAACTGATTAGCTAAAAACCAAAGAGGAAGAGGCATCCAACAAAAGTAATATCTGTAAGGTATGGCCTCCCCTGGAACGTCCAAAGTGATATGCTGATAGACTATAGCCCATAAGCTAGCAAACACTCACCTGTCCGTCGGTACCTCGAGACCCTACTGAGACGAGGGGAAGGTAACTCGACGGACAGGGAGAGCTGCTTATGTGCAAACCAGGCGGACCATAGTGTAATACTCCCTATGTCACGTGAACGGGGCAAAAGCACCCTCTGCGTGTAATTACAGAGTCCTACAAGCATGACAAGTGCAATGGGACTGTTGATAGGGCCCGCCGTGTACTAACGGTGCTGATTGGTTGAGGTTTTGGCCAATCATATAGTCGAACCCGACAGTGGTTTCGCGAGGACAAAACAACTGTGTTACCGGCCTTAAAGGGTTCTGTGCAGGGCAGTGAGTTTGGACTCAGCCTATTACACAAGTCGGGCCAGAGTATGTAATACAGAGCCCGACTATCAGCGATATAAGAGAAGATACAACACACACACCTGAGCAGGCAAACAGCTGATAGGGCAAAGCCGTGCGGCGGTAGTTCGGATTGGTCGAACTTGTGGCCAATCAGGGAACCGGAACTACGGAGCGTTGTTGTTGTGTACGCTGCCGTGTCGGGAAGTCTCTGAATGTTTTATTGTAGGCAGTATGTTCGTATCTCTGCATTACGCATCCTTTTATTGGGCAAATGATTATAATAGGACACCGATGACTGTGAGACCACTGATGGAGCTTGGTTATACGCAGACACAGCTATATGTAGCTGAATGGGCAAAGCCGTGCAGCGGCTGTCCTGATTGGGAGCCTCGGAACAGGTACGTGCACGCACCTTATGAAGTTCAAGTTCAAGTTCAGGCATTTATAAAGCGCACTACTCACCCAGAGGGTCTCAAGGCGCTAGGGGGAGGGGTTCACTGTTTATCGAATAGCCAAGTTTTCAGTTCTTTTCTGAAGGAGATGTGATTCTGAGTAAGGCGGAGGTGGGTGGGGAGTGAGTTCCAGGTCTTGGCAGCCAGGAAGTAGAAGGATCTGCCACCCATGGTGGTTTTACGGATGCGCGGGACTGTGGCGAGGGCTTGATTGGATGATCTTAGTTGGCGGGTGGGATAGTAGAAGGACAGTCGGGTGTTGAGGCATTCGGGTCCTAGATTATAAAGGGCCTTGTGTGCGTGGGTAAGAAGGCGGAAAGTGATTCTTTTGTTGACGGGAAGCCAGTGGAGGTTTTTTAAGTGACCGGTGATGTGCTCTTGGCGCGGGATGTCTAATATGAGTCTCGCTGATGCGTTTTGGATGCGCTGGAGCTTTTTCTGCAATTTTGTTGTAATTCCGGCGTAGAGTGTGTTGCCATAGTCCAGTCGACTTGTGACCAGTGCATGGGTGACAGTCTTTCTTGTTTCGAGGGGGATCCAGCGGAAGATCTTTTTGAGAATGCGAAGGACGTTGAAGCAGGAGGACGATACAGCGTTGACTTGTCTGGACATTGAGAGAGAGGAGTCTAGAATGAAGCCAAGGTTACGTGCATGGTCTGTGGGTGTGGGCGCTGATCCCAAAGCGGAAGGCCACCAGGAGTCGTCCCAAGCTGAGGGGGAGGATCCAAGGATGAGCACCTCCGTTTTGTCTGAGTTGAGTTTTAAGCGGCTCTGTTTCATCCATACGGCTACTTCTTTCATACCTTCGTGAAGGTTGTTTTTGGCGGTGTTGGGGTCTTTGGTGAGGGAAAGGATTAGCTGGGTGTCGTCGGCGTAAGAGATGATGTTGAGGTTGTGTTGACGTGCGATGGAGGCGAGGGGACTCATGTAGACACTTATGAACAGTGCGTCTTAGATACAGTAACCGTATTATTTTTAAAATTACAGCGCAAAGAACTGCAATGGATAAATGATGGAGTCCAAATGTCCGTATGTCAAAATGCACCAAAGACCTATATAAAGATACAGAAGACCACCTCATATGCGTGTGTTGTGTGTAAAGGTCGTAAACGTCATGATGCAGGAGGCCTTCAAGCCACAAGAGCACACATACCGTTCTAGCATGTAAAAAAGGGCGTAGTTCACTACTAGAAGCCGTATAATTAGTAGAGCATAAAAGGAACTAACCAGTGTGCTAATACAGCCTAGTGTGTAGGTGCCCTGGTCACAAGCCTCAGCGTAATCTTCCATGAAAATTCATGATGAATTCCAGGGAAGGAGTGTCCTAGGTTAAACGTATGTGACTTCATATGGCCAGTGAGGACATACATGTATAGGGAAACAAGTATTTCTACAAAGAACTCAGGGGCTCTCAACTCATACATTGTTCACAGATGGTAGACTGTATGTTTTGAAGACCGGACTTCCAGGCGATCTTCTAATAGTGGGAGAAGAGCACGAGATCTATATATAAAATCAAAAGTATTGTATGGACAGGTACGTAATCACCGCTGGAAAAAAGGGAAGTGTTTCAAACATACGGTGGCCTAGTCCATTAAAGCAGTTTTCATAGGCATAATCTGAGATATCAGACTTACTAGTGCGGATGTTAAATTTGAATCCACGGGATCTCATCATTCAGGCTGTTGGTTACACAGTTGAGCCGAAAAATCCATTTTTGTTCTTTAACGAACAGATAATGGGCTATATCGCTGGTATGTGGTGGAATAAAGGGTTTCTCAATTACAATCCACTTCAAATCGTCAACATTATGTCTCATGGTCAAAAAATGATTAGTGAGACGTGTTGCTTGGCGATTACACCTAATGGTGCTCTTATGCTCCAAAATCCTGAGTCTCACCTTCCTAGTGGTCATCCCTATATATCGTAGGGAACATGGACAAGAGATCATATATATCACCTTTTCGCTATTGCAATTGGTGTGGTGTTTCAAGATCCAGGGACGGGTTGTGCCGATGTCTAGTGTTAGAGTTTTTTCAGTTTGAGGACAAACAGAACAGCAGCCACAAGGGTAATGACCCTGAACTGGTGGAAGGTTCCATAAAGTGTTGGTAGGCTCAGGTGGAGACAGACGTGGTCTCGCGTGTACTAAGCCATCGCGAAGATTCGAGCTTCGTTTGAAAGAGAACATCGGGCAGGGTATGGAAACTCCAGCGGTGTTAAGGATGCGCCAGTGTTTTCTGACGATCTTTTGTACATGAGTCGAGGCAGTGCTAAAGGTGGTTACAAACGTAAGCTTATCAAGGGGAGGTTTTGGAACTGGTGGAGCAAGCAGAGCATCACGATGGTTGTTGGAGGCCCTCTTCTTCGCTTTACGTATGATGGAGGGTGGGTAGTTTCGTTTCTTCAATTTTGTGCTCAGGTCTTGAGATAGATCAATATTTATTTATTTATTTATTTAAGTAGCTTGTACAGCGTGCAGCTACCCCATCAGGGGTGTCCCGGCGCTAAGACAGATGCTCAGGAGTACAGAGGGGGATCAGGACAAGGTCAGAACTGAGTTTATGACCTGGAGAACAGCCAAGTTTTTAATTTACTGCTGAAAAGGGACTCAGACGGGCAGAACCTGAGGTCAGGTGGGAGGCAGTTCCAGAGTTTGGCAGTCATTACGCCAAACCCTCTGCCGCCCATTCTGGATCGTCGGAAGCGTGGTACAATCAGAAGACGTAAACTGTTAGATCTCAGCGATCTGACTGATTGAGATATTACCACTCGCTTTTTCAGGTATCCTGGCCCAAGACCGTTAAGAGCACGAAAGGCAAGGGTGAGGGATTTGAATTGAATGCGGCTTATAATAGGAAGCCAGTGTAGTTTTTTGCAATAGGAAGCAACCGACTGCCGATAGGGGATATTGCCGATCAGTCTTGCAGCCGCATTTTGCACCATCTGAAGACGTTCAATCAGATATTGAGGGGCACCGGCGTACAAGCTGTTGGCGTAATCCAGGTGCGATGTAATGAGGGCCTGAGTGATGGTTCTACGGGCATCTAAGGGGAGATAAGGAAAGATCTTTTTGATCATGCGAAGTTTCGCAAAACAGGCTGAAGTAACCTTGTTAATTTGTGCTTTACAGGAAAGGGAATCATCAAACTGAAAGCCAAGGTTACGTGCTGATTGAACAGGAGTAGGCGGGGGGTTGAGCACTGAAGGCCACCACAGGCTAGGGGACATCGGAGTTTTCTGGTTAAAAAATAAGACCTCTGTCTTATCAGTGTTGAGCCTGAGGTGGTTGGTGGTCATCCAAGCACAAATATTGTCCAGACATAGGCGGAAATTGGCAAAAGTGGAGTCAGAGTGATCTCTAAAAGAAAACACCAGCTGAGTATCATCAGCATAAGAGATCACTCTGACCCCACAGGACTCCACCACATTAGCCAAAGGTGCAAGATAGACATTAAAAAACAGAGGGCTCAAGGCAGAGCCCTGCGGGACCCCACAAAGAAGGGGTTTGGCCTCTGATTTTAAATGCCCAAGAACCACCCTTTGAGATCTGCCCATCAGAAATGACTCAATCCAGGACAGTGCAGTGCCACCAATACCAGCCTGCCTCAAATGGTTTAAGAGAATCTTGGGTGAAACCGTATCAAAAGCGGCGGATAGGTCGAGGAGGACCAACATGGCCTCCTCGCCCCTATCCACACACTCACGGATCGTCTCGGAAACCTCTAAAAGAGCAGTCTCAGTACTGAAACCCGCTCTGAATCCGGACTGAGACTCGTGCAGTAGGAGATTGTTTTCTAAGTATTCTGTCAGTTGTAGCTGCACAGCCTTCTCCAAAATCGTGGCGGGTTTAGGGAGAAGGGAAATGGGACGGTAGTTGCTAAATTTGGCAGGGTCCGCATCTGGCTTTTTCAAAATGGGGACCAACAAAGCTTCCTTCCAAGCAGTCGGAAATTTGCCATGATAGAGGGAGGCATTCCATATAGCAAGATAAGGTCTAGCCAATAAAGGGGCCAGGTCACCCATAACCTTGGCGGGGATAAGGTCAGAAGGGGAGCCAGATTTACACTGGACGAACAGCCTTAATGCGGTTTCAGGAGTAATCTCGTTAAAAGACTGTAAAGAGGCAGTTTCCGGGATCCTAACAAGGGGAGCCAGGGGAAACTCCTCAGTTGGAAACGAGGTTCTGATTTTATCAATTTTCTCAAGAAAGTACTCAGATAGTCCATTGCACAGTGCCTGGCTAGATGGATTCTGTGAGGCCCTGGCGGGAGGGTTGGCAAAATCCTTAACAATACTGAAGAGAGTTTTTGAAGAATTCTTAGCGTTGGTAATTTGTAGAGAGAAAAAGTCTCTCATAGTAACTCTCTTTAGCTTAAGGAACTTTTTTAAAGCGGTTTTGTAAATCTATAGTCACACATTTCTGTACAGTTCCTACGTACCCTAAGGAACTGACTGAAGGGTAGGTTCTCCCGTAAAGAGCGTGGATGGTGACTCTGAAATAGAAGTAACGAATTTCTTGCCATCGGTTTACGATAAAGTTTGCTGGCTAAATGGCCATCCTTTGGAAAAATCAGTAAGTCCAGAAAGGGGAGCTCGATTTTACTATATTCAAGTGTGAATTTCAAAAACTGATTCTGGACATTGAGCCAAGAGTGAAAAGCCAGTAGAGATGTCATATCTCCACGCCATATAACCAAAATGTCGTCGATATACCTTTTCCACACTAGCAGTTGTGTGGAAAAGGGGTTGGTAAAATCAAATATCGACTGAGTCTCAAACTGGTGGACATAGAGGTTCGCCAGGCTGGGGGCAAAAACACTCCCCATTGAATGATGGCCCCCAGCCTGGCGAACCTCTATGTCCACCAGTTTGAGACTCAGTCGATATTTGATTTTACCAACCCCTTTTCCACACAACTGCTAGTGTGGAAAAGGTATATCGACGACATTTTGGTTATATGGCGGAGAGTGTGCTTTTGCCCCGTTCACGTGACATAGAGAGTTTTACACTATGGTCCGCCTGGTTTGCACATAAGCAGCTCTCCCTGTCCGTCGAGTTACCTTCCCCTCGTCTCAGTAGGGTCTCGAGGTACCGACGGACAGGTGAGTGTTTGCTAGCTTATGGGCTATAGTCTATCAGCATATCACTTTGGACGTTCCAGGGGAGGCCATACCTTACAGATATTACTTTTGTTGGATGCCTCTTCCTCTTTGGTTTTTAGCGAATCAGTTTTTTGGCTATATAGTCTTATCTGATTTTTAGCTCAATAGTCTGTCCTCACAGAATCCTTATTTAAACTTCTAGAGTTTCAAGTTTGGATCTTCTTGTGTATAGTTATGGGAATTCACATCTAGAATACATTCCAGTCAATAACAAAACTATCCCTATGCAATAAGATTCTCTTATAGATTTGATAAAATGTTCTGACATCAGTTTTTAGCTGGCCAGCAGACACCAATATCCTGTTATACTATCTTTTTCCAAACACTTAGTGGTAATAAAAATAGTGAGTTTCCATCAATTACTTCTTTTTGGTGTCTTTTCTCCCTATTTTCTTATCAGAGCGGGGCCTCATTGTCCTGAGGTGAGGCCATCTCCTAGCCAATGTGCGGGTGAGTGATTAATTTGTTGATCAGATTATAGTAAAAGAGTCTTGGCTCTATGGCCTTTTATGTCTGTAATCTCCATATGAGATTTTCTTGTTAATGTTCATAACATGTGTACTTTATTCTGGTATATACACTGTTTTTTTGTTTCAGGAGCAGAACTAATTAATCACCATGACTTCATCTCCTACCAATTTACCTATACAATACTGGTAGGTTATTGTGGTTTGGCATGGTATACAAAGTTTGATTTTCACAATCACTGTTGCAATGGAGGTCCAAACTGACTTGATCAATGTCATTGCAGAGCATATTGCTCAACTCAGCTCCAAAACAGATACAATTATTTCTCTTCTGACAAATAAAGAAACTACGGGATCATCCCTCCTAAAACTGCCTCCAACCAACATAGGTCCTGCAAGCCCCTTGCCCAACTGTGGTTGTGGGAGTATCATTGAGAAGCTGGCATCACTCCCCGTAATCCTGAAAGATATTCTGGGAGCAGTTAAAAAGGGTAACCACCAGGAGGAAACCCTAATATGAAGAATTCAAGCATTTCAATCGCTCACCTCTCGGAACATAAGAGCCCAGAAGGGGCTAGAGACTCCGCCATGTCACACCACTCAAAGGCTCAGCACAAAGCTTCTCCAAACTTGAATGTTTGGTCTCTTAAAGGTACGGAAAATCCTGATCCTCTGCTTCATGACAAGATGACCAAAAAGCAAAGAAAAAAAGCGAGGAAAGCCAGGTCCAAACCAAAAAGCAACCAAAAGATCACTATTGCCAATTTCTTTGAAAAACCTCCGATTGATCCTTCAATAGACATTGGACTTGCAACCATCCCTTCAAACACTACCATTAATCCGTCGGAAGGACGACCCTCCCCTCAGGCAAAAGTCCTGACCGCAAGCCCAAAACCGCTGATACAACCCGGCCTTCAGTCCAAGCATCACCTGAAGGTCAGAGCAAGCCCCCAAAGGTACTGGACCCCAGCACAAACATAAAACCAGCCTGTCTCCCCTATCAGAATCAAGATCAATCACGAAAAGTCCTCGTTTTTCTTCAAAGGTAGGGCAGATACCCCCACAAGGAAATTTATCCACAACCGGGGTCAATCTGCTCAGAAAAAACAGTCCACCGCATTCACCTTCATCAAGCACAAGTGGACGTCCCCCATCATGGAGGACGCAACGAAGCAGCGACCAAATACACGCACAGGTAGCACACAAACTAACTCCCATAAAAATAACAAAAACTGGGACTGAGAGACAGTGCATTAAGCCAAAACCAAAGGTCCCAGCGGGACCAACCGAACACAAAATGCGAACTATCGACTCCCATTTGACCAATTCTCCGATCATAATTACAAAAACCGGGCAAAATTGCAACTGCATAGTCCGGTCCAACCCCGCAATACAATCCAAAGACAACTACAAGCCACGAATCGTTATTTCTCCCGTAAGGGGCACCTGGGAAAAAGGCCCTACAGGGAGCGAGATTCAAAAAACAACTACAACTTGCTCTGCAAACAACCTCAATTCTTTAGTTCGCCGACCACAAGACCCACCAGTAATTCTAACCGCAGAACTAGAGCCAATCCTAACATTTACCCCTGAATACGAGACAAAGGGCTTGCACGACATCCTAAACAGAGGAAACTTGTTAAGATTATTTGGCCTGGTTCCCGAGCTTAGTGGAATAACTTCACAAGATCTAGTTTCAGTCGAGTTCTGTCCAAAATCCGAGCACTCAAATTCCGAAGTCTCCGTTACCACTTGGCCCTCAACGGAGATAGCAGCAAAGATTTTTGAAAACAGATGCCCATTCATACATTGGGGTATTACCCTTACGCAACACACGCGCCCGAGATACCCTTTCCCGCTTGTAAAAAGCCTACAGATCACAAACAGGGTGGACACTTCCAACTGTAAGCAAATTTCATGTCTCCAGGGCGCCCGTTCAGCTACCATAGTCCAAGAAACCGGTGAGCCCGACAAATGTCCAACCCAATCTCACATTGATGGGTCCCCCACACAGGATTGGTCATGGATTCCGTTTATCCTTAACCAAAAGCATTCCTAATAACCATGAACAGCCACCCCACCGTATATGGCCCAACTCTGCGATTAAGAAGACGGCTAAAACATCTAAAATAGACATCTGCAGTTGGAACATTCATGGGTTCAGTGGTATGGACCAAGACAGTGACACCTAACAGTTTTTTCATAAACACGACATTCTTTTACTACAAGAGACGTGGAACCTGGCACCACCCCGCCATCTCTGGCTTCACCGAATATCACATCCTAGCCGAGCGAACGTCCAAGTTCGGGCACCCGAGTGGAGGGCTATCCACATACATCTCACAGAGACTAAAATGGGAGCCAGAGCCACTGGACGTGGGACTTCGCTGGTGTGAGAAGTTGGCCTGGTATATGCTGCTCACTAGTTCTAGTGATCACCTTGTACCATGCCAAGGAACCCTTATGGTGCAGGTTGTAAAGTCAACCTTATAGACAAGCTATCCTAGGGGTAGCATGGACTAAGCAGTCTTAGGCTAAACTCTGTAAAGGCATGTGAAGCAAGCTGTTTTACCATACACAATCCCCTTGAATACCAAATGAAAGGACACCACACAGATATATATTGAAAATATATATAGATTTATTTCTACAAATATCCCTGATACTCTTTATGTTTTTTTTTTTTTTTTTTTTTACAACAACAGCGGTCCCCAACATTAAGAAATATCACCACATGATTAAAATATAGACAGAGTCAATCTATATTTTCAGAAAGACATGTCCAGCCGGACAGTGGTCTTTCAGAGTTTTTACTCAGAATTTATGTATTAAAATCACATAAAGATACCATCCAACAATCAACCAGTGTGGACCACAAGCCTGTGTCCAGTACTAACAGAGCAAGTACAAGGGGTGATGTAGACAGCAGAGAAGGGCTTTGTAAGGCGAAAACACATTACTCTATAAACAATACATTTGTACAGAGTATAACAGTCATGCACTTGACATTTCAGTAATAATCACAGTTTGGTTCCAGTGCATTAAAGGTCGACGGAGTTTCGGACCCCTATTAAATATCAGGGACCATCATCAGGACAAATACAATGAAAAGCCTTAGGTTAATTAAGCCTCTAAATGCCCGGGTGCCTCGGGCAATGGAAAGCACGCGATCACCCAGAGTCGGGTGGCGGCCGCCGCGGAATCGAGTATAATCCGTCGGCTTGCCAGGGTACCGCGTTAGTCGGTCTTCGGAATTATTCCTGGCGTGCACCTAATAATAATTCCGAAGACCGACTAACGCGGTACCCTGGCAAGCCGACGGATTATACTCGATTCCGCGGCGGCCGCCACCCGACTCTGGGTGATCGCGTGCTTTCCATTGCCCGAGGAGCCAGCCTTATCCCATGAGGCACCCGGGCATTTAGAGGCTTAATTAACCTAAGGCTTTTCATTGTATTTGTCCTGATGATGGTCCCTGATATTTAATAGGGGTCCGAAACGCCGTCGACCTTTAATGCACTGGAACCAAACTGTGATTATTACTGAAATGTCAAGTGCATGACTGTTATACTCTGTACAAATGTATTGTTTATAGAGTAATGTGTTTTCGCCTTACAAAGCCCTTCTCTGCTGTCTACATCACCCCTTGTACTTGCTCTGTTAGTACTGGACACAGGCTTGTGGTCCACACTGGTTGATTGTTGGATGGTATCTTTATGTGATTTTAATACATAAATTCTGAGTAAAAACTCTGAAAGACCACTGTCCGGCTGGACATGTCTTTCTGAAAATATAGATTGACTCTGTCTATATTTTATTCATGTGGTGATATTTCTTAATGTTGGGGACCGCTGTTGTTGTAAAAAAGTATGCTCCCCATGGTCCCTACTGACTAATTTTGGGGTCCCTTGTTGTCGTTAAATTAATGATACTCTTTATGAGCACAGAAGCAAATGCGTTAAAACAAAACACAGTTTAAATATACAAAGTTGCACAATTATGGATGAGCCCTAGGGGCCACCTAAACCATATACAAAAATAGTGGTATGAGAACCACTATGGGGAAAGTGAAGAGGCCTAGGGCCTGGGGAATCGCTGGAGCTGATTGGGACTAGCAGTGAAGAAGTCGGGAAAGGCCCGCGGGACTCGGGTGCAGTGCGGAAAGCGCACGCAATACCAATGCAATGTCAATGGTGCGTAAAAGTTACAAAGTTAGTTATTAAGGAACCTTCCGAGTGACCTAGAAGGATGAAACTTTAGACACAGACACTAGAGGTGTGTACCAGTGTGGGAACACCGGCGGAGCTGAGTTACCTCACCCACAGGAAGCGGGTGTATAGGGTCGAAGTAGTGTCGGGTTTCGTCACGCAGGTCGATGGTGCTTGGAGCTGAAGATGCTGCAGGCGGCTCGATGTGAAGAGTTCCGGTGGATCCAAGGGTGGATCTGAAGAGGTGAAGACCTGAAAGCAGAGGGGACAATGTTCAAAGTCACTAGCCAGTGACTACCGTGGAACCAGGACGGAACCAGGCGATGTCAGGTGCAACCAGGTGATGTCGTGAAGATTGTCTCTGCAGCCACGTGGACACGAAGAGGTCAAGGACGTCCAGGAGTCGGTCACGAGCTGTCCCACGTAGGCTCTCGCTGATGGCGGTGTCGGCAACTTGATTGGAGCAAACAGGCCTTGGCTAAAGCAAGCCACGCAGGAAGTGATTCAAGCTTCTCACTCGGACCAGCAAGGTCAGAGCGGCCGCTCCTTTTCAGGGGAGCAAGGGCCAGTCTGGAGCAACCAGACCAGTGGTGTAGTTTGTCGTTTTCGTCGCCAAGATGGCCGCTAGCCACGTGGCAAGTGGCCGGGATGGCGCGTCGAGTGGCACGGTGCAAAAGGGCCCCACGCAGATCGTGGAGATGCTGGGGGGCTGACCTTCGGTGCAAGGGCTGCTCGAGTTTGGGGCTTCTCAAACCCCAAAGCACAGCATCGAGGGTGCCTCGGGTGCTGCGCAGTCAGCTTCTCGGGGGTCTTTCAAGAGGTCCGGTCCCACGTCTCTCGGTGCCTCCACGGGTCCCTTCTTTGCAGGGACTGTGGATCGGGCTGTGAGAAGTCTGGGAGTCTGGGTCTTGTCAGGCTCTGGGCTCGGGCTCCGGCGGGAGGCGGCGGCAAAGCAGACGTTGAGTTGCTGGTTGGTGCCTGTGTTCACAGGGTGGTCACTCCTTGGCCACAAGGGAGATTCTCTTCCATCTTCTGAGCAGCAGAATGTCGAAGTCCAGTCTTCTTCTGTATTTCAAGTTGATTCAGGATGATCTGAAGTCTCAGGACACAGCTCCCACTCTTATTCGAATCTGGGGGGCCGGATCACCTACTAGGTCCCTCCTCTGGGTGGAACCAGGAAGGGGAGTGGTTACACCCCCTTTCCTTTGTCCAGTTTCGCGCCAGGACTGGGGCTGGAAGGCCCCAGCACCGGTTTGAACTGGCCTATGCACAGGGACACCTAGTGTGCCCCAGGCATGTCTGATTCTATTCAGCCCTGTCCTACCCAATACACAAAATCCTGTCTGGGGTGGTGCTAGCACCTCCCAAGGCAGGAACCCCTTTGTCCAAGCTGCCCTCGCTGGAAGGACTCCCAGCAGCAGGAGGTCAGACTTGTGTCTGCGGTGGCAGCATCCATCTTGTGATGCTGAGGCTCTGTTTAACTTTAACCGGGGTTCAGGTTAGGTACATGTCGTGTCCCTCTAGAAGGGTGGAATGCTACTCCCGTCGCCAGAACTGGCGAGGGGGTAGTATTCCAATTCGTATGACACCTTACTCGACATGTTTTGGTAAAGCCAAACCCAAGATAGCATTTACCGCGAGGTTCATAATGCACTTAAGAGTATATGGTATGGCAGTATCATGAAACAGCTAAAGGACATGGTTCCGAAAGCTGCAGACAGGCTCAGCTCATGCCAGAGCACTATCTCACATATTTCCAAGCACTCTGCCTCCAGGATTGATGAGGCCTTCCATAAGAGTGACTGATAGGAACATATGTGTCCATTTTAGGTTAGGTATAGGCATACTACACCTAAGTAAGGGGTGGTTACACCGACTTACCCCAGCTGAGTGATCAGCCAGTTGTGCCAAATATGGAGGCCAGGCCAGGTGTGGCATAATACATGCTGCAGCCCCTGGTAGGCCTTGGAAGCACCTATGCCCTGGGTACCTGGGTACACTGTTACAGGGGCCAACAAGGTGAACCAGTTCCAATGTCGTTATGCACCTAAAGTGCATGGGTAACAATTTAGAGAGAGAACAGCAGGCTGTGGGTCTGATTAGCAGGCCCACAGCCACATTAAGTCATAAACCAGTGATGCAAAAAGCAAAAATTTGGGGTGACCATAGGATAGCAGACCCTACTCTCCTACACAACCCCCCCAAACGCAGGGACATTAGACTAACCTTGACCAGTTGTGTCTTCATGTTCTAAGTGGAAGTACCTGGAGAGACCATCTGCATTACCATGGTCAGTCCCTGGGCGGTGCTCCACTGTAAAGTCCATCCCCTGTAGGGAAATGGACCACCTGAGCAGTTTGGGGTTTTCACCCTTCATCTGATTAAGCCATAAGAGGGGCTTATGGTCGGTCTGAATCTTGAAGTGAGTGCCAAACAAGTATGGTCTCAACTTCTTCAGGGCCCACACCACAGCAAAGGCCTCCCTCTCAATGGCTGACCAACGTTTCTCTCTGGGGGTCAGCCTTCTGCTAATGAAAGCAATGGGCTGGTCTTGACCATCTACATTAAGTTGTGAAAGCACAGCTCCCACTCCCAACTCAGAAGCATCTGTTTGGACAATAAACTCTCTTGAGTAGTCAGGACTCTTCAGGATAGGTGCAGAGCACATGGCCTTCTTCAGGTCATCAAATGCCTTTTGACAGTATTCTGTCCACTGAACCTTTTTGGGCATCTTCTTGGATGTCAGATCATTAAGAGGAGTCACAATGGACCCATAGTTCTTAACAAACTTCCTGTAGTAGCCAGTCAGGCCCAAGAAAGCTCTGACCTGAGTCTGGGTAGTTGGAGGAGTCCAGTCCTTGATGGTCTGAATCTTACTCTCCAGTGGTTGAACTTGGCCTCCACCCATAAGGTGGCCCAAGTACACAACCTTACTCTGCCCTATCTGGCACTTGGTTGCCTTGATAGTGAGGCCTGCCTTTTGCAGAGCCTCTAGCACTTCCTTCAGGTGGACCAGGTGATCCTCCCAGGTGGAGCTAAAGACAGCAATATCGTCCAGATATGCTGCACAAAAGTCATCCAACCCAGTAAGGACTTGATTCACCAACCGTTGGAAGGTGGCAGGCGCATTTTTCCAAACCAAAGGGTATCACCACAAACTGGTAATGCCCACTGGGGGTAGAAAATGCTGTCTTGGCCTTAGACTCCTCAGCTAACCTGATTTGCCAGTAGCCAGCTGTCAAGTCAAATGTGCTCAAATACTTGGCAGAAGCCAATTTGTCTATGAGCTCATCTGCCCTTGGAATTGGGTGTGCATCTGTCCTGGTGACAGCATTGAGTCCTCTGTAATCCACACAGAACCTCATCTCTCTCTTTCTGTCTTTGGTGTGAGGTTTGGGGACCAGAACCACTGGGCTAGCCCAGGGGCTCTCTGAAGGTTCAATGACACCTAACTCCAGTATCTTTTGCACCTCAGCCTTGATACAGTCTCTGACATGGTCAGGCTGCCTGTAATTTTTGTTCTTTACAGGAAGACTATCACCAGTGTCCACCACATGGGTACACCAGTTAGTCTGACTGGGTGTCAGGGAGAACATCTGTCGATATGATGGCAAAACCTGTCTACAGTCATGTTGCTGATGTTCAGTGAGGCTGCCATCTAAGGCCACACCATCAACTGAGCCATCCTCAGGATTCTGAGTCAGCAGGTCTGGGAGAGGGTCACTCTCTTCCTCCTGCCCCTCATCTGTAGCCATGAGCAAGCCCATGTCTTTCCTGTCAACATATGCTTTTAGCCTGTTAACATGGAGCACCCTGTGGGGGCTCCTGGGAGTTCCAAGGTCCACCAAATAGGTAACCTCTCCCTTTTTCTCAAGGATTGTATGGGGTCCAGACCATTTGTCTTGGAGTGCTGCTGGGGCCACTGGCTCCAACACCCATACCTTCTGTCCAGGCTGGTACTCAGTCAGGACAGCCTTTTGGTCATGCCAGGCTTTCTGTAATTCCTGGCTAGCCTCAAGGTTTTTGGATGCCTTCTCCATATACTCAGCCATCCTGGAGCGGAGACCAAGTACATAGTCCACTATGTCTTGCTTGGGCTTTTTGAGAGGTAACTCCCATCCTTCCCTCACCAGACATAGGGGTCCTCTTACAGGTTGCCCAAACAACAATTCAAAGGGGCTGAAGCCAACACCTTTTTGTGGGACCTCTCTGTAAGCAAACAGAAGGCAGGGCAGAAGGATATCCCATCTTCGCCTGAGCTTCTCAGGTAATCCTTTGATCATGCCCTTTAGGGTCTTGTTGAATCTCTCAACAAGCCCATTGCATTGTGGATGATAGGGAGTGGTGAACTTATAGTTGACACCACATTCCTTCCACATAGCTGTCAAGTATCCTGACATGAAGTTTGCACCCCTATCAGATACTACCTCCTTAGGAAACCCCACTCTGGAGAAAACTCCAAGTAAGGCCCTGGCCACAACAGGAGCTGTTGTGGTCCTAAGTGGAATTGCCTCTGGGTACCTGGTGGCATGGTCCACCACAACCAGTATGAATCTGTGCCCAGATGCTGTAGGGGGCACCCCCACCACCCCCACCACAGGTAATGGTATTAGGGGGGCCTTTGTGGTACCACCTGCTTTGCCACTTGCTTGGCAGGTTACACAGGAGCGACAAAACTCCTTTGTATCTTCTGACATGTGAGGCCAGTGAAAGTGACAGACAAGTCTTTCCCATGTTTTGTTCTGGCCTAGGTGTCCTGCTAAGGGAATATCGTGTGCCCAGGTAAGAAGGAAGCCCCTAAATTGCAGAGGTATGACCAACCTCCTGGTTGTACCAGGCTTGGGGTCTCTACCCTCTGAATAAAGGAGCCCATCATCCCAATAAACCTTATGGGTACCTTGAGCATTCCCAGTAGCCTCAGCAGCAGCCTGCTGTCTGAGGGGTTCAAGAGAAGGACAGGATAACTGAGCCTGCCCCAAGTCTGCCCTAGAAGGTCCCCCTGTCCCCAGAAAAACAACCTGATCAGGTTCAAGCTCTATAGGGACAGTTCCTTCAGGGGTCTCAGAATCATCTTCCTGTGAAGGCTGATCCTCACTTGTAGGCATTTGGGAAGGCACAGCCTTTACCCTCCTGTTCCTTGTCTTGGAAGGTACTTGGTCCATTGTTCCAGGATCCAAGACCTGAGGTTCAGAGAGGCACTTTTGGGCCTGTGACCTGGTCACAGCAAGGACATGTGATGATATCCCTAACATCTCTGCATGAGTCCTGTACTCAACTTCTGACCATAGAGAACTCTCCAGGTCATTGCCCAACAAACATTCTACTGGGAGATCAGCACTAACCACAACTCTTTTTAGGCCAGTTACCCCTCCCCAGGAAAAGTTAACAATTGCCACACTATGTGTAGTAGTGACATTGCTGGCATTGGTCACCAGGTAATTATCACCTGGTAGGTACTGTCCAGGGTCCACAAAGCTAGGCGTCACCATAGTGACACTGGCACATGTGTCCCTGTATGCTTGAGCCACTTTTTCATTAATTAAAGGTGTCTGTCTGTACTTGCCCAAATTATTGGGACTGACAGTAGGGGAAAAATCAATCTCCCCATCACAAATCAGAACAGCCTGTGTGGGGATTCTGACTAGGTCAGAATCTCCATCAGTTCCCAAGGTGATACCCACTACCCCCTTAGTCTGTGGACCAACACTGCCAACTGTACTAGTGGGTGCAGGTGCCTTAGGGGCTGCAGTGTTGGGGGCTCCACCCTTTTTACAATCACTTGTCCAGTGAGTGGTGTTTTTGCAAAAGCTACACCAGGGGTTTCTTTGACCTTCTTTCTTCTTCTTCTTGGAAGGTTGGGACCCACCCTCAGTATTAGTTTGGGGCCCTGTTGAAGACTTCTGGTCTTTAGCTTTCTGCTCCCCACCCTTCTGGTCTCTTTTCTTTTGGTCACCACCCTGGTTCTGGTTCTTTTGCTTAACTCTGGTTCTAACCCATTTGTCTGCCCTCTTTCCCAATTCTTGGGGAGAGGTTAGATCTGAGTCAACCAAATGTTGATGCAACTGCTGGTTCTGACAGTTATTTAAAATCTGTTCTCTCATAAGCAAATTGTACAATCCTTCATAGTCTGTAACCTTACTTCCCAGCAACCAGCCCTCCAGAGCCTTAGTGGCACATTCAACAAATTCAGACCAGTCCTGAGTCTGTGTCTTCTGGGTATCTCTGAACATTAACCTGTACTGTTCAGTGGTTAAGCCTAACCCATCAATCAGAGCACTCTTCAGGACCAGGTAATTTCTAGAATCCCCATCACTAACTGTGAGGAGTCTGTCTCGGCCTCTACCTTCAAAGGAGAGCCACAAGATTGCTGCCCACTGCTCCTGAGGGACCTGCTGTACTTTGCAAGCTCTCTCAAGTGCAGTCATCCATTTGTGGATATCATCCCCAACTTTGTAGGGGGGCACAATCTTACTCAGGTTTCTATTGTCATAGGACCTGTCTTTATCCTTAGGGATAGTGCTGCCACCAGTGGAACCTATTCAATTCAATTCAATTTAGCTTTATTCGATTTTAGTGCAAAAAATCATAAAAGCATACAGTTTAAAAAGCAGTTGTTAAATAAAACATACATACAATAATACATAATATCTGCATATTAAAAAGAGAAGCTTTTGCCAGCCCATGCGGGTAAGTGTCTTAGTTCTAATATACCATGGACAGTTCAGAATTTGATCAACCATCAATTTAATAAGGGTTCCAGTACTTAGAACTGTGGAGGAATAAGTCTTGACGGGTATAAGTAGGTAAACTTCTGTCCGTCAACATGTTACACCCTACCTTTAGACTGGATGTGGGGGACCGAGACATTCTAGGATAAAAATCATGCAAATCCCAAACGGAGATTGGACTGTCTCCCACTTGAGGTGCGCAAGTGCGCAGGTACGGGACAATATATCTTTGCCTAAATCTTACAAGCACCAAATCGCCAGGGATATCTTTATGGAGGGAACCCAGCCAACTCACCCTTCTTACACTCATTATTGTACCCACAAGATTGGGTGGCAGGGGTCTATTGTTGGTCAACCAAAATTTGACTTTGTTCAACAAGTCATGTTGTCTCTCAATTTTCCCTAAAGGAAGTGCTGGTACTCCCGCGAGGACACACACGAAAGGAGCTGCCTCCGGGGGAAGTTGGATGGGAGTGACTTTGTTATAGTGTTCTCTAGGGACTTCAAGGTGCGAGAAGGTTGGTGTAGGGGGGTTCTGCGAAGTATTTGGACTGGTACATTGGGGACTATTGGTTGGGTTAAGACCCTTTTACCATGAATAGTTGGCTTTGGGTACTTCGAAACGGAAGATGGATCGGAACATTTGGATGCTACAGTGTTTGAACTAGCTGGCAAGGTGGGCTTGGTGGACTTGATGGTTTCTTCTAATCCCTTCAGCCTGTCCCCTAGTAAAGTAATTTTATCTAGCAGTGGTGTTATAATAGAGGTGACCAATTGTTCGATAAAAGATAATAGCTCCACCTGTGTAGAGGATGGTAGGACAACTTGTTTGTCAGCAAACTCAGATATCGAAGAGGGGTTGCTGACAGGAAGTGTAGGGCTTAGGCACAGTGTTTGAGGTTTAGGTTGGTTCCCTATGTTGTTAACCTCGTTACATTTCCTTATAACGATTGAGGGATCAGGATTGGCGAGCCTTTGGGTATTTTGGATAACATCTTGTTTAGATGGTGGGAGGGGTTGCAGAGAGGTGGGAGTGTCTGATAATGCGCAGGAGCTTACAACAGGAAGCGGTGAATCCACTAAAACGTGTGAGGTTTTACATAAAAAATTTAACTCGTCTAACCACGAGAATGCTTGGTCAGCGTCCACCGACCGTGAGGTCTCAGAGGGCATTGCAGCAACTTTAAGGCCTGGGTCAGAGTCAAGATCAGTAGATAAAACACCACGTAGGTGTTCTTTACCTCATCCAAGCATATAGTCACGAAATCAGGGGGGAGGCCCCGTCCCGTCCTCCACGGGCCTCTGAGGGCCTTAGAGGGCCCACCCTTTGCCCGGGCTTCGCCCCGGGCGCTCCCGCGCGCTACTGCGCAGCGGTCTCCCCAAACAGTTAAGTAGAGGTAGGGCGGGGGGGCGTGACCGGCAGGGAGAGCGGCCTCAGCTGTTACGAGCAGGGACTCCTGGTCAATTGAGTCCCTGCCAAGCTGCTCGCAGCCCTGCCGGTGCAAAGAAGCACAGTTTTGGTCAATCACAAAGAGCCCCACAGAGGCAAGGAGTTCGATTTTTCAAAGGTCCCACGAGGTCCCACGGAGATCAGCAGCAACAGGTAGGGGCCTCAGACAGTCCGTAGGGCGCTCCCCTCCACAGAGTTTCCCGTAGTCAAAGCAGGCAGGGCAGATTATAACAGGGCGGGGGCGTGACCGGCAGGGAGAGCGGCCTCAGCTGTTACGAGCAGGGACTCCTGGTCAATTGAGTCCCTGCCAAGCTGCTCGCAGCCCTGCCGGTGCAAAGAAGCACAGTTTTGGTCAATCACAAAGAGCCCCACAGAGGCAAGGAGTTCGATTTTTCAAAGGTCCCACGAGGTCCCACGGAGATCAGCAGCAACAGGTAGGGGCCTCAGACAGTCCGTAGGGCGCTCCCCTCCACAGAGTTTCCCGTAGTCAAAGCAGGCAGGGCAGATTATAACAGGGCGGGGGCGTGACCGGCAGGGAGAGCGGCCTCAGCTGTTACGAGCAGGGACTCCTGGTCAATTGAGTCCCTGCCAAGCTGCTCGCAGCCCTGCCGGTGCAAAGAAGCACAGTTTTGGTCAATCACAAAGAGCCCCACAGAGGCAAGGAGTTCGATTTTTCAAAGGTCCCACGAGGTCCCACGGAGATCAGCAGCAACAGGTAGGGGCCTCAGACAGTCCGTAGGGCGCTCCCCTCCACAGAGTTTCCCCCAGTGGAACCTAATCCACTCTCTCTAGGCTGCCTTGCTCTAGCAAGTTTCTCTTTGGCCAGGGCAACTTCTAATTCTTGCTTCTGGATCCTAAGTTCAGCCTCTCTCATTTTGGCCTCATGTTCCCTTCTTTGAGGGCTAGTCAACTCCCTTCTGGAGTTGCCATGAGAACCTCTAGAAACATGGGAAGTATTGGATTCACCTGAGTGATTCCTACTCCTCCTATGCTCCTGGTTAAGTCCATTTGGGGGTCTGAATGGGTTGGACCCACCTTCAGTCCCAAATAAGCATAAGTTAGCCTGGTTAAGCCTGCTGACTAACACCTGGCTATTTCTACCATCATCAGAATCACTTTCTTCCTCCTCCTCCTCCTCTTCCTCTTCCTCAGGCCGAGTATTCCCAGGGGTCTGGTCTTCCTCATCTATCTGGATGACAGGGGCAGGGGCATCAGGGTTATCATCTTCAGAAGGAGAAACGTCCTCACCAGTCCCTAAGGGGCCTGGTTTGGAGTTCTTTAGAGCTTCAGACTTGTCTAACAGCTCTCTGAGGTGTCCTGCTGTAGGAGTAGGACCTGTTTTGATTCCTCTCATGGAACACAGTTGCCTCAGTTCCTTAAATGGAAAGATAGCAAATTTGGATGGTGCCCTTGGAGGGTCACTCTCAACAGAGTTGGGTCCAGTGGATCCCTCTGCTCCCGACATTGCTCTAGTGTGGTGGATGTGTTGCAATCTACCTACACTTGTGTTTTCCTACAAAACCTATCTAGTAGTTGTAGTCAGGGTGTGCTACTCCCTATCCTCTACAACAACTAAGTTCAGTAGAACGTAAGTATATCTAGTCTTGTTTTAGTGTACCTATCAGGTACCTGTATGATCTTTCAAATGATATTTCCAAAGATTGTAATGGTAAAACAACAGCAAGCTCAAATCCCAATCCGCTGCTCACCAATGTGAGAAGTTGGCCTGGTATATGCTGCTCACTAGTTCTAGTGATCACCTTGTACCATGCCAAGCAACCCTTATGGTGCAGGTTGTAAAGTCAACCTTATAGACAAGCTATCCTAGGGGTAGCATGGACTAAGCAGTCTTAGGCTAAACTCTGTAAAGGCATGTGAAGCAAGCTGTTTTACCATACACAATCCCCTTGAATACCAAATGAAAGGACACCACACAGATATATATTGAAAATATATATAGATTTATTTCTACAAATATCCCTGATACTCTTTATGAGCACAGAAGCAAATGCGTTAAAACAAAACACATTTTAAATATACAAAGTTGCACAATTATGGATGAGCCCTAGGGGCCACCTAAACCATATACAAAAATAGTGGTATGAGAACCACTATGGGGAAAGTGAAGAGGCCTAGGGCCTGGGGAATCGCTGGAGCTGATCGGGACTAGCAGTGGAGAAGTCGGGAAAGGCCCGCGGGACTCGGGTGCAGTGCGGAAAGCGCACGCAATACCAATGCAATGTCAATGGTGCGTAAAAGTTACAAAGTTAGTTATTAAGGAACCTTCCGAGTGACCTAGAAGGATGAAACTTTAGACACAGACACTAGAGGTGTGTACCAGTGTGGGAACACCGGCGGAGCTGAGTTACCTCACCCACAGGAAGCGGGTGCATAGGGTCGAAGTAGTGTCGGGTTTCGTCACGCAGGTCGATGGTGCTTGGAGCTGAAGATGCTGCAGGCGGCTCGATGTGAAGAGTTCCGGTGGATCCAAGGGTGGATCTGAAGAGGTGAAGACCTGAAAGCAGAGGGGACAATGTTCAAAGTCACTAGCCAGTGACTACCCTGGAACCAGGACGGAACCAGGCGATGTCGGGTGCAACCAGGTGATGTCGTGAAGATTGTCTCTGCAGCCACGTGGACACGAAGAGGTCAAGGACGTCCAGGAGTCGGTCACGAGCTGTCCCACGTAGGCTCTCGCTGATGGCGGTGTCGGCAACTTGATTGGAGCAAACAGGCCTTGGCTAAAGCAAGCCACGCAGGAAGTGATTCAAGCTTCTCACTCGGACCAGCAAGGTCAGAGCGGCTGCTCCTTTTCATGGGAGCAAGGGCCAGTCTGGAGCAACCAGACCAGCGGTGTAGTTCGTCGTTTTCGTCGCCAAGATGGCCGCTAGCCACGTGGCAAGTGGCCGGGATGGCGCGTCGAGTGGCACGGTGCAAAAGGGCCCCACGCAGATCGTGGAGATGCTGGGGGGCTGACCTTCGGTGCAAGGGCTGCTCGAGGTTGGGGCTTCTCAAACCCCAAAGCACAGCGTCGAGGGTGCCTCGGGTGCTGCTCAGTCAGCTTCTCGGGGGTCTTTCAAGAGGTCCGGTCCCACGTCTCTCAGTGCCTCCACGGGTCCCTTCTTTGCAGGGACTGTGGATCGGGCTGTGAGAAGTCTGGGAGTCTGGGTCTTGTCAGGCTCTGGGCTCGGGCTCCGGCGGGAGGCGGCGGCAAAGCAGACGTCGAGTTGCTGGTTGGTGCCTGTGTTCACAGGGTGGTCACTCCTTGGCCACAAGGGAGATTCTCTTCCGTCTTCTGAGCAGCAGAATGTCGAAGTCCAGTCTTCTTCTGTATTTCAAGTTGATTCAGGATGATCTGAAGTCTCAGGACACAGCTCCCACTCTTATTCGAATCTGGGGGGCCGGATCACCTACTAGGTCCCTCCTCTGGGTGGAACCAGGAAGGGGAGTGGTTACACCCCCTTTCCTTTGTCCAGTTTCGCGCCAGGACTAGGGCTGGAAGGCCCCAGCACCGGTTTGAACTGGCCTATGCACAGGGACACCTTGTGTGCCCCAGGCATGTCTGATTCTATTCAGCCCTGTCCTACCCAATACACAAAATCCTGTCTGGGGTGGTGCTAGCACCTCCCAAGGCAGGAAACCCTTTGTCCAAGCTGCCCTCGCTGGAAGGACTCCCAGCAGCAGGAGGTCAGACTTGTGTCTGCGGTGGCAGCATCCATCTTGTGATGCTGAGGCTCTGTTTAACTTTAACCGGGGTTCAGGTTAGGTACATGTTGTGTCCCTCTAGAAGGGTGGAATGCTACCCCCGTCGCCAGAACTGGCGAGGGGGTAGTATTCCAATTCGTATGACACCTTACTCGACATGTTTTGGTAAAGCCAAACCCAAGATAGCATTTAACCGCGAGGTTCATAATGCACTTAAGAGTATATGGTATGGCAGTATCATGAAACAGCTAAAGGACATGGTTCCGAAAGCTGCAGACAGGCTCAGCTCATGCCAGAGCACTATCTCACATATTTCCAAGCACTCTGCCTCCAGGATTGATGAGGCCTTCCATAGGAGTGACTGATAGGAACATATGTGTCCATTTTAGGTTAGGTATAGGCATACTACACCTACGTAAGGGGTGGTTACACCGACTTACCCCAGCTGAGTGATCAGCCAGTTGTGCCAAATATGGAGGCCAGGCCAGGGGTGGCATGATACATGCTGCAGCCCCTGGTAGGCCTTGGAAGTACCTATGCCCTGGGTACCTGGGTACACTGTTACAGGGGCCAACAAGGTGAACCAGTTCCAATGTCGTTATGCACCTAAAGTGCATGGGTAACAATTTAGAGAGAGAACAGCAGGCTGTGGGTCTGATTAGCAGGCCCACAGCCACATTAAGTCATAAACCAGTGAAGCAAAAAGCAAAAATTTGGGGTGACCATAGGATAGCAGACCCTACTCTCCTACAGCTGGGTTCAGGTAACCAAGATCTCGAAAAAACCGGATATGCAACTGTTACTAATAAACATCTACATTCACCCTGAGCAATCAAAAAAAGGAGAAATTGGCTGTCCTTATTAAACTCATAAAAACACTCAGAAAACAAACTTTCAAAGCTCGCTGTTACTATCAAGCGATTTTAACCTTAATCTAATTCAAGAAGACCAAAACAAACGGACCTCATTGACAAAAACCCAGGCAGAGCCTATTGCATCAACCCTTAAGCAACTGTCACTGCAGGGATTAACAATTCTAAATCCCATACTACCAGGCACAGCATCAGCACCACCGACGTACATGAGTGGCAAGTCATTATCAACCATCGACTTTACTTTTGTCAGTAACATCCTGGTTGACTCTGTAACGGATTATGAAATCATAACTCGAACAGAAAGTGACCACTTTCCACAAATTTTTTGTATCAACTTAGGGGTGCCGGAGTCTGCCCAGTTAACTGTTCTCTCCCACCAGGCAGAGAAGTTTAATTTACGTAAACTGCGATGGAGGGGCAGTGGTACGAAAGCCATCTTCGAATCCGCAAGTAGCTTCTTCTCTCAACACAAAAACGACCAAAATGAAGATTTGGTCGTATCCTGGACATATCTGTTAGAAAATTTGTCTCTTAAACACTCGGTTCAACCTGCACCGCAACATGGCCCGTTAGTCCACGGGAACCATGGTTTACCAATACCCTAAGGGAGGAAAAGAGAAAAATAGCCCGGGCACAACGGAAGGCATCAAGGATCATTACCCAGGGCCCCACGTCAAATCATCTTTTTGTTGGGAGATTAAGAAATAACTATCGTAACATGATGTGGAAAGCCAAGTCAAACCACAGGGAAGAGACATGGCTCAAACTGCTAGCAGCCAGTAAAAAGCGAAACACGAGGGACTTCTGGGACATCATTAACAAATTAAACCATGCTGATGCAATATCTCAGGATCCCGGCATCAGCAAACAAAGCTGGGAAACCCACGTAAAAAACCTCTACTTAAAAAGGGAATCCTGTATTCCAGTTAACCACCATCGCCCCAACAACATTTCATCGTCACTGTGCTTCTCGAAAGGTCTGTCAGACGAGTCATTAAGCTACCCTGACATAGGAAGGTCAAATCATCTGGGGTCTCAGCTGGACCTATTCTCCTGTGACAGAGTCAAAAGGTTTATTAACCATCTTAAAACCGAAGGCGCTCCAGGGCCCAATGGTATCCCCAACGCAGTATTTAAACATAACGCTGACTTTTGGGCAATTCATCTTTCCGCCTTGTTTAAACAAGTCTTTACTAGCAACCAGCAGCCCCCTTCGTGGACAGGCAACATTATTCACCCAATTTTCAAGAAGGGAGACAGGAGATTACCGCAGAACTATCGGCTCATATCTCTAATCGACGTGGAAGCCAAACTATACGCTTCTTGTATACTGGAGGAGATCCAGGACTGGGCCGACACCAACAACCTAATCCCAAATTATCAGACGGGCTTCAGAAAAGGGACAGGGACCAAAACAAATCTTACAGCTCTAGCACTCATGATGGAAAGAGCCAAAACCAACAACAATCGGCTATATGGCTGCTTTATTGATATCAGAGCGGCATTTGACCGTGTCAGCAGGGGGAGACTTTGGGCAAAACTTACCGAGTGGGGGCTGTCAAAAAATTTTCTGAACGCTCTCATGCTCCTCTATACAGACACTTGGGCCAGGGTGAAACAAGGACAGGGTTCAAGCCTTACGTCTAAAATTCCAACTGAGGACGGATTAAAACAGGGCTGCGTCCTGGCTCCATGTTTATTCAATCTCTTCCTGGGAGATCTTGGAAAAAGTCTCGGCCAAATTGCAAGCCATGCTCCGAAGCTCGGGAACACCCCAATGCCAATAATCCAATTTGCCGACGACATTGTGCTCCTAAGCAGAACCCCGATAGGGTTGCAAAGGCTGATAAACGCTCTAAATCTCTATCTGGACGAGGAACATCTGGAACTAAATAGAGATAAGACAAAAGTAATACGTCTTATCGAGCGAAAACCCATCAAATTCAATTGGTCATTTAACCATCTTGCTTTAGGGGTACAGCCCTACTATCGGTACTTGGGGGTCACCCTAGGCAAAGACAATTCAAAAAAAAAACATTCTGCGGTGCTAAAAGCTAAATCCCAAACTTTCATTTATGGATATGGGCGTCTCCTACAAAAACTGGGAGGCCCAAATTATACCCATCTTCTTAAAGTAATGGCCGCTCAGATCTTACCAGCTTTGTCCTACGGTCTGGTTACCTGGCTTGGGGGGGAGGCTGGTATACTAAACACTCTGCAAAACAAAATCTATAAAGTGGTATTTAAATTACCGAAGTGCGCCTCGCCAGCCCAGGTGCGTCTCGAATTTGGTCTTCAGAATCAAATCCTCAGGTCCAAATCAAGGTTCGTTAAATTTTGCCACAAACTCCGTGCTGCTGATCCACATACATTAAATAATCTCTATTGGCAAGAAATCAATATTGACCCTACCCAGCGCTGGGCCACCCATCTTCAAATTTGCCTTTCGGACCTCGGATTGCTTGAAGCATGGAACAAAAAAATAGACCAGGCTAGTTTTTGTAAAATTACCAACTTAAATACAAAACTGAAGTCATTACTGGTAGACAAACAAACATTGACCCTTCGACGCCACGCCTGGACCGTTATTTCCTCCTACCAACTTCAACAGCCTCAGGCTTACTTGGCAACACACTTTAGCCAACACTTAAAAAAGATTCTCATCAACCTCCGCATGGGCCTCCACGAGTCCAAGGACCTAAGACATTCCTGGAAATCTCAAGACAACTGCCCAAAATGTAGACTCTGTGGCTACCGAAACGAATCTTTAATTCACTTATTTTGTGTGTGCCCATTCCTCATGGTAGCCAGAAAACAGTTTTTACGGGACATTTTAAACAAAATGAACATAAGAACATGTCCCCAGGCCGTTATAATTTGTCTGGGAGGTTCATCACTAATCCTGACTTGTAGGGGTCTTAAATTTATGATTGAAATTGGAAAGCAGCTACAGGTCTCTGCATGATCTTGTTACACACTGCCTGAGGCTACTCCCCCACGACGTTCGCAACGCGTCCCGACAAAGTTTTAACCTTTTCTTTTAACTTTGACATTATCTTTTGTTTTAGCAATTTAATGAAATTTGTTTTGTGCATTTAGGCCAACTGTACCTTTGCTATTGTAAGGATTTTTATTAATTCAACAATAAAAAAAATGTCATTTCATTTCATTTCATTTCACTGTTGCAGTAGTGTTCCATGAGGTCCTGAAGAAAGCCTTCCAAGGCTGAAACATGTCGACCGTTTGATCTATCTCATAATGGTAATATTTGTTTACATCCATTTTTTCACTCTGCTTTTAACGTTGGCACCATGGTGACCGTCTCAATAAAGGTCTTTCAGGCACCATGCTAGCCAATTTTATTTCACTTTCTTTATAGCACACTAGCTTTCTACACTGCAACTATTCTTCTTTCCACAGCCCTTGACACACTATTACCCAACTCTACATCTTTGGCGAACCACTTACTAGTTGTTGTACTCACACTTCTTTCTTAAGTGAGACACCTAGTAGACACCAGGCTGGTGTTCTTTCAACCCAGATGATGAAGTTCCGCCAATGGGTGGGCTGATGGGTTCACATCTGTTCCTTCCTTACATTCTAACAGCTCCCGGAGTCTCCCGAGGCGACTCCGGGAGCAACGAGACTTTTAAAGCAACTTTTGCTTTTTTTAAAACTTGCCCACACACCTGCACTGCGCCCCGAGCCCGGCGCTCGGATCCTTCCTGGCTGCCCCTTCCCTGCACGCGACCAGAGACCAGACCGCCGCCGCTGATCGCCCCCTCCTCGCCTGAATCTCGGAGGGGACGGGCGGCTTCACCATCTTGGGCGGGTCTGGCCTCGGCGCTGCAGCGCTTTGGCTCCTCCCCCCCTGGTTTACTTCTTAAGGAGCCCATTCACCTGGGCGCATCGACCTGCTGCTGATCTCCCGAGGCGACTCCGGGAGCAACGAGACTTTTAAAGCAACTTTTGCTTTTTTTAAAACTTGCCCACACACCTGCACTGCGCCCCGAGCCTGGCGCTCGGATCCTTCCTGGCTGCCCCTTCCCTGCACGCGACCAGAGACCAGACCGCCGCCGCTGATCGCCCCCTCCTCGCCTGAATCTCGGAGGGGACGGGCGGCTCCACCATCTTGGGCGGGTCTGGCCTCGGCGCTGCAGCGCTTTGGCTCCTCCACCCTCTGTCCCGCCCCCTTGATCCGCCCTCTTCATGTGTCGTCCCCACATAATTGTTCCTGTCTTCCGGCGGCGCAGCGGGCGCGACGAAGGCGCGCCGAAGTTGCGCCTAAGTTAAGCCCGTCTGCGCCCGTCCGCAACGGGCCGAGACCAGGGGCCACACACTCTGCCCCTCGCTTGGTCTACACTGCTGCCCAACTTATTGCACTATCTGCCTTTCCCTCTCCTGCTCCTCTCCCCCTTCATCACCTACAATCACTTGGTATTCTCTCTTCTCCTCTACTTCACCTGACACATCTCTCTTCCGACTCTCCTTCTCTCCCCTCTATTTCATCCCCGGTTCCTCCCTCCCCCTCGGCCCCCACGGTTGCCTCTGCCTACCTACTTAATACCCGGTCCGCAGTTAAACACCAGACAGCACTTTTCAATCTTTTAACCACTGATTTTCCAGACTTCTTATTTTTGACCGAAACCTGGTTCACTACTGACTCCCTCCCTGATCTTCTAGCCATCCTCCCTGACACCTACTATGCCCTCCGAGCTGACCGCCCGGATGGCAAGGCCGGCGGGGGGGTGGCGATGATTGTCCGGTCGCCACTTAAATTTCAGCTCCTTCCTCACCCCCCTATTTCTAACGTGGACTACCTGGTGGCCCGTTCTCTCAATCTCCGTTCCCCCCTCACTGTGGTTCTTGTCTATCGCCCCCCTCAATCGGTGCCTTCTTTTGTAGCCTCCATCCAGGAGTTGCTGGCCACCCTGGTGGTCAACAACTCCTCCGTGCTCCTTCTTGGTGATTTTAATTTCTGGCCAGGAGATCCTAAGGAAGACTTTTCTTCCAAAGACTTCTCTGCCACTCTTCACTGTCTGAACCTTACCTCTCACGTCACAGCCCCGACCCACGTGCACGGCCATATACTTGACCAAATCTGGTCATCGTGTCCCCTTGCCGTACCTCCCTCTATCGCTCCCTGTGTCTGGTCCGATCACTTTATTATTTCCTTTTCTGTTCACGTAGGTGTGGTTGACAAACCCTCTCCCCCTAAAAACCTTCTAGCCCGCAACTGGAACCAAACCGATCTTGATTCCCTTTCACTCTCTTTGGTTTCTTCCGCTCCTGATCTTACTTGTCTTCCCCTTGAATCCCAGGCCAAAGCTCTAAGTACATGGCTTGCTGCTTCGTGTGGCCCCGCTTAAAAAGATCAAAGCGGTCCGTCCATACGATGCGCACAAATGGCTTTCCACTGAGCTCAAAGCACTAAAACTTGATCTCAGGCGGGCGGAACGCCTCTGGAGACGTCAGTATTCCCCTCCTCTGCGCGTTCAGTACAGACAACTTCTTACCAACTACAAAAAAGCAGTCCTTAATGCCAAAACCTCTTATTTCACGGAGAGAGTATCGCTCTCCGTGAATAAACCCCGTGAAATCTTCTCTTTGGTCCGCAATCTTACCACTTCTGATCGTTCTTCCCCCGGCTTGGTTCCCTCCCAATCCCTCTGTCTTTCACTCAATAACTTTTTTATCGACAAGATTGCGAAAATTAAAGCTAACATTCCTAATGTGCCTCAGCCTATCCTCACCAGCCCTGGCACTCCCCCTTCCTCCTCCCTTGACACTTTCCCCCCTATCTCCCCTGACTTGTTCCGTAACTACCTGTCTAAAGTTAAATCCGGTTCTCCTCTGGACGGCGCTCCTGCGCGTATCCTCAAAACCCTTTTCTCTAACTGTCCTGGTCCTCCCCTCACTCTTCTCAACTCCTCATTGGCCTCCGGTGCTGTCCCCTCTTCCTTTAAATCTGCTGTTGTTCTCCCTATCCTAAAAAAACCTGGTCTAGATCCTTCCCTCCCCGCTAACTTCCGTCCCATTTCCCTTCTTCCCTACTTGGGCAAGATCCTAGAGACCCACGTCACCTCCTGCCTTTCCTCATACATCGAGGACAATGGCCTTTTAGCTTCCCACCAGGCGGGCTTCCGCCCTGGCCATTCTACAGAAGCGGTGGTTCTCGCGGTCTCGGATGAACTTAAGGGCAAGGCAGATGTTAACCTTCCCCAAGCCCTGGTGCTTCTCGACTTGTCCGCTGCGTTTGACACGGTCGACCATTCCATTCTTCTCGACCGTGCCTGCGCAGCGGGCATTCGGGGCGCGGCCTTCTCCTGGCTAGCATCCTTTCTTCAGGATAGGCATCAGGCCGTTCATCTCTCTGGTTTCTCTGCCCCCTCCTGTCCGGTCACCTGTGGTGTTCCTCAGGGCTCCTCTCTTTCCCCTCTCCTCTTTAATCTGTACATCTATCCCCTTGTTTCTTCTCTTCTCAAACTGGGGGTCTCTGTATATAATTACGCCGATGACCTTCAGCTTGTCTTTGATCTGTCCTCTTCTCCCGATTCTATCCCCAAGTTCAGTTCCACCCTTATCTTTATCTCTGAGTGGATGAGCGCCAACCATCTTAAGCTCAATCCCGATAAGACGGAACTTGTCCTCACGGGTGGCCCTTCTAACCCTTGGTCTCCTGCACATTGGCCCCCTTCTTTTGGCCCCCCCCCACGCCCTCTTCCTCTGTCCGCACCCTTGGCATTAAAGTCAGCTCTGACTTAACTATGCACAGCCAGATCAGTTCTGTTGTGTCTGCATGTTTCCTCTCCCTCCGTCTTATCCGGAAGATTTCTCGCTTTTTCACCATCGACGCGCTTAAAACCATAGTCTTGGCTTTAGTCATCTCTCGCCTCGACTATGGCAATGGCCTGTACGTGGGCATTCCTTCCCACGAATCCCGACGTTTACAGGCCATCCAAAACCAAGCTGCCCGTCTCATTCTCTCCCTCCCCAAATCCTCTCACATTACCCCGGCTTTGAAATCCCTTCACTGGCTCCCCATCCGCTTCAGATCCCTTTTCAAACTAGATTGCTTTGCCTTTCGTGCCCACTCTCGCTCTGCCCCTGCCTACATCACTTCCCTAATTTCTCCCTATGTTCCCAGTCGCACCCTCCGGTCTTCCTCTCTCTCCCTTCTTCACATTCCCCGCTTTCGCAAATCCAGATCCGGGGGCACTCGTCTTTCCGTCTTGGCTCCCCAGTTCTGGAATAGTCTCCCACTTCATCTTCGTTCCATTCCTATTCTCAGCCATTTCCGTAAAGCTTTAAAAACTTTTCTTTTTTCTTTGGCTTACCCTTCTTAGGTTCCCTTGTGTCCCCCTCTGTGAGTTTTGTTCCAGGTCCCCCAGCGCCAGGAAGCCACTTGGCAGCAGTGCGCTTTATTAAATATTGTTTTCATTTCATTTCATTAGACATCTGAGGCCACGATTGACCTTAGTACCCCATGTGTGTTTTCTATTAGTTTCTAGGGGTAGGGTGCTGTCAGGTCTTTAAGCTTACACCCCTTCCAGACCCTCTTCACATTTTGTATTTTTCCTTGATATGCTGCCTATGTCATTGTTTAGCCTAACGTGCTATTTCTTATTGAGACTGTGCTGACGGACTTTGATAAGTGGAATCTGAAGGAATTGGATAACGGGTTGTTTCTTTATTTCAGGGAATGACCAAAAGTTTGATTGAAACAGTGGTGTCTGCTTAACTTCCTCCAGTGACGAAGAGGAAGAGGAAACGACGTCACGGATTATTATAACATGGACTATCTGGACTGGTTATCATAGAGATTGCCTCATTGTTCATGGGATGTGTAGTTTACTTGATGTTATTTTGTTTTCTTTGAACTTGCTGTGCATAATAAAGTTGAGAAGATTATGCATAATCCTCGCCTCCTAGTCCTTAATAGAATCGAAACTTTCCTTCTCGTAAACTAGGAAATTTTTCATTATTGCAGCACTCCTGCACTAGGCTTTTTCATTGGACAATAATGTAAGCTGGGGGCGTGGGTTATAAATTCCGCTCTATCGGGATTATTATCAGCACGTCGTGTAGGTCTCTTCATGGCCACCATCAAGCTGCTCCGGACCAGTCTCGACGGCCTAAAAGTGACAACACAGGAACCAGGCAGGCAGTTGGAAAAAGAATGGCGCCTGCAGCCACGGTAAACGAATCCATTCCCCCCATGTTATGGAGCTAAATGACTACGCCGCAGAGATGTAGGAGCTGCTGCTTCCCACGGTAAGATGTTTCAAATCTGCACACACATTTAGTCACTCACTGAGACAGCAGTCTCAGCACACGCAAAGCTTAAGTGCTGACAGCCGGCATATATATCTTTCAGAGAGCAGTGCTGTGCACTAGGCCTGGCCTGGCTCACCGTGAGTAAAGTATTTTTTACCAGTCTGGGGTTATATAGGAGCAGTTGGAAACACTACATCAGACTGGAACATAAATACACAGGGGCGAAGGACAGGGCTCAAACTGCAATGCGGGGGCAGGAGAATTACACAACATGACAAATCACCGTGTGGCTGTTTTAAAGCCACACCGGGATTGCCCATTTGCCTGTGAAAGTCTCTCCCTCGCAGTGCTCCCTCCTTTTGCACTGCACAGCTGAACAGCTGAACACTGTGCAAGCAGTGAGGGAGTGAAAATAAGAGCACTGCTGCTGTCAAGAGAGACGCTAATATGCACAATCCTGAAAAGGTAATAACACTGTTAATGAGAATGACTTAATTTCGATTTTTCTTTAAATGCCTATGGAAGTGGTTACATGTGGGAAAAAGTTGCTAGAACATTGCACTGTGATGTATATAACACTTTATAAACTACCGAAGGTGTCAGAGCCCAACAAGTTCAACTTCTTAGTGGTGATTAACGGCCTCCCTGGTACCACTATTAACACCCCTTCGAACTTGGCTTCCTCAGTAGTGGGTGCAGCTGTACCACCCCCAATGCTTCATTCCAGGCTGTGATGCTCGGATCCTTGGGCCTACGTTTCCCTGGTGCAATACCACTAGGGCCCACTGTCATGAGGGTGCCCAGTTCTGCCCCCTGCAACCTTTTTGTGGCATTAGGCCATGAGTACTGGTCTGATGTCATCGGGTACTCAAGCTTGCTGCCCCCCAAAAAATGCATGAATCTCTTTAAAACCCACGTCAGTGACGTCATCGTCTTTCAGGCAGGTAAGACGTTTAGATTATGAAGTGACGTGTTGGGATTGGTGCCGCAGCCACTCCATCGACAGCCACTTTTACGCCCACCACTTTCAAAAGTCACCAACCGCCACTGCCTTAGAGTACAGTTACGCTTACTGCCTACATCCAGAAATTGGCCGGCATAGCGATGTAGGAGAGTAGGGTCTGCTATCCTATGGTCACCCCAAATTTTTGCTTTTTTGCTTCACTGGTTTATGACTTAATGTGGCTGTGGGCCTGCTAATCAGACCCACAGCCTGCTGTTCTCTCTCTAAATTAATGCCCATGCACATTAGGTGCATTACGAAATTGGAACTGGTTCACCATATTGGCCCCTGTAACAGTGTACCCCAGGTACCCAGGGCATAGGTGCTTCCAAGGCCTACCAGGGGCTGCAGCACGTATTGTGCCCCCCCTGGCCTGGCCTCCATATTTGACACAACTGGCTGATCACTCAGCTGGGGTAAGACGGTGTAATCACCCCTTACTTAGGTATAGTATGCCTATATATAACCTAAAATGGACACATATGTTCCTATCAGCCACTCCTATGGAAGGCCTCCTCAATCCTGGAGGCAGAGTGCTTGGAAATATGTAAGATGGTGCACTGGCATGAGCTGAGCCTGTCTGCAGCTTTCAGAACCAAGACCTTTAGCTGTTCCATGATACTGCCATACCATATACTCTTAAGTGCATTATGAACCTCGCGGTTAAATGCTAACTTTGGTTTGGCTTTATCAAAACATGTCGAGTAAGGTGTCATACGAATTGGAATACTACCCCCTCGCCAGTTCTGGTGACGGGGGTAGCATTCCACCCTTCTAGAGGGACACGACATGTACCTAACCTGAACCCCGGTTAAAGTTAAATGTGCGCCTTAGCATCACAAAATGGATGCTGCCACCACAGACACAAGTCTGACCTCCTGCTGCTGGGAGTCCTTCCAGCGAGGGAGGCTTGGACAAAGGGTTTCCTGCCTTGGGAGGTGCTAGCACCACCCCAGACAGGATTTTGTGTATTGGGTAGTACAGGGCTGAATAGAATCAGACATGCCTGGGGCACACAAGGGGTCCCTGTGCATTTGCCAGTTCAAACCGGTGCTGGGGCTCTCCAGCCCCAGTCTTGGCGCGAAGCTGGACAAAGGAAAGGGGGTGTAACCACCCCCTTCCTGGTCCCACCCAGAGGAGGGACCTAGCAGGTAATCCGGCCCCTAGATTTGGAATAAGAGTAGGAGCTGTGTCCCAAGACTTCAGATCATCCTGAACTCGACTTGAAACTAAGAAGAAAACTGGACTTCGACATTCTGCTGCACAGAAGACTGAAGAGAATCTCCCTTGTGGCCAAGGAGTGACCACCCTGTGAATACAGGCACCAACCAGCAACTCGACGTCTGCTTTGCCGCCGCCTCCCGCCGGAGCCCGAACCCAGAGCCTGACAAGACCCAGACTCCCAGATATCTCAGAGCCCGATCCACAGTCCCTGAAAAGAAGAGACCAGTGGAGGCACCGAGAGACGTGGGACCGGCCATCTTGAAAGACCCCCGAGAAGCTGACTGCGCAGCACCCGAGACACCCTCGACGCTGTGCTTTGGGGTTTGAGAGGCCCCACCACCGAGCTGCATTTGCACCGAAGATCAGCCCCCCAGCATCTCCACGATCTGCGTGGGGCCCTTTTGCACTTTGCCACTCGACGCGCCATCCCGGCCACTTGCCACGTGGCTAGCGGCCATCTTGGTGACGAAAACTACAAATAACACCGCTGGTCTGGTTGGTTCAGACTGGCCCTCGCTCCCCTGAAAAAGAGCACCCGCTCTGACCTTGCTGGTCCGAGTGAGAAGCTTGCATTGATTTCTGCGTGGCTTGCGTTAGCCAAGGCCTGTTTGCTCCGATCAAGAAGCCGACACCGCCAACAGCTAGAGCCTTTGTAGGACAGCCCGTGACCAACGCCTGGACGTCCTTGACCTCTTCGTGTCCACGTGGCTGCAGAGACAATCTTCACTTCTTCACCTGTTTGCACCCGACATTGCCTGGTTCCATGCTGGTTCCACGGTAGTCACTGGCTAGTGACTTTGAACATTGTCCCCTCTGCTTTCAGGTCTTCACCTCTTCAGATCCACCCTTGGATCCACCGGAACTCTCCTCGACGACCCGCCTGCAGCATCTTCATCTCCAGGCACCATCGACCTGCGTGACGAAACCGGACACTACTTCGCACCTGTGCACCCGCTTCCTGTGGGTGAGGTAACTCAGCAACGCCGGTGTTCCCACACTGGTATACACCTCTAGTGCCTAGGTCTAAAGTTTTGTACTTCTAGGTCCATCGGAAGGTTCCTTAAACACTAACTTTATAACTTTTACGCACCATTGACATTGCATTGGTGCATGCGTGCGCTTTAAGCGCTGCACCCGAGTCCCACGGGCCTTTCCCGACTTCATCACTGTTAGTCCCGAACAGCTCCAGCGATTCCCCAGGCCCTAGGCCTCTTTCCTTTCCCAATGGTGGTTCTTATACCACTATTTTAGTATATGGTTTAGGTGGCCCCTAGGGCTCATCCAAATTGTGCAACTTTCGTGTATTTAAACTGTGTTTTGTTTTAACGCATTTGCTTCTGTGCTCATAAAGAGTATAGGGGATATTTGTAGTAAATAAATATATATATATTTTCAATATATATCTGTGTGGTGTCCTTTCATTTGGTATTCAAGGGGATTGTGTATGGTAAAACAGCTTGCTTCACATGCCTTTACAGAGTTTAGCCTAAGACTGCTTTGTCCATGCTACCACTAGGATAGCTGGTCTATAAGGTTGACTTACAACCAATCATCATAAGGGTTGCTTGGCATGGTACAAGGTGATCACTAGAACTAGTGAGCAGCATATACCAGGCCAACTTCTCACAAGCGACATTTGCAAATATGCAAAAACAGTACAATATGAGGGCAGGGGAGTACACAGCAAGCCGCCTACAACCCCGTCGGGCCAGCCGCGTTGGCAGGAATGTCTGTCTATAATGGCAGGTTTATCATTGCATGTATAAGCTAACACAATCAGTAACAAACATCTGAGGCATCTGATAGGCAATATATAATACAAAAATTGAGGAAAGAGTCAGTTCCACTTTCATGTTGCACACTAAAGAAATATGGCTATGAAAAAGGGGCATTATGGCCTACGAACAACATAAAGGCGACACATATCGTCCCAAGTCTACCGGTGTGCACTGGATATATGCTCCATCGAGGAGTATCATCCGGGGGCAGGTAATAGTTCTCACAAGGGTTCCACATCATTATCTGTGGCATGTTCCAATAAATAAGTTTGCAACGGGCCCCAGATATCCTTAGGGCGTGAGGAAGGGGGTTGGAGCTCTGCATAGATATGTATCTGCTCTTGGCAATATGTTAAGTCCCGGAGCCAGTCCTTAAATTTTGGCGCACTCCCCCTCCCCCATCGGCAGGCAATTTTCCTCTTGGCGAGTAATAATGCTATGGAAGTGTACTTCCGCATTTTTGCGATAATTGGCTCAGGGTAACCTAACAGGGCAGTAAGTGGGTCAGAGGGGACCTGTAATCCTGTCATGAGATCTAGTGCAGCAAATACCTCCACCCAGTAACACTGTATCGGTGGACAATCCCATGCTAAGTGTAGAAAATCGGCTCCTTCTCCTCTGCATCGGTCACAGCGATCGTTGTCTTGCAATTTCAACCTGTGTAGTCGTGTCAGCGTGTAATACAGACGATGCAGGTATTTATAGTGTATTAGACTGAACCTGCTACTGGCGGAAATTTCCCCTGTTTGTGCGCAGCAAAATGCCATTGTTCTTCTGTTATGGGATGACCAAGCTCCTCCACCCATCTTCCCTGAGCCGATAACAGGCCGCATTCCCTAGTGGTTTTGCCGGTGTGGTACAATTTCGATAATACATGTGCAGGGGAATCTTGCTGTAGCAGTGCGTGTAGTGGGGTCATCACTTGGGGTTCCAAAGGGAAATTGGGTGTGGCAGTTTGATGCCCTTGGGCTAAGTTGCGCGGTATAAGTCTCCCCTCACTCACTCAGTTTTCACATCTTGTCGAAGCCTAATGTAATAAAAACGATCCAGAGGTGTAGGGACTGTATTTTTAAAAAATTTGTCGCTGGTACTAAACTTCCCATTAGTGTATAGGTGTCCCCAGGTGTGTATGGAGAGTTTGCGGAGGAGCTGTTTACAACCGCCTTCTAGTGTGACTGGGAGGTCCCGTCGCCCGTGCAGTGGAAGGAGAGGAGAATATAATGGAGGGCATGTGGTTATTTTAGCTATGTCGTGCCATGCGCTGACGGTACATTGCACGGTGGTAGACGCTATATGTCTGGGAATGGCAGGAAGACTGAGATAGGCGGTGCTTGGGATGGGGCGCATGTACTCATCTTCTATCGCCAGATGGGGCATGTGGGGGGGGCTTCATCCAATACGTTGCAAAGTGCACCTGTGCACAACTGAAGTATAATTCGATGTCTGGCACGGAGAACCCGCCCGCGTTAAAAGGGAGTGTAAGTGTGTCCCATTTGAGCCTGGCTTGTTTCCCTCCCCAAATCAGTCGTATTAGTTGAGTTCTCATGGCGGAGAAGAAATGACGGCTGGGGGCATATGGGATGTTGATGAATAAATACAGGAGTTTGGGTAAAACGACCATTTTAATTAATGACACTCTGCCAGCCATAGATAAAGGTAGTGTTATCCACCTTGTGATTTTGTCGGCGATAGAGTCCAGAGCGCGTCCATAGTTGGCTGTCATGAGTTCGTCACGTGTGCGGGACACCGTGATACCCAAATAGGTGAGAGTGTCATCACACCATTTAAGGGGAAAATCCGGGGTAAACTTTGCGGTGGATTCAGTGAGTGGATAAATCTGGGATTTGGACCAGTTGATGTTGCCTCCCGATAAGTGCCCGAACAGAACGAATAAACGCAATATGGGGTTCAGGCTGATGTCAGGCTGGCGCAAGTATAAAGTAATGTCATCTGCATATAAGGATATGAGAATCTGCCGCTCCGGGTAAATGATGGCATAGTCCCGATGGTGTTGTCTAATTTTAGCAGCGAGAGGTTCACTAGCCAATGCAAATAAGAGATGGGAAAGAGGACATCCCTGCCTAGTGCCTCTCGCCATAGGGAAGGAGGAAGAGCGCAGATCATTCACCATAACAGTGGCACGAAGACCCGTATACAATAAATTTATCCAGGCTAGAAAGGGGGAGGGAAAGCCCATGCGTACCAAAACAAAGGAGAGATAGTCCCATTCCAGGGAGTCAAATGCCTTGGTGGCATCGAGAAATATGGCGGCCGCTTTTTCCCCGGTTCGATATCTTGGAGTAAAGCGAACAATGTTCTCAAGTTGTGGGCTGTACTCCTGGTCGGGACAAAGCCCGATTGGTCCAGGAGGACCAACACTGGCATAAGAGGGGTGATGCGATTGGTGATTAGTTTAGCAAGGATTTTTGCATCGACATTAATAAGTGAGAGGGGTCTGTATGAGTCGAGCTGTGTAGGTGATTTACCCGGCTTAGGCAGCGATATAATGAGAGCTTCGCGCATCATTCGGGGCAGAATGCCGGTCTCGCGGGCCTCCTCAAACACGTGACGAAGTATCGGGATAAGGAAATGTTTATACAATTTATAGAATTCAGCCGGAAGGCCGTCAGGCCCCCAGGGCTTTGCCAAATTGTAATTGCATGATGGCTGAGACGATTTCCTCGTCTTCATGGTGGGCTAATAAGAATTCTCTTTGGCCATCTCCCAGCTAAGCTATGGCAGTGTCGTCAAAGAATGATTCAAAGTCTGCAGTGGTATGACGATGGGAAGACTACAGATCTTTATAGAACTGTTTAAACGTGGCTAAGATATCCGAAGAATTTCTATGTATCAGTCCGTCCTCATCTTCAATTTCTAAGACGGTGTTGGTAAAACGTGGAGGAAGGACAGAGGAGGTCAGAGCTCTGCCTGGTCTCTCACCTTCCCCATAGCGTCGCGCTTTATGGTATTTACCCCTAAATTTACACTCACGTTCTGAAGTGCCTTGATACTCAGTAAGTAACAACAGATGTGCCTGTAATGTGGGGGAGGGTGCAGAGTGAAGATTAGATTCAGTTTGCTTGAGTTCTACCTCTAATTTGTGAAGTGTGTTTCTAATGTCTTTCAGTATTCCGCCTCCCTTTGCCAGGCATATGCCCCGCATGGTGACCTTAAAGGCCTCCCATACAGTAGAATACAGAGAGACAGAGCCTATGTTACAATGGAAGAAGTCTGATATTTCTTGTTCTACTTCATCCTTAAAGACAGGGTCAAGGAGGAGCTGCGGATTGAGGCGCCATGCTAAGTATGGAGGCTCCTCCTGCGGCGATGTTAGTCAGCAGCACTGGAAAGTGGTCCAAATATGTGCGTGGTAAATAAGTGACGCGCGACGCCCAAGACGCCAGATCTCTGTCCACAAGCCAGTAGTCAATGCGCGACCAGGAGGCATGAACGGAAGAGTAGCAAGAGACCTGCCGCGCTAGCGGGTAACGAGTCCTCCAGGGGTCAGTAAGGCCATGTTCCTCCACAATTTCTCTGAGAGCTTTCTGTGCAGCTGTGTAATGATGTGGCTGTGGGTGTGACCTATCTAGGCCAGGGTCGAGTGTGACATTAAAGTCTCCCCCATATCAGGTGTGTAGAGTCAACATCTTGAACCTTTTCCCACAATACCCGTTAAAACTCTGGGTCGTCAAAGTTGGGGCCACAACATGACACCATGGAGATAGATTGTCCTGATAGCCTTCCCCACATTATATTGTATCTCCCTTGTGGGTCTGCATAGGATCCTATGTGAGTGTATGGAAATGTGTGCCTCACCAGCACAGAAGTGCCGCAGGCATATGAGGAATAGCAGGAGAAGCCTCTGTGCACTGCCCAGTGGGCAGCGAAGGAAGGGGGACGAGTTAGGGATATGTGTGTTTCTTGCAGCATGGTGCAGTGGACGCCATGGCGATCCAGATAGGCAAGGATGTGACGGTGTTTCCGGGGTCTCCCAAACCACGCACATTCCAAGACAGAAAATTATCATTAGGTTATGTGGGACGGGTCTCTGTCATGATCGCAAAGGAATAGATCGCAGTAGGCCATAACATGCGTTATCAATTAAAGGTACAACATGCAGTGGAATCGTGTCAGAGGCTGAAGGAAAAGTAACATGGAAAACAATCCGTGATCCCACCCTCCTCCCACACCAGCAACCCCAACGTGCTGTGCTATGTAACTCCCCCATCCCACCCGCCCCAGAAACCCCAGCCCCAACGGGGGACAGTGAGAAAAACTTTGCAACCAAGTTGCACCAAGTCACGTGAGAGGGCTCACCTGGTGGGCGGCAGCCGGAGGGCAGACCAGGTACTCCCCGCAGTTGCGAGGGCGTTCAGGCTTAGAATTTTCGGTCCTTGTAGGCAGTCAGAAGAACAAGGTTTGAAGGCCCAAGCAGGCCCGGGGCGGTAGTAGGTGCACAGTGTAGAGGGGAGGGCGAGCACGCCAGGCCGGGGTAAGGATCCGACCACCCACAACCGGGTCGGGGTCTGCATGCCAGGGTTCCATGGCCTGGTTTCCCATGATAACAAAGTACGTCTCACCCTGGCTGGGGAGTGAAATCAATCATTTTAAGTGTTCACGTGGCCGCCGCTGCTAAAGCTGGATGTCCAATAAACCGCCCTGTGGAGGAGGCCAATCCAAAGGTGGACCAAATCCAGTGCAACAATAAGACCAATTATTCAATGTCCAATGCACCCCTGTTCTCATCGTCCTGCCTCCCAGGAGAGGGGCGCCCCACATTTGGTTTAGGTAGAGTTTTGATGAAGTCCTGAGCATGTTGCGGATTTGTAAAGAAGTGCTGTTTCCCCCGGGCCGTGACCTTCAAGCGGGCCGGGAATAACATAGCATAGGGGATGCCAAGCTGCTGAAGTTTCCTTTTGGCCGGCAGGAATTTGCGCCTTTGCTCCTGTACCGCCATGGTAAAGTCCGGATATATGGAGATCGCCAACCCTTCATGATTAAGGCGACCTTTCTCTCTGTAGAGGCAGAGGACAGCGTCCCTATCGCGATAGTTTAGCATTTTAGCTATTATGGGGCGGGGAGGAGCGCCAGGGGGAGGACGACCCGCTAGCGAGTGGTGTGCCCGTTCGACCACAAAAACTGTCGAGAATTCCTCTCTGCCAAACAGCGTTATAAGGAGGCGTTCCACGTAGTCTTCCATTTTCCCGTTAGCGGTTGACTCCGAAATCCCCAAAATGCGGAAGTTGTTCCTACTTGAGCGCGATTCCAGCTCCTCGTTTTTAGGGGCAATGACTCTGCACCTTATCCATTTCAAGTGTGCGAGTGTTAGTGGCGGTAGTAGTATCCTCTAGGTCTGATATCCGTCTCTCCGCCTCTGTCAGTCGGTCATCATGTTTTTCCACCCTATGCGTGAGCCCAACCATTCTTGCAGACATAGAGTCCATTTTGGATTCAATGGAAGTCAGGCTAGACTGCATTGCAAGCAGCAGTTCCTTAGGTTCGCCGTTGATGTGGTCGCAGTTTCAGCCTGCGCGTCGTCAGGTTCCGTCTGGGATCGCAGGGTTTTTCTGGAAGCAAAGTTGAGTTTTGGCTGCTTGTTCTCAGGCTTCCCCATCGTGGCCAGGCGGGAGGATCTACGATTCAGCGGGGCGTTGGGGGTACGAACCCTCTGCCACTGGCGCGCCTCTGCGGGCACAGGACAGCCGGCCGATGGTATGAGTCTTGTCTGTGCAATCAGTAGGAACCTCTGATCCCTCGCGTCCCTCGCTACGGACCGCCACCAGTTCGTTCTCCTCTTCAACTGGGCCCGCCAGTCCCCCGGCGCTGGTCCAACAGCCCCAGGCAGAAGCGGCCGCGTATGGGATTCACTCTCCGAAGGGCGCGGACGCCCCCGCCGCCACAGAAGCCTAAAGCGTCGAAGCGTTACGTCACCTCAGTGCACACCCACTCCAGCCAGGAGTACAAGGAAGTAAAGCCGCCATCTCAGGAGGGTCTAGCTGAGTGTACGCGCGCCGCAGAGGGTCACAGATGGGGGTCCTTCAATGCGAGGGTCAGGCCAGGTGGTGCCCGCACTATAACTGTAGCGTATGAGGTCCCGTCACAAGGTCCAGGCTTGCCTCAGCTGCAGCCCCTCGCAATAAGCACTCGCCTCCACGCTTCACGCCCGGCAGCAGCAGACCAGAGGAGCAAATGTGGTCATGCCAGGCTACCTAGATGGTAACGGCAGGAGGGGATCGCAGGCGGTCAATGAGGGGCCACTGATCTCGGGAGTGGGAGCTGGATGTCAATCCGATGTGTTTATTGCCAGTAATTGTACCCCCGCCTTTTATATATAGAATATCTTGGCAGCACTGGCACAGATCCGATAGCGCTGATTCAACACAGGCCCCGTTTCTCAAGTAGAGCTAGCATATACATTTAGCAGGTTCGCCATTTCCTCAAGACTCATTTCACGATAGTGTGCTGTTAAAGCCAGTCATTCGGGGGGCGTGGCTTGAGGCGTCAAGAAGGCGGCCGCACACTGAGAGTGCTTCGGACCCCCTCCGTCATCCGCCTCGCATCCGCTGCTACCAGCCTGCATCTAGCTCCCCCACCTACCTGTCACTGCTCCCCGTGCTGCCTGCTATCCCCCGGTGTCTTGGGGGGGCCGATCTAGGTCTCCCTTTCCTTCGGAATCTCTTGCTGCTTGCGTCCTGGGCCTCTCAAAATGGAAGTCCCCACGAAGTTTGGACCTGGGCCCTGAGGAGTGTGCCCTTGTGAGCCGCTGATCTCCTCCCCACGGCCTGTGAACCCGGTGGGCGGGGGCGACACATCCGGGCGATCGCCCTCTCGCCCTGGGGCCGCTGGGGTGTGTGTGGATTGGCCGACGGAGCTGGGGGCCAGTGAGCTGCGGAGTCGCGTGGGATCATTGGATGGCGCACCGGCCCCGAGAGGACCATGAGAGGCTGTCGGGCCGGCCCAGGCCTGAAGGCGACGCTGACTTATCCCTGGTGGTGCCGCGGCATCCCGTGCTGAGGACGGCGGCGGCTGGGTCTGGCGGTCCTGTGGCCGGCCCGGCGCTGCAGGACACCCACTGAGGGTGGTGCGGGGAGTGGCGCGGAGCCAGCGTTGGACATGGACTGCACCGGCGCAGGAGTGCCGACCTGCCTGTGAGGGTGAGATTGCGGTGTTGGGCTCCCGGCGGGGTGAGGTGCGGCTGGGGGCCCACGCTGGGACTGCTCTGGACTACCTAGATCGTGCCAGCGCCCCCACCCCCGAGGGGGCCTTCCAATCCCTTGGCTTCAGTTTTGCCCTGGTGGGCGAGCCGACCCTCTGGGGGGGGCACCTTGCAGGAAACAGCAGACCATCAGTGGGCCCACGAGGAGCAGCACCCGAGAACTTTCTCCTCCCTTGGGTTGTGGGGATGTCCGTCCCCTCCGCCATGTTGCACACGCGGGGCTGCAGTCTACAGACCGGCGGATCCCAGAGGGGGTCTGGCGTGGACTTTGATTGCCTAGTGAACCCTGAGGCCGGGAGGGAGTGCGGTTGGGCTTGGCCCGGCCACCTGGATCGCGGTGTGCCCTTCCCCGGGGGCCTGAGTCTGGTGGACGGCCCCGGACGCATCACCTTCTTCATAGCAGAGCACACGTTGCAGCCGGGTGCAGGTGTAAGTCGGCCATCTCATCGGGTGGCGCCGCCCCCCCCCCCCTGTTTGTTCTCCTTCCCCCCTGGAGATGCCGATTGGGGGTCTGTGGTACTGACGGGCCGGGCGTGGAGACGAGGATTTGGCCATTATATCGGGTGGCGGGGACGCTGACTGGGGAGCCCCCCGTTCCTTCCCTTGAGCACGTTTGCTGGTCTGCGTGGAGACTATGGGGAAGCCCCGCGCCATTCAGGCCTCCGGCCCCACAACCCAAACTAAAACGGAGCAGTTCACGACGTCGGATCGGGGCTCCGGCCGCAGACTGCCGGCTGGGTCTGGCCTAGCCGGAGGGGACCTCTCGACCATCCTACAGGCGATCAGCGCGTCCCAGGCCTCCGTAGAAAGCAAGATAGGGGAAGTGCGGATAGACGTGGCCTTAATTCGCCAAGACCTCCGCAAGGCCACAGAACGCATCACCGAAGCGGAGTCACGTATCTCCACGGTGGAGGACGACATGAGCATCCTCAAGTCCCAGGTAGCCCGTCTTCAGACGCAGACCTCGGAGGTGCACCGTCGGGCCGAGGATGCCGAAAACAGGGCACGCTGAAACAACCTGCGCCTCCTGGGTTTTCCGGAGGGAGTTGAGAAGGACCGCGTTGCCACCTTTATGGAGACCTGGATCTGCTCCTGGATGCCCAAAGAGAAACTTTCCCCCTGTGTGGGAGGGAAGGGCGGAAATAGGAGCTAGGAGGCTTGATTGGTTTATCAATGGTGAACTTTTTATTATTTTTGTTGGTCACAACAAGTCAGGTAGACGATGGAAGAAAACAAGTTATTGCTGGGGTGGTGTCTCTCTGGGCTTTACTTTCTGCTTGTTTAAGGGTATAGTTGTGTTTTCACTGGTGTATTCCGGTGTTCTGTAAGGCAGGATGTAACCGTCCACCCCAGGAGCTAAAAAAAAAAAAAAAACAAACACAGACGGCGATAAGTATACTTCTTGTGGCTTTAAGTGGAAGACCGTCACCGAACCCGTGAATACAACTAAAATAGTGCTTTCCAATGACAACGCTGTGAGAAGTTGGTCTGATATGTGATGTCCACTATTCTAGTGGGCACCTTGTATCAGTCCAAACAATCCTTATGGTGATGGTTGTAAAGTCAACCTTATAGACCAGCTATCCTAATGGTAGCATGGACAAAGCAGTCGTAGGCTAAACTCAAGAGGGCATGTGAAGCCAGCTGTTTTACCATATGTAACCCCTTCAATACCAAATGAAAGGACACCACACAGGTTATATATATATATATAAAATATATATGTATTTATTACTAAATTAATCCTCTGAACTCTTTATGAGATCAGAGACACAAGCACATAACAAGATACTTGATTATCATACAATAAGTTGCACAAAATAAAAGTAATGCCCTAGGGGCACGTAAAACCATATACTAAAATAGTGGTATAAGAACCACGTCACGAACAAAGGATAGGCCTAGGGCCTGGAGAATCGCTGGGGCTACGCTGTACTACCAAAGGATAGGGAGCAGGAGACCCACGGGAAGCGTGTGCAGTGTCTTTACACACACACGAGTTACCATAGAGTTAGAATGGGAACGAAAGAATTGGAAACTAGTTCTTTTAAGGCACTTCCGAATGGACTAGGAGAAAGCTACTTGAAACTTGGACACTAGGATAGTTTGTACCCACAGGAGCACCTGAGTACTCGCGTTACCTCACCCACAGGAAGCGGGTGCATAGGTGTCAAAGTGTGTCGGGTTTCGTCGCTGAATCCTATGGAGCCGTGAAGAACGATGCTGCAGGCGACCAGGAGGGAAGTGTCCGGTTGGATCCAAGGGCGGATCGAGGATGAAGAGTACCTGAAAGCAGAGGGGACAGAGTCTGGGCCACTAGCCAGTGACCAGGAAGGAACCAGGAAGGAACCAGGCGATGTCGCGAAGCAATCAGGTGATGTCGTGAAGCTTGTCTCTGCAGCCACGTGGACCAGGAGGTGTCGACGACGACCAGGAGCTGGATACAGACTGTCCCACAAAGGCTCTCGCTGTCTGCGATGTCGGCTTCCGGATTGGAGTCAACAAGCCTTGGCAAAGGCAACCCACGCAGGAATCGAAGATGGCTTCTGGATCAGACCAGCAAGGTCTGATGGACATCTCCTTTTCAGGGAAGCAGGGGCCAGTCTGGAGCAACCAGACCAGTGGTGTAAATTCAAAGGTTCGTCGTCACAGAGGCCACTAGCTAACGGGCAAGTGACCAGATAGACGCGTCGAGCAGGAAAATGCAGAAGGGCCCCACGCAGAACTCGTGGAGTGTGGAGGGCTGATCTTCGATGCAGTTGGTGCTCAGGGCTGGGGCTTCTCAATCCCCAATGCACAACTTCGAGGGTGCCTCAGAAGTTGCACGGAAAGCAATTCGCTGGCTTTCCAAGATGGCCAGTCCCACGTCTCTCGTCGCCTCCACGGGCCTCAGCTCTGCTGTGGCTGTGGATCGGGCTGTTAAAAGTCTGGAAGTCCGGGTCTTGTCAGGCTCTGTGCTCGGGCTCCAGCGAAGCGTCGACCAAGCAAACCGTTGATCGCTTGATGGTGCCTGCTTGCACAGGGTGGTCACTCCTTAACCACAAGGGAGATTCTTCAGTCTTCTATCTTCAGGTAGAAAGTCGAAGGTCCAGAGTTTTGTTTCAAGTTTCAGTCAGGATAAATCTAAAGTCTTGGGACTCAGCTCCTACCTATATACCAAATTTAGCGGCTGGATTACCTGCTAGGTTCCTCCTATGGGTGGGACCAGGGAAGGGGGTGGTTACATTCAGCCCTCCCTGCCCCAATACACTATGACCTGTGTGGGGTGGTGCTAGCACCTCCCAAGACAGGAAACCTATTGTCCAAGCCTCCCTCGCTGGAAGGACTCCCAGCAGTAGGAGGTCAGACTTGTGTCTGTGGCAGCATCCATTTTGTGATGCTGAGGCTCTGTTTAACTTTAACCGGGATTAGTAGGAACAACATGTCTTCTCCCTCTAGAAGGGTGGAATGCTACCCCCATCGCCAGAACTGGCGAGGGGGTAGTATTCCAAATCGTATGACACCTTACATGACATGTTTTGATAAAGCCAAACCAAAGTTAGCATTTAACCGCGAGGTTCATAATGCACTTAAGAGTATATGGTATGGCTATATCCTAGAACAGCTATAAGGACATGGTTCCGAAAGCTGCAGACAGGCTCAGCTGATGCTAGAGCCTAATCTCACATAAAACCAAGCACTCTGCCTCCAGGATTGTTAATGCCTGACATAGGAGTGACTTATAGGTGTATATGTGTCTAGATATAAGGTTAGATATAGGGATACTATATCTAAGCAAGAGGTGATTACACAACCTTGCCCCAGCTGAGTGATCAGCCAGTTCTGTCAGTTTGGATGGCCAGCCAGGGGTGGCAAAATATATGCTGCAGCCCCTGGTAAGCTTTGGGTGCACCTATTCCCTGGGTACCTATAGTACACTATACAGGGACTCATAAGAGTGACCCATTTCCCAATTGGTGATGTACCTAAAGTACATGGTATGAATTTAGAGAGAGAACAGCTGGGCTGTGGGTCTGATTAGCAGACCCAGAGCCACATTAAAGTCGAAAACCAGTGAAGCAAAAAGCAAAAAGTGGGGTGACCATAGTAAAGCAGACCCTACTCTCCTATATAACCCCCCCCCCCAACGCAGGGACATTAGACTAACCTTGACCAGTTGTGTCTTCATGTTCTAAGTGGAAGTACCTGGAGAGACCATCTGCATTGCCATGGTCAGTCCCTGGTCTGTGCTCCACTGTAAAGTCCATCTCCTGTAGGGAAATGGACCGCCTGAGCAGTTTGGGATTCTCACCCTTAATCTGATTTAGCCACAAGAGGGGCTTATGGTCTGTCTGAATTTTGAAGTGAGTGCCAAACAAGTATGGCCTCAACTTCTTCAGGGCCCAAACCACAGCAAAGGCCTCCCTCTCAATGGCTGACCAACGTTTCTCTCTAGGGGTCAGCCTTCTGCTAATTAAAGCAATGGGCTGGTCTTGACCATCTACATTCAGTTGTGAAAGCACAGCTCCCACCCCCAACTCAGAAGCATCTGTTTGGACAATGAACTCTTTGGAGTAGTCAGGACTCCTCAAGATAGGTGCAGAGCACATGGCCTTCTTCAGGTCATCAAATGCCTTTTGACAGCTTACTGTCCACTGAACCTTTTTTGGCATCTTCTTTGAAGTCAAGTCATTAAGTGGTGTCACAATGGACCCATAATTCGTAACAAACTTTCTGTAATAATCAGACAGGCCCAAGAAAGCTCTGACCTGTGTCTGGGTGGTTGGAGGAGCCCAGTCCTTGATGGTCTGGATCTTACTCTCCAGTGGTTGAACCTGACCCAAACCTACAAGGTGGCCCAGGTACACAACCTTACTATGCCCTATCTGGCACTTTGTGGCCTTGATAGTTAGTCCTGCCTTCTGCAGGGCCTCTAAAACCTTCTTCAGGTGGATCAGGTGATCCTCCCAGGTGGAGCTGAAGACAGCAATATCATCAAGATAAGCTGCACAAAAGTCATCCAACCCAGTGAGGACTTGGTTCACCAACCTTTGGAAAGTGGCAGGTGCATTCCAAGCCAAAGGGCATCACCACAAATTGGTAATGACCTCCTGGGGTTGAGAAAGCAGTTTTGGCCTTGGCATCCTCAGCTAACCTGATTTGCCAATAGCCTGCTCTCAAATCAAATGTGCTCAGAAACTTGGCAGAAGCCAATCTATCAAAGAGCTCATCTGCTCTTGGAATTGGGTGTGCATCTGTCCAAGTGACAGCATTGAGACCTCTATAGTCCACACAGAACCTCATCTCTCTCTTACCATCTTGGGTGTGAGGTTTTTGTCAGGGTTCGGGCTCCCCTTGCACCTACCCAGCATAAGAACTACATTTCCCATGATCCTTCGCAGCAGGAAGGTACTAAGTAACGTCACGCGCATGGGCGGATGCGCGTAATTCTGTTGGTTCCAGTTCCCTTGCCGGAGGAACGGGTCTCTCATCTCTTCGCGGCTGTTTCCTGCCTCTTGTGTTCGGAGGCTTCTTTGAGCCCTCGCTGCAACTGTGGGTGAGTGGCCGTCTTGCAGCGTCTCATTTGTCGTCAACGGAACGTCGTGAGTCATCCGACCACACGTTACCGTGATATCTCCCAGCTTCAGTCCTCGGGGCTCCGAGGTCTTTCCAGCGCGGCTGCGCTTTTGCTAGCAGAACGCCGTGAGTCGGCTGGCCACGCGTCTCTGCAGACTTTCTCAAGAGTTATCATCCTGATCGCGGAACATAGTGGTGGCTGCCACATGTTACCGTGTTTCCCCAGTTCGTCCGTCCTATGAGCGGGGCGCAGTGCGTCCTGGGCCACGCGCTCCCGTTTATGAGTACTCATTCGGCGTTTGTAGCGGAGTAAGGTATGTTGGTGAACCACTTGCTGCCGTGAACCCTTGTGGATACCTTGTTTAACTTTTAAAGCGGATTATAGCGGTGGTTACCTGATTCTACCGTTTGTACTGTTTTAGGTTGGGAATCAACCTCTTCCTTATTTTCAATTACCCCGAGCTGGATATGGCTTTACAATATCCAGGTGTTCTCGGACCGTTGTTGCATTCCTAAGGTTCTGGTGTACTTTGCTTTTGCTTTGTCTCAGGATGTGCAGAGAGTCAGTGGCTCTATCAAGAGGAAAGCGCTAAGACACCATCCTTGTTTTCCCTGCTGGGTATAATAGACTCTGTGGTTCAGGTGTGTTTTTGCGCAAACAGGTGCTCCTCTCTTAGCGAGAATTGATGAGAGTAGGAATTATATTGCTATGGAGTGTTTAATCGTGTACCCTGTTTTTATATAGTTTCAGAGCCTTTGTCCCAGCAGTCCCCTCCCCGTTCCTGACTTCCCTCGCCTAATGGTTCCAATTCCCTGTGTTGTAAGATCAGGGAGCTGGTAACGTTAGGAGGTGGACCCCCATTAGCAACGACCGGATCCTGTGGAACGTAATCTTGACAGTTTTGGTACAAGGACTACTGGGCTGGCCTAGGGGCTCTCTGATGGCTCAATTACTCCCAGCTCCAACATTTTCTGTACCCCAGTCTTTATACAGTCCCTGACATGGTCAGGCTGCCTGTAGATCTTACTCTTCACAGGCAGACTGTCACCAGTGTCCACCTCATGGGTGCACCAGTTAGTCTGACTAGGTGTCAAGGAAAACATATGTCTGAAGGACTGTAGAACTTGTCTGCGGTCCTGTTGTTGCTGGCCAGTGAGGCTGCCACCTAAGGCCACACCATCAACTGAACCATCATCAGCATTCTGAGTCAACAGGTCTGGGAAAGGGTCACTCTCTTCCTCCTGCCCCTCATCTGTAGCCATGAGCAAGCCCTTGTCTGCCCTGTCAACATATGCTTTGAGTCTGTTGACATGGAGCACCCTGTGGGGGCTCCTGTTAGTTCCAAGGTCCACCAGGTAGGTGACCTCTCCCTTTTTCTCAACAATTGTGTGGGGTCCAGACCATTTGTCGTGGAGTGCTGCTGAGGCCACTGGCTCTAGCACCCAGACTTTCTGTCCTGGCTGGTACTCAGCAAGCACAGCCTTTTGGTCATGCCAAGCTTTTTGAAGTTCTTGGGTAGCCTCAAGGTTTTTAGAAGCCTTCTTCATATACTCTGCCATCCTGGAGCGGAGACCAAGTACATAGTCCATGTCTTGTTTAGGCTTTTTGAGAGTGATGGGATATAAATGCGATAAATACACTTTGTTGGCCTCTATATGCCATATAACCCTGTAAACCACATGTTAACCGTATATTGTACATGAGATATTATAGCTAAGTACGATTCACTTTGCTCTTCCCAGACCTATTGTTATGATCGGAGCCATAAAGTTTCGTTTCTCCCTCCTGTAGCCACCATTTCGCTGAAACCACGTGATTACAGTTTCTGCATGAAACCATGATGGCTGGACAAGCTGCCTACTCCATTTCCTTGCTTGTAGCTCAAGGAAACCCAAGGTCACACCTGCCCTTCTTGTGGGATGCGCACATTCTAGCAGAGCCCGTTCCTGTACTCCCCGGGCTACAGATAGACAGGGAGGCACCTCACTGACCTGCCCCCGGATAACTTAGGCCTAGGCTGCTAGCAGATCAATTGTGCCTTATATGGGTATTCCTCTTGGCTCACAGACAAGTTGTATCTTTCCTTGTAAGGTGGCATTGAGGGATGTATGAAACGTATATATGCTTGGTATCTTTTGCATGTAGTCAGTCTCCTCTGCGCACCTCTGTGGGTCGTGTAGACCGAGGCTCTCCTGTCATGGCTTGTATTTGTGGAATAAACGATTGAACCTTCTCCATTGCCGACTGAATTCTTATTAATGCTATTGGTATATGGGCTATTGGTGAGTATGGTCCATTAGTATTTATTTTGAATCCTTCAAGAGGTAACTCCCATCCTTCCTTCACTAGACATAGGGGTCCCCTTACAGGATGCCCAAACAAAAGTTCAAAAGGGCTGTAGCCAACCCCCTTTTGTGGGACCTCTCTGTAAGCAAACAGAAGGCAGGGTAGAAGGATGTCCCATCTTCGCCTAAGCTTTTCAGGTAAACCCTTGATCATACCCTTTAGGGTCTTGTTAAATCTTTCAAGAAGCCCATGGCACTGTGGATGGTAGGGTGTAGTGAATTTGTAATTTACACCACACTCCTTCCACATTGCAGTCAAGTACCCATGCATGAAGTTTGCCCCTCTATCTGAGACAACCTCCTTTGGAAAGCCCACTCTTGAGAAAACTCCCAGGAGGGATCTTGCCACAACAGGTGCGTTGTGGTCCTTAGGGGAATAGCTTCTGGATACCTGGTGGCATGATCCACTACCACCAGTATAAATCTGTGCCAGAGGCTGTTTGGGGATCCATTGGTCCAACAATGTCAATCCCTACTCTCTCAAAGGGTACCCCCACCACAGGTAGTGGTATAAGGGGGGCCTTTGTTGTGCCACCTGATTTGCCACTGGCTTGGCAGGTCACACGGGAGCGACAAAACTCCTTAGTATCTTCTGAGATATGGGGCCAGTGAAAGTGAGGGACAAGCCTGTCCCAAGTCTTATTCTGGCCTAGATGTCCTGCTAAGGGAATATAATTGGCTATGGTAAGAAGGAAACCCCTAAAGGCCTGAGGTATGACCAACCTCCTGGAAGCACCAGCCTTGGGGTCTCTAGCCTCAGAATAAAGGAGTCCTTCATCCCAGTAAACCTTATGGGTACCTATAGCATTCCCTGCAGCCTCAGAAGCAGCTTGCTGTCTGAGGGGTTCAAGCGAGGGGCAGTCTAACTGTGCCTGCCTCAAGTCTGCCCTTGAAGGTCCCCCTGTCCCAAGAAACTCAACCTGGTCAGGTTCAAGCTCTTCTGGGACAGTTCCTTCAGGGGTCTCAAAATCAGCTTCCTGAGAAGGCTGATCTTCACTTGCAGGCAAGGGGGAGGCACTGCCTTAACCCTACTGCTCTTTCTCTTGGATGGCACTTGGTCCATAGTTTCAGGATCCAAGGCCTGTTCAGTTTGGCACTTTTTGGCCTGTGACCTGGTCACAGCAAGGACATGAGCTGATATGCCTAACATCTCTGCTTGAGTCCTATACTTCACTTCTGACCATACTGAGGATTCAAGATCATTGCCCAACAGACATTCAACTGGGAGGTCTGCACTTACCACAACTCTTTTGAGGCCAGTTACCCCTCCCCAGGAGAAGTTACCAACTGCCACACTATGTGTAGTAGTGACATTGCTTGCATTGTACACCAGGTAATTATCACCCAGTACAATCTGTCCAAGGTCCACAAAGTTAGGTGTCACCATGGTGACACTGGCACATGTGTCCCTGTAGGCCTGAGACACTTTCTCATTAATCAAAGGTGTTTGCCTGTACTTGCCCAGAGTAATGGGACTCACAGTAGTGGACATAGCCATGTCCACATTACAGACAAGAACAGCCTGGGTTGGTATCCTGACTAAGCCAGAATCCACCTCAGTACCAACGGTTAACCCCACTATAGCCTTGGGTTGGGAACTACCACTGTTAACTGTACAAGGGGGTGCAGATGCCTTAGGGGCTACAGTGGTAGGGGTTGTACCTTTCTTGGCGCACTCACTAAACCAGTGAGAGGCAGATTTACAATAATTACACCAAGGTTTCTTTGGACCTTCTTTCTTCTTCTTCTTGGAAGTTTGGGACCCCCCTCTTTAGAAGTTTGGGGGCCTGATGAAGACTTCTGGTCTTTTGGTTTCTGATCCCCACCTTTTTTTCCGCCTTTTTCTGATCACCACCTTGGACCTGGTTTTTCTGCTTAACCCTGGTTCTGACCCATTTGTCTGCCTTCTTTCCCAATTCTTGGGGAGAGGTCAGATCTGAGTCAATCAGGTGTTGGTGCAACAACTGGTTCTGACAACTGTTAAGTATTTTTTCTCTCATGATCAAATTATACAATCCTGTATGGTCCTTAACTTTACTTCCCAGCAACCAGCCTTCCAAAGCCTTAGTGGCACAATCAACAAAATCAGTCCAGTCCCGAGTCTGAGCTTTTTGGGTATCTCTGAACATCAACCTGTACTGTTCAGTGGTTAGGCCAAACCCATAAATCAGAGAACTCTTCAGGACAGTGTAATTGTGAGCATCATCATCACTAATTGTGAGGAGCTTGTCTCTTCCTTTTTCCGAAAAGGAGAGCCACAAGATTGCTGCCCACTTGACTTTGGGGTACCTGCTGTACTTTGCAGGCCCTCTCCAAAGCAGTTATCCATTTGTGGATATCATCCCCAACTTTGTATGGGGGCACACTCTTACTCAGGTGTCTATTGTCATAAGACCTGTCTTTATCCTTAGGGATATTGCTGCCACCAGTGGACTCTAGTCCACTTAACTTTTGCTGCCTTGCCAGAGCAAGTTTTGCTTGGGCTAGGGCAAGTTCTTCCCTCTCTATCCTGATTTGGACTTTCCTCATCCTAGCCTGGTGTTCTCTCCTCTGAGGGGAAGTCATTTCCCTCTGTGAACCCCTTGGGGCATTGGAGTGGAGAGATTCCCCTGATTGGGATCTTTCCCTCCTATACCCCTGGTTCAGTCTACTGATAGGTCTGTATGGGGCTTGACCCTCTCCAGCCTCATGCAGGCTTAGGTTAGCCTGGCTAAGTCTCCTAACTTGGACCTGGCTGCCCTCCCCATCTTCAGAGTCTTCTGCCTCCATATCATCCTCATTATCTATGATAGTAGGATCAGTGGTATCCTCTACTGAGGGCAGGATCTCATCTGCATTGCCTGTAAGACCTGAGCTAGAGGCATTATGAACATCATAACCTTCTAGGAGTTCTATCAGGTGCTGAAGGGTAGGGTTATAACCTTGTTTCAACCTCCTTGTGGTACACAAGTGTCTCAGCTCTTGGAAGTTGAGTATTTCATATCTGGAGGGTGCCCTTGGAGGGTCACCTCCCACAGGCAGAGACACACTTGGCTCACCTGTGGCAGACATGATCTAGTGAGGTGTGGTGTGTGCACCTACCTACACTAAGTGTTTCCTAGTAAACCTCTCTTGGAGTTGTAGTCAGGGTGTGCTAGGCCCTTTGGTCCACAACAACTAAGTTCAGTAGAACTTAAGTATTATAAGTATTGTTATATGTACCTATGGTACCTAATGTGATCCTTCAAATGATATCTCAAAGATTACAATTGTTAAAACAACAGCAAGCTCAAATCCCAACCACTGCACACCAATGTGAGAAGTTGGTCTGATATGTGATGTCCACTATTCTAGTGGGCACCTTGTATCAGTCCAAACAACCCTTATGGTGATGGTTGTTAAGTCAACCTTATAGACCAGCTATCCTAGTGGTAGCATGGACAAAGCAGTCTTAGGCTAAACTCAAGAGGGCATGTGAAGCCAGCTGTTTTACCATATGTAACCCCTTTTATACCCAAATGAAAGGACACCACACAGGTTATATATATAAAATATATATGTATTTATTACTAAATTAATTCTCTGGACTCTTTATGAGATCAGAGGCACAAGCATATAACAAGATACTTAATTATCATACAATAAGTTGCGCAAAATACAGTAATGCCCGTAAAACCATATACTAAAATAGTGGTATAAGAACCACGTCACGAACAAAGGATAGGCCTAGGTTCTGGAGAATCGCTGGGGCTACGCTGTACTACCAAAGGATAGGGAGCAGGAGGCCCACGGGATGCGTGTGCAGTGTCTTTACACACACGCGTGTTACCATAGAGTTAGAATGGGAACGAAAGAATTGGAAACTAGTTCTTTTAGGGCACTTCCGAATGGACTAGGAGAAAGCTACTTGAAACTTGGACACTATGATAGTTAATACCCACAGGAGCACTGGAGTACTCGCGTTACCTCACCCACAGGAAGCAGGTGCATAGGTGTCAAAGTGTGTCCGGTTTCGTCGCTGAATCCTATGGAGCCGTGAAGAAAGATGCTGCAGGCGACCATGAGGGAAGTGTCTGGTTGGATCCAAGGGTGGATCGAGGATGAAGAGTACCTAAAAGCAGAGGGGACAGAGTCTGGGACACTAGCCAGTGACCAGGAAGGAACCAGGCGATGTCGCAAAGCAATCAGGTGATGTTGTGAAGCTTGTCTCTGCAGCCACGTGGACCAGGAGGTGTCGACGACGACCAGGAGCTGAATACGGACAGTCCCACGAAGGCTCTCGTTGTCGGCTTCGGATTGGAGTCAACACGCCTTGGCAAAGGCAACCCACGCAGGAATCGAAGATGGCTTCTGGATCAGACCAGCAAGGTCTGATGGACTTCTCCTTTTCAGAGAAGATGGGGCCAGTCTGGAGCAACCAGACCAGCAGTGTAAATTCAAAGGTTCGTCATCACAGAGGCCACTAACCAATGGGCAAGTGACCGGACAGACGCGTCGAGCAGGAAAATGCAGAAGGGCCCCACGCAGAACTCGTGGAGTGTGGAGGGCTGATCTTTGGTGCAGTTGGTGCTCGGGGCTGGGACTTCTCAATCCCGTATGCACAACTTCAAGGGTGCCTCAGAAGTTGCACGGAAAGCAATACGCTGGCTTTCCAAGATGGCCGGTCCCACTTCTCTCGTCGCCTCCACGGGCCTCAGCTCTGCTCTGGCTGTGGATCGGGCTGTTGGAAGTCTGGAAGTCCGGGTCTTGTCAGGCTCTGTGCTCGGACTCCAGCGGGAGCGTCGACAAAGCAAGCCGTTGATCACTTGATGGTGCCTGCTTGCACAGGGTGGTCACTCCTTGACCACAAGGGAGATTCTTCAGTCTTCTATCTTCAGGTAGAGCGTCGAAGGGCCAGAGTTTCATTTCAAGTTTCATTCAGGATAAATCTAAAGTCTTGGGACTCAGCTCCTACCTATATACCAAATTTAGGGGCTGGATTACCTGCTAGGTCCCTCCTATGGGTGGGACCAGGGAAGGGGTGGTTACACCCCTTTCCCTTTGTCCAGTTTCGCGCCAGAGCTGGGGCTGAAGTGCCCCAGCACCGGTTTGAACCGGACTATGCATGGGACAGCTTGTGTGCCCCAGGCAGTGTCTCATTTCATTCAGCCCTCCCTACCCCAATACACTATGGCCTGTCTGGGGTGGTGCTAGCACCTCCCAAGACAGGAAACCTACTGTCCAAGCCTCCCTCGCTGGAAGGACTCCCAGCAGTAGGAGGTCAGACTTGTGTCTGTGGCAGCAGCATCCATTTTGTGATGCTGAGGCTCTGGTTAACTTTAACCGGGATTAGTAGGAACAACATGTCTTCTCCCTCTAGAAGGGTGGAATGCTACCCCCGTCGCCAGAACTGGCGAGGGGGTAGTATTCCAAAGCGTATGACACCTTACACGACATGTTTTGATAAAGCCGAACTAAAGTTAGCATTTAACCGCGAGGTTCATAATGCACTTAAGAGTATATGGTATGGCTATATCCTAGAACAGCTATAAGGACATGGTTCCGAAAGCTGCAGACAGGCTCAGCTAATGCTAGTGCCTCATCTCACATAAAACCAAGCACTCTGCCTCCAGGATTGTTAAGGCCTGCCATAGGAGTGACTTATAGGTGTATATGTGTCTAGATATATGGTTAGATATAGGGATACTATATCTAAGCAAGGGGTGATTACACAACCTTGCCCCAGCTGAGTGATCAGCCAGTTGTGTCAGTTTTGGATGGCCAGCCAGGGGTGGCAAAAGATATGCTGCAGCCCCAGGTAGGCCTTGGGTGCACCTATGCCCTGGATACCTATTGTACACTGTACAGGGACTCATAAGAGTGACCCATTTCCCAATTGGTGATGTACCTAAAGTACATGGTATGAATTTAGAGCGAGAACAGCTGGGCTGTGGGTCTGATTAGCAGGCCCACAGCCACATTAAAGTCGAAAACCAGTGAAGCAAAAAAGCAAAAAGTGGGGTGACCATAGGAAAGCAGACCCTACTCTCCTACAAACGCTAACAGGCTGTCCGCTTTCCTTCCCTCGGTGCGGATGAAAAAATGCCTGTTTCTATCTACTCCGCTTACATGACAACTGTGCAACTTTTGATGGGCAGAGGGGTTTTGTGAGAAGGGGGGGAGTGCAGAGGCTTGTGCAAGGAGTATCTACAGTGCCCCGTGAATCCAGTTCCCACCAACCCTCCCTCCCTCAAGTTCCCTCCCGCCTCCCTTGTTAGCTATGCGGTGCCCTGGTGTCGGCTCACTCACCGCCGTAGCCGTAACTCTCAAGGCGGCTTTCGCGTCCTCCTGGGGGGGAGGGTATCCACCATTCCTCACTCCACTCTTTGGCGTCTCCGGTGTCTTCGCGGGGGTATCCCCTCTGTTAGCCTCCTCCTCGCGGCGTCCTCTGTAGTCCCGGCTTTTCCGATCCGTGCAGTCTCTTCCGGACTCCCTGACGTCGCCCCGTACTGCGTCGGGTTCAGCCTTTTCTTTCAGCTCGGCTGCTCCGGATTGGTCAGCACCTCTGGTACCTCCCTCCTCACCCTGCAACAGAGATGACCCGTACCAGGAATTACCCTGATGACTGGCAGGTGGGTCCCTAACCCAGGAACTTCCGAAAGTCCAGTACGGGTTTTCCTCATATGTGGTGTCCCTGTCCGGTCCACTCAGACATCCCCCTTCCCTTACTTTCTTGTTCACAAGAAAAGGTTCACTGGGATACCTCGTCAGAAAATCGGCATTGGTTTGGGCACGTCCTTTCCTATGTATTGTGGTGAACCTGAATGGCTGTAATGCGAGGAACCACCTCAAGATTCGTTCATTGTGTCCTTTGTTTCGTGCAAGCCACTCTAGGGGTACATGATCCGTGAAGAGAGTAAATTCTCTACCTTCCAAGTAGTATCGTAGTGAGTCAATAGCCCATTTAATGGCTAAAACCTCCTTCTCAATTACCGCATAGTTCTTTTCTCGGGGGTAAAGCTTCCTACTTATATACATGACGGGTTTCTCATGGCCCTGGGTATCTTCTTGGGACAGTACAGCACCTAATCGATACTCAGAGGCACCAGTTTGCACGATGAAGGGTTTCGTATAGTCAGGACTGAGGAGTACAGGTTTGGTCATGAGGGCTTGTTTCAGTTTGTGAAATGCTTGTTGCACTGCAGTTGAGGGGTTCTTTAGTTCTACTTTGTTTTTTTCTGTCCTAAGGAGATCAGTGAGGGGGGCTGCTGTCTGAGAAAACGAGGGAATGAACCGTCTATAGTACCTGAGTATACCAAGGAAGGCTCGTAGATCCCTTTTGGGTCGAGGAAAAGGCAACAGGGCAATGGCTGTTACTTTCTCTTCCTGTGACCTAATATACCCCTCTCCCAGTAAAAACCTCAGATACTTGACGGATCTTCCGGCTAGATGGCTCTTGGCCGGGTTGATGGTTAACCCCCCTCTTTTAGGGCTTCGATTACTCTGGTTAAATGGGCTAAGTGCTCGGCCCATGAGCTACCATAGATGATAATGTCATCAATGTATGCAGCAGCAAAGTCCCTACAGGGTCTCAGTACTTGGTTCATGAGCCTTTGAAAAGTGTTGGGGGCCCCATGTAAGCTGGAAGGTAACACCAGGAAGTGATATAAGCCCCCAGGTGTGGAAAAAGCGGTTTTCCCCCTGTCTTGTTCTCGAAGGGGATCCTGCCAGTACCCTTTACACAGGTCTAAGGTGCTGATGTACTTTGCTTTACCTAGCTTTTCCACCATCTCATCAACCCTGGGTAATGGGTAGGCATCGAAACGAGATATTTTATTTACCTCACGGAAATCGATGCAGAAGCGAATCGATCCTTCAGGTTTAGGTACTATCACTATAGGTGAATTCCACTCACTATGTGAGGACTCGATGATTCCCATACGTAGCATCTGTTGTACCTCCTGTTCTATTGCCTCCCTACGTGATTTGGGCAGCCTATAGGGACGTAGTCGTACCTTCTTCCTTGGGATGGTATGTATTTCATGCTGTACTAGGGTGGTTTTTCCCGGGATGGTGGAAAATACCTCCTGAACTTGGGATAACGTAGAGCAGAGTTCCTGTCTGAGTTGTAGGGGTAGGTCCTGGTCTATACTCTAGTAGAATAAGGGGGTGGGCTCTTCTGTTACACTCATTCGGGTGGGTACGGGGCCTCGCCATTTTTTTAGTAAGTTTGCATGATAAATCTGTGTGTTTCGTTTGTTGTGGGGGTCGAGCTCTATCCTATATGTGACCGGGGTAACCTTCTCGGTTATTTTAAAGGGTCCCTGCCATTGTCCGATTAGTTTATGATCGGAACTTGGCATCATTAGTAGGACCATGTCACCTACATTTAGGGATCTCTCAGCCGCCTTCTTATCATATTGTGTTTTCTGTTTTCCCTGAGCTTCTTCTAGGTGGGCCACGACTATACTCCTGATCTGTGCTAGATGGGTTTTTAGGTTCCATACATACTCTGGGAGAGGTTTGGCCTCGTTCTCTTCTTTCTCCCATTCTTCTCTGGCCATATCCAGCAGAGTACGGGGTTGTCTCCCGTACAGGAGTTCGAATGGTGTGTATCCCGTGCTCTTTTGCTGATGACAGCGTATGGCGAAGAGGGCGAGAGGCAGCATGTCCTCCCATTTTCGGTATTCTAAATTCAATAGCTTTTTTAGTGCTGTTTTCAGGGTGGCATTGTACCTCTCAACGAGGCCATCCGTCTGGGGATTGTACGCTGCCGTCTGGATTTGTTTGATCTTAAGTTGCTGGCATACTTGTTTCATGATCCGGGTGTAACCCCTGACTGTCCTCGGGATTGGGTCTTGGACTTAGAACCCAGACCTCAGATCTACCACACAGCAGTAAGGCACCAACAGACCATAAGCTTTCATAAGGCTTTATTGGAACAACAGAAACGTTCCACGTAAGGTACTCCAATGTTATGAACTGAGGAGAAACGGGTTTAAGTCACCCTGCAAAGCCCACACGTACTCGCACCGTCCTCCACATGAATGCCGTTCCTGGCACTCCCCAACGGAGGGCACTGTGCTAAGCAATGGCCGACAATGCCACTCGAGCGTTGTCTGTCTGTTGCCAATGTTGCCCAGTAATACCAGTTCTATCTGTCCCCCGCAAGAATGCCGGTCCCGGCACCCGCCAACGAGGGGTACAGGGAATACGCAGTGGCCTGCAATGCCACTCTACTCCAGTGCTCTGAGCTCCTGAGATGGAGCCTGTGACCTATGCGCCCCAACAATATTTGGTGACAGACCTGTAATAGAGCTTAGAGCATGGGTACTCACAAACTTTCTCTCGGGGGCCAAATTTACAGTGTGGTTTGTGGCCGAGGGCCGCACCAGTGGGGACGGGATTAGTGAGGGGGTGTGGTTAGTGGGGCAGGGCTAGAGGGGAAAAAATCACTACCGTTTCAAAACATTACTAGACAATGCTGTATTTCCAAAGCAGATATAACTACAAGGAGAACATTTTTATGATTTGTTTTATTATCAGACAATAGCAATCATTGCAGCTTTTTGTGCCATGCAGTTACTGTACAATTAATAAAAAAGATGGAGAGAGATAAACATGGCAGACACCCAGAGAAAGGGTGGTGGGGGACATTGTGAGACAGGTGGGGAGAAAGAGAGATGAGGAACATCTTTAAACAAGCATTGGCATAGCCAATAGCTCTCGCCTTTGGAACCGTATAAGTGTTTAGCCATGCAACAGTTGATGTTGCACCAAGGATATTGTGCTGCATGACTAAATACTTATAAGGTGCCAAAGGCGAGACCTATTGGCTATGCCAATGCTTGTTTTAAAAAGTGCACAGAAGGACAACTCTGAGTCGGAGTACCGAAGAGGGGGACGCCGGAGTCTGTAGCCCTTCCCAGGGAATCCGTGTGCGTCCTTGGCAGGGAGAAGGGCACAGCTGATGCCATGGTTAGCTGTCACTGGGGCTGCCCGCGGGGTGCTTTCAGTTTTACAGATTGCACTGTACCCACCCCAGTTGCCCGGTTTTCGTGCACACTGCTCCGCGGCTAGTGTCAGCGCCGCTCCTGAGCGCCGGCGTGTTTACTACAGCGAATACAGGTGCTCTAGGGGCGATATTAAAATGAGGAGGTTGGCATGCCGGTATGCACCGAATTCCAATGTGGCACACGGGACTGGGAGCAGCTGGAGACCGAGTGCCAGCTGCTCGGGGTCCAGGGAGTCGATGCCTTGTGCACTCTACCATTACTGCTTCCCTCTACCCGCTTGGCAGTCTCTTACACCAGCTTTATTTTTCAATTTTTAGAACGCTCTTCAATCGTCTTGATGGCATTTTGCAAAACACGTGTATTTATTTCAAACAATAACATACAATAAATATGATTTTTCTCAGGCCTCTTTTCCCCCACGATCCCCTGCTGTAGGTTTTTTGTTATATATTCGTTGAAAAGAAACAACAACTTCATTTGTCTTTAAATTTGCATCTCGTAGCCGCATGTTTTTCAATGACTTACTTGGTTTTCAGAAAAAACACGTAAAAGAGGCAGATAAAGACGTCAGTATGAGAAGAATATACAGAACTAGAAGGAAGGAGAGGCAGAAGAGAGTACACGAAGTAGAGGAAAGAAGAGAGAGAGAGAGAGCACAGACAGAGGAGCAGGACAGAGATAAAGAGGAGCCGAGAGCAATGAAGGAGGTGTCTAAGGGAGAGATGAAAGAGTGGGGAGACTTGGTGAGATGGACAAACGCAGAGGAAGAAGAGACAAGTAGAAGGCGAATGCCAGGGGAGAGAATGAGTGAGACATCAGAAGAGAGTACACGAAGTAGAGGAAAGAAGAGAAAGAGAGAGCACAGACAGAGGAGCAGGACAGAGATAAAGAGGCGCCGAGAGCAATGAAGGAGGTGTCTAAGGGAGAGATGAAAGAGTGGGGAGACTTGGTGAGATGGACAAACGCAGAGGAAGAAGAGACAAGTAGATGGCGAATGCCAGGGGAGAGAATGAGTGAGACATGCAAAGAAAGCACTGCAAATGGACTAGAGTGAAAGAGAAGAAACTAGGGAGGAAACAGCAATGCCAGGAGGTCTGGGAGGCAGGGAAGGAAGTGTTAACGGTGAGGAAGTGAGAGGCAAAGGAAAAGACAGAAGCGGGAGAGGGACAACAAGACAGAGGGCATTGCTGTGGGGAGGAGGGAGGAGAAATGCGACACGGCGGGCAGGGGAGGGGGCGGAGCGGGGAGAGCGGCATGAGGGTGTGAAGCAGCAGGGGCCTTTGAAGTGAAGCTAAGCTTCACTTCAAAGGTGTGGCAGTAGTGCGGCTCAGGCAGAGCGCACGCTGGGGAAAGCTTGTGGGGCGGAGCGGGAAGAGCTGCTGGGAAACAGATGGCTGGCGATTTGATGCTGTGCACGCGCATTTTAGGTCAATGCGCTTGCGCATTGACCTAAAAGCGCACAGGCACAGCATCAAATCGCCAGTTAGTTATAGTCTGTTTAAGCCCCTATAGTCTCGCTCCGCTCAATGCACATGCGCATTGACAGGTCGCGAGACCTAAAAAGGCGCTGGGTGAAAAGCACAGGAAGCTTCCCAGAAGGTCCTTTAAAAGTCAGCTGAAAAAAGCGCTTACAGCTGACTTTTAAAGGGTCTGTGCTTTCCGCTGGGTGCCGTGTGTGACGTCATAGAGGCGGGCTAATCAGAGGCAAGTAGTAAACAGGTAAGATGGCTGCAGGAGCACACAGCCTAGGAGTAGAAGTTGTACAGGAGAGACTACAAGCCAGCATCACCATATACTCTGAGAGTGGCACAGGGGCCAGATAAGCACCTGTAAGTGACTAGTGTCACCCTTCCATGTCCATGACTTCCAGTGCGTCCCCTCCTGCCCCACATGGGACCTCACTACAACGTGGTCCTCCCTTTTATCCTGAAGACACATCTGTAGAGTTGCTAGGTAAGGTTTTCTGAACAGAACACCACAAACTGCATAAACACATTAGCAGTGGTTGCAAAAATATGAGACTTTTACGATCCCAACTTTTGTGAGTCCTTTCTGCTTCCCGTATGTATCTCTGACTCTGGTGGCCCACCAGCTGGGAAAAAGTCAGCTGCGAGCAATATTTTCCCTGGTGCACAACATTAAAGTCCACAGATCCGGACAGCCACAGGGTCCCGTCAGGTGATGTCGTCGGCCATTGCACAAACTTTTGCGCACTACTACGCGGCCTTAAATATACGCCTGGATGGTCTACTGGAGGAGTTCGGTCCCCAACTGCCGTGTCTCTCCCGGGAAACCGCTAATACCCTGGAAGGCCCTCTCACCCTGGAAGAAATTCACGGGGCAATCTCCCTGTTGAACCCTTGCAAGACGCCGGGACCCGACAGGTTCCCTCAGGAGTACTACGCCACATTCCGAGATGACCTGGTCCCCCATTTGACGGAGCTTTTCCACCACATGGTCGATCAGGGGTCCTTCCCGTCTGAATCACAACCATTGTGGTCATCCCGAAGACCCAGCCACCCTCCCTGGACTGCTCTGACTACCACCCAATCTCGCTGATCAATACAGAAATCACAATCTTCGCTACCGTGATAGCTCAGCGGCTCCGGCTCCTCCTGCGAGACTTGGTCCACCCTGATCAATGTGGCTTCATGTCTGCCAGGGGCACCCGTCACTGTATTCGCCGACTCCACCTGGCGATGGCTCATCGTCATCGGCTGTCCCCGTATCTGGCGTTGCTTCTCGTCGATTTCGAGAAAGCTTTTGACACAGTGCACTGGGGGTACCTGGGGGATGTTTTGGAGAGGATGGGATTTGGTCTTCCCTTCCGCCGCCTGATCAGGGTTCTTTATAATAGCCCTAGAGCCCGTGTCCTCGTTAACGGTGAGCTTTCTGAACCATTTCCGATCCGGAGAGGCACCCATCAGGGTTGCCCGCTCTCACCGATTTTATTCGCACTGGTGATGGAGCCCCTGGTAGCGTTGATCCGGCAGAACCCTATCATCCGGGGTTGGGCCTGGGACCTGATTCAGGTCCATAAAATTGCTCTCTATGCAGATGACGTTCTGCTCCATCTGGCGGACCCGGACCTCTCCGGCCCTAGATGCCTGAAGGTCCTTTCGGCGTTTGAGCGGGTCTCGGAGCTCTGACTTAACCCAGCGAAATCAACCTTGGTCCCTCTACACCCCTCCCGGGCATGTTTTGATTGGCAGGCGGTGATTCCCCTTCGGAGGCAATCATTCAAATACCTGGGCGTGTGGGTCACTCTCCTCCCGGAGCTTGAATGGGCCCTGAACGTTGCTCCCCTGGTCGCTAGGATGAAGACCGACCTCAAGAACTGGCAGTTCCTCCCCCTTAACCCGCTGGGCAGGAGCGCGCTTTTTAAAATGATGATACTGAGGTTCTAGAAATCCTCAAACTCCTTCTCAGGGGTCTTACCAATAGGTAGTCCATTCAAAAGCAGCAAAGGAATTGACAGAGAATCTGAAATATGAAAAGACATCTTTATTACGTACAACTGTGAGGCTACGTCGCCCAGCCACGCCTAAAAGCGACTGAATGAGATAGCCTCCCTTCATGGACTCCGCACAGTCCTTTTATACAGTTTTTTATGCCTTAGGCACATATTTGAAATACATTCCCAGAACGTGCACACAGATGCAAAACCCACTTTCAAGATAAGTCCAGGCCATAAACAATGTCCACATAATGAATACATTCTTTAGCTGACAAGGCCGGATAACCCCAAAACAGTAAGATCACAGCCCATGGCATAAATAGCTCGTGGAGGCAGGAACAGGGACAGATGGAAGTAAGATAGGCAGGGTGTGTATGCGATGAAAAGGTTTATGGCATGTTGGGCCTTGATGTTATCTTGCTCGGCCACTGGGAGAGGAACTGACCAAACAGGCTCGGCCTGGGGCAATGGTTTCACCTGGTCCAGGTCAGGAAAAAGTCAATCAAGGTGTACGTGGCTTTTTGGGATCGAATTTAGCTGTGTGTTATAGCCTATGTAAAGGGCAACACACAACATGGCTGCTGTACACAAAATGGATGCCAAGGGTTCAAAACGAAAATGACAATTTCGAGGTGAAATTGTTACTGGAACATAACGAAAATGCTTGTACATAGTGTACTGGCCATTCTCGGTCTTTTGATATAAAAATCGTCATGCTATGACAAAGTTTATTACATGAGTGCAGAATTTAAAGTACCACAATACTCCCCCGCTTTCTTTACATTCTGCAGAACACCACGGTTCACCTTTCGGGTAGCTGGTTCCGGGAACTAGACGGCACACTCACTCGGTTTCTGTGGGGAGGTGGGCGGTCGCGAATGTCCCTGTCTCATTGTCGTATCCCCCCCGTCGACGGAGGTATGGGAGTTAGTAATCTCCACCTCTACTACTTGGCCACGAGACTTATCGTGATCCACGACTGGTCCGACCCAGCTTACCGGGTGGAGCTCAGTGCCTTGGACTTTGCAAAGATCCAGGGATTCCTATACGGTTGCCCAGTGCTGCAGGCCTTGCCCCCAGTCACCAGGACGGTGCTCACGACCTGGTGTACTGCCCTCCGTCATGTGCGATGGGATCGGAGGCTAACTAGACAAACGCTGTTATGGGATGGTGCCTGGCTGAGGGAGGTCTCATCCTTGGTAGGTTTCCGTCACTGGGACCTGGTGGGGGTCTCACTGCTTGGAGACGTGTGGGTGGGGGACCTCATGCGATCCTTTCCTGACCTACAACACCGACACGCCCTTCTCCACTCCCAGTTCTATAAATACCTACAACTCAGACATGCTCTCCACACGCACCTCCCAACACCCACCTCTCAACACCCACCTCTCTCCCGGAATTCAACCCCCTGGAGGCCCAGGTAATGATGGGGAATCTGGGGCGGGGGGGAGTGTCCCGTGTATACCGGGCTCTGGTGAACAACAGCCCTATATCTCTCAACCGGCTTAGGGAGCGATGGGAGGGGTGGGTGGGTCCTCTAGAAGAGGCGGACTGGCGGGAGGCCCTCATGGCACCCAAAACCCTAACTTCATCCTCTAAGTTACGCCTGGTAAAGCTTTACTACCTCCACACAGCGTACCTCACTCCAGCGCGTCTCTTCCGAGCCGGTATGAGAGCTTCCCCGGCGTGCGCACGCTGTGCCTCTACTCCAGCGGATTTCTACCACATGGTATGGCTGTGCCCGGCCTTGGCGCCGTTCTGGAGGGGGTGGAACTCGAGCTCACACGGGCCCTTGGGTGGGAAGTCCCCCATGACCCGAGGCGCTTGCTGTTGGGGGTGTTTGATGGCCTAGATGGCTCCAGGGCTGGCAAGCGTTTCCTGGGGACAGCTATGGCGGTGGCAAAGCGGAACATAGCAGCGGGTTGGTCCCAGGCAGCGTCTCCAATGGTGCGGAAATGGAGAGGGGGGTTGGATTGGTGTGGGGTACAGGAGGAGTCTCTTTGAGGCCCGGGGCTGTCCGGAACTATTCGGTAAAGTGTGGGGCAAATGGTTCGGCTTAATACCACTGTGAAGGTCCAAGTCTTGCTATGTTGCTGTGTTATTTGGAGATTGATGTACCCAATCAGGGGGAGCCTACTCCGCCTTTGCTGATGCCAAGGAGGGGAGGTGTTTTAACTGTGATGTGTGATTTGCTACCAATGAATTTGTCTGTTCCAAAAATCTCAATAAAAATTGATTATCAAAAAAAAAGCCAGTCATTCACCAGGACTCGCCACCCACACAATGTGCGTTGATGCTCTTGTCCCAGTTACATTTATATGTGCATAAACACGATCTCCTGCTCAGTACTCCTTCCCTGTTGTCACTCAGCTCACACTTACTTCAAATCCAGCTGGTATCTTTTTAATTCACTTCTGGCAGACTGTTGTTCCTTTATTATTTATTTATTTCCCCCCCGCAATTTTCAGATATCCAACATTATTCTCCTCATACGTGGATGCTCCCGTGCGCTGCCGCTCCGCATTCTCCGTCACACTCGTCTATCAGCAGGATTCCCAGTCCACCGCCCACCGCAGCCGTCAGCAGCTCCTCCCCACCCGCAGCGCAGATCAGCCACTACGGGCAGACGGGAGTGGGCCAGGTTCGACAGTCAGCAGCGGCAATGGGACACGGCCGATCACTGGGGCGAGCCCTCACACACGGGCCCCACAGCGCGGGTCTCCTCCGCGGCCCACCTCTACGGCAGCAGCTGATCCTCGGGGCAGCACCCCTCCTCCAGGCCGGCAGGGAGCAGCTCCAGTTCCTCCACGCAGCAGAGAGTCCCAGGGCCCTCGGGCAGCCTGCGAGGGAACCGCACAACAGGACAGAGGGCCGCAGGGCCAGACCCGACTCGACGGTCGGGGGCGCCCGCCTCGGCAGCTACTCAGCGGGTGGTATTCTCCAGAGCAGCGGCAGGATCCAGACGGGGCGCCGGTCTTGGGCAGACGCGCTCACCATGGCGCCCCCTCCCCCTACACCGCCAGATCCGTCGCCATGTTGGGAGCAGCAGCTCAGCAGTCCCCGCCGCAGTAAGGCCGTTCCAGGTAGGAAGGGGCCCCTCTCCCAGGCAGTCTCTGGAATTTTGGTCGTGTATATGTGGCCGATTGTGCTAGTTTGTGGTGCCGGATGGCCAGGATGTTAAGTGGATGTGGGCCAGAACTGCAAGAGTCTCACATGAGTGCGGCCATCTTGATTGGCGCCTCTAGCGCCCCCCCCCCACTAAGCGTTATTCTATGTGCTATACACGTATTGTAACAACGACCGTTCCCAAGCCTGGGTTTGAAATTTTATGGTACTAAAGCTATGTTTTATTGTATGGCTAAAATATGAAAAGTTGAAACAACAAAGATTACTTATATGTATTATGTAATACACATAGTCTGATTACGGACCTTGTTGCAAAATACACTGGGAGCACTCACAACTCCTCTATATTTACACACTGTGGACAGTATGAGCATCTATCCAGAGAAAAGTTTGAGACGAGAAGCTATTAGGTAAATTTTAGTAAGATAGCTATCTAATTGTAAAAATATTTAACATTACAAACACTAAATCAATTCTCTTAATTTTTAGGTGACAATTCATACTCCTTGAGGCCTTGAATTATGACTCCATATTTACCCCTAGACAAAGGAGATATAAAGCTGCCCACAAACAAAGAGCATTGAACAAAGACTCTTCAGCCTACTTAAAGAAATTTTTCGTTGTCTATGTAAAAGCGGGGGCACCATGTACTATGACCCTACAATGTGCTATAAGATTATGTCCCCATGTGCAATGCTACACACCTTAGCCCTGTATAGGAGTCAACTTATGGAGTTAGCAAGTGATGATTCAGAAGAGGATAATTAATACATTTCCTTTCTTCCTAAAGCAAGAGCAGCAGAGGGGCTTGCACGTCGAGATGATTTGACTAATCACTATTTTAAGGTAAATAAAACATTTATTTTTTATTGTAAATAAAGGCATAACTTAAAATGTGATGCATAGTAAACAAATATGATTCTTTTTATTCACAGATCATTCAGAAGATGAGACTAATATCTACTCAATTTTTCTTTGCAAACTAAAATGTCCCAATTGAATTTGTTGGAAAGTAAAATAAAGCAGTTATTCTTTTGCACAATATAAGTCTTGGCAACGTTTATGTGACTGTTTTCACATTTGATGTCAACTACTTGGCTTTTGTAGACAACGCTAGTTATTCCTTCCGTGCCCTTTAACACTCTGGCTTCTACTGCTCCTGGATGTAGCAGGATCACCCACAGACATACTGCAAACTCTAAAGCCCTACTCATTTTCACCAACAGACCTTGGTGGCCTATTTCTAATATTTGCAGAGCACATATCTTCAAAGGTGTTAGTGATACATCCAGAGGTCTTTTGGACTTCACTAATAATGCATACTAATGCACCCTACATGTTAGCTGTTCTTCTACACATGTTGTGTCACTGTAGCCAACCTTTCCACAAAACGTCCAAATATTTGTAATCGATCGTTGGTATGCCTCAGGTGATGCAAAGTATTTTTCTATTTAAGTAGCTATCTCTTTTTTTTGCAACAGTTGATTTTTAAAAACCCTGCTCAGCTCACATCAGTAAATTCTCAAATGGCTCTATCTAATGTCCCTACCCTTCAACTTAATTCTGATGTTGCTTTGTGTTGCTTATGTTGTATTTTCAGCATGGATTGCTCCAATACATGTAATTGCACAGGATTAAGTGATGTCTCATGGATGTCTTTACTCGAAGACCTCACAGTCTGTCTTACAGGCCTTCGTGCTCCATGCACCACAGGTACCGATGGCATGCTCTGATCTTCATTGTCAGCTGAATTGGCATAAGTGTTTGTGTGTCCTACTGCAGTAGTGTGGAACTGACTGCTCATTTCACTTTCTGTATTAGTGGAAACGTTAATGAGAGTTTCTGGCTGCTTCACTGGGACACGAGGTTTCACCCACATCCTGATTTTCAGGCTGGTAATAAGCAGGTTTATCTGTAGCAAATTTTACAAAATACAAGTATTTGTTTAATAATAATATAATTGCATTTTGTAAAGTTGCATTGTTAGACCTGTCTGCTTCTGAGAGTCCCCTCACCACTATGATTTCTTTTGTTCCCCCGTACCTCCCAAAATTTGTCGCTTTTCTTTGTCTACCAGGACTTTTTATGTGCTGTTTCATGGGGCTAGATGTTCCTTGATGCCCAGTTGCTCACAAGGTGCCCGATGGAACCTGTGACATTACAAACTGGGGTTGTCAACCTGTACGAGTGGTCCTAAAATGGTGGACACACCCTTTTCCCTCAGGTGAGTGACTCCCATTGGAGCCTCCCTGAACTCTGGGCTTTTGAGGTTTTGGCGCCTTTTGTTTAACACACATTCCTGACAGGAATCCCTTTGTTTCCCCCAGATACACAAAATGGCTGCTCTAGAGCCGCAGTACGGTGGCTGCTAGTGACCCAGATATCCCTCAAAAGTGCCAAGTCATTGTCACAGCCAGAGAAGGTTCTAGAACCTTCTGGCTCGTGCCAGCACCCCAGGGCACTGGCTATAAAAGGCCCAGTCCCTGGCGGCCATTTTAGATTTGAGATTAGATTTAGATAAGAGAAGGAGATGCCAGACTTGACACCAGATTGACACCTGCCCTGTTGACCCCCCTGAGGTGGCTGGTAGCGTGGGCGGTAGAGTAGCAAAGGTTGCTGGCGGTGTTCCTGACTGGCGTTCCAGTCAGCTGCGTGAGAAGTGACCTAGCGCCTACAGCGCCTGCCCAGCAAGTGCCTCATTGCCCCAAAGACTGTGGCCATACTTGTAGTGCCCCCCCCAACCCCCCCCCCGGTGGAGATATCGTGACTGATACTGCGTGTCGCGAGGCGAGCGCAAGTTCGCCGCGACCGCGATCTTCAGAAGTGCCCCCTTCGCGACAGGCGCCTCCAGGGAGGAGTTCGGACGTCTCCGAACCCTTCCGCCGTAGAGCGCTGCCTGCGTGGACTGAAGGTGAGGTGGTGCGCCGGGGCGGGGAAAGGCCGGCCTTCATTGGGCGAGACTAGCTTCTCTGCCCCACCCCAGTGAGCTGGAAGCGGAAGCTGTGGGCGGGATCCACCCCATATGAGGAAGTCGGAGGGAGGACCGTGGAGCCCCTGAAAACCCTGTCACTGGCGTGAGGAGTGCTGTGGCCTGACTGAATCGCTTACCGATTGCAGCCGATGTGAGGTGGGCCCGTTTCTTCAGATAGGGTGCAGCGTTGTGAAGGAACTGTGAACCGGCATTCATTTGACTGAGCGCGAAGGTTGTGTGACCCCCCTCCTGCAGCCCGTTCGTCAGTCTAAAGACTTTGAACTGGTGCCGCCTGTGTGCTAGCGGTGACAAAGCCTGTAGGCGCGCATAGACTCCACCGGCAAGCAGAGATCTCATCCTGGTGGCAGCGGAGTGCGAATGTTGTATTCACTGTGTTTCCTTGCCTTCTAGATACACACGCTTGACTCCCTGAGTGAACCCTAAAGAGTCTAAAGTTGTTTAGCGCCTAGGGAAGCCCGTACACATAACCCTTGAAACCAACGTGAACTGTAAGAGTTATCTTTCCAATTTGAAACGTATTACAAATGTGATCTTCCTAAAGCTTTTAATTGGTGGCAGCGATACCAGAATGAACCAGTATTTATTCTGCTATTTATTGTGATATTTATTTGTGATATTTATTCTATTTATCTTGCTATTTATTCCCGAAGAACTATTTATAGTATTTATGTCAGCAACTGAATCCCAGAAATGCAAATGTGCTTTCCTAACTGAATCCTATTTACAAAGAGAGAATTTTTACATAAAGGAATCGTATTTTTCTACTGCAGTGGTGTGGTGTCCTTCTTTTTGGTGTGACTGCGCAGGGAGTTATTATTGGGTCAAAGCCGGCTTAACACTACAGCCTTCACTTGCCTTGTCACTTGAGCCAAGCTACCCCCTTTGTGCTGGGCTTGCCTATCGCAGGTCCAACATAAAATTGGTGCTCAGCGGGTGGGATTACGAGCCGTGCTTGCTTGGTACCCCATAATAATTCAGTGTGCACCACAGGTACACACCCGGAGTTTTCTCCTAGCGGCCCTCTAATTCAACATTTTGCTTTTTCTAAATTCTTTCCTGGAGGTGGGTGGAGGTGACCCTCAGAGTTCCTATCCTTGTAACCTACTTCGGGGTGGTTGTCCACACTTTTCACTGACAAGATGGAATTCGAAATGTCAGAGCTGGAGACCTATACTGTGGCACAGCTCAAGGATTTCTGTCAGGAAAGGGGAGTGTTCGTTAGGCGAGGGGCCAAAAGAGAGGATCTCCGTACTAGTCTGCGAGCATGGGTGGAAGCGCACACGGAGGGAACGGTGGAGTAGGAGGAATCAGACAGAGGTACTGTCATTGATGGGACTGCGGAATGTCTCCCGGGGGTGGGTGAAATGGCAATCAGCCCCAAGGTAACCTCACGGGAGGGCAGCAGTGTGTCATCGAGAGGGTTGTCAGAGACTGAGTTAGCCGACAGGAGAGAGGAAAGACAGTTAAGGTGGGAAATAGCCAAGATGGAGATGGAAGAGAGGTGGAGGGAACACGAGTCCAAGCTGGAGATGGAAGGGAGGAGGATGGAACACGAGTTCAAGCTACGAGAACTCGACCTCCAGGCCCACAACATCACTCCGAAGGGTGTCGAGTCACAGGAATTTGCCAGGGAGCCCAGGCCCCATTTACCCAAGGACGTGGTCGCCAGTTATACCGCTGGAGACGACATAGCCAAGTGGCTGGCAGCCTATGAGGTCTCCTTAAGAGCCCATGGGATCCATGAGAAGCATTGGGGTGGTGGATTATACCGGTACATGCCTCCGACAGGTAGGGATGCCCTATTGGCCCTAGACCGGGAGGAAAAGGTAAATTACCCCGCCATGAAGGTGGCGCTCATCAGGAAGTTTGGGTTGACCCCAGAGAAATACCGGCAAAGGTTTAGGGGCAGCCACAAACTGAGCTCACAGAATTGGGTTGACTTCCTGGATTATGCCAAGAAAGCCCTGGATGGGTGGGTCCAAGGTAATGAGGTGGAGGACTATCGAGGGTTGTACGACCTAATACTCAAGGAACATCTACTCGAGAAATGTCTTCCCGAGCTGAGGCAACACCTGGTAGACAGCAAACTTACTTGCCCCCGTAAGCTTGCTGAGGAGGCGGACATTTGGGCAAGTACCCGAGTGTCCACGAAGGGGACGGGAGGAGATTCTCAGAAGTCCGGACAGGGCGCTCCCCAGAAGAAAGAGGGGGGAGATAACAAGAAACAGGAGTTCTCCAAAGGCCCCCAAAATAACTTTAAGGGGAAAAGTTTCTTTTCCAATTCTAAGGCTAACCCGCAGAAGAACCCTAATCCTGGCCAGAGTCAGCAGCCAAGGGTTATCCATTGCTTCGAGTGCGGTGGTATTGGACATTATAAGGGAGACGTGAAATGCCCAAAGAGACCACCCCCTCCCACTGGAGGAAAGACCCTGGGAGTCGCTAGTGTAGCGCTCGGGGAGGAGATGCCCTTAGTTAAGGGAAGGGAGTGGGTGGGTGTCACCTTAGTGTCCCTGGGTGATCGGGAGATGGTTCCAAAGATCCAGGTGCCCTCAAATACTACCAAGTATGGGCAATGGGTCACCATCAATGGCCATAGAGGGGAAGCTCTGAGAGATACAGGAGCCAGTATGACTATGGTAAGGAGTCATCTGGTGTCCTCAGAGCAGGTGATTCCAGGCGTACTTCATCCAGCCGCGATGGCTGATGGCAGAATGGGCCACTATCCTGTGGCCGAGGTTCCCTTTGAGTGGGGAGGGGTTGCAGGTTCACTTTGAGTTGCCGCAAGCCCCGCCGTGCCAGTTGATTGTCTGCTGGGTAATGACATGGAGCACAATGCTTGGAAGGAGGTGGAATACCGGACTCATACTGAGATGCTGGGTACACCTGATTGGGCCTGTGTGAGGACCAGGTCTGCGGCTGCTCAGGAGGAGAAGTCGCATGGGTTGGAGCCTGGAACAATGGCCCACCCAGCTGCTGATGAGGGAGCCTCTCGAGGACAGGAAGAGCCTGCCTCGAAGTCCGTGCCCCGTGAGACGGATAGGCCACCTGCGGAGGTGGACCCGGAGCCCGCGGAGGAGGACATGGTTCCGTTGGAGGACTTGCCTATCCCCGCTGAGTGGCGAGTGGAAGGAGGACCATCCAGAGAGGAACTGAGCAAGAGACAAAGGGAATGTCCCACCCTCGAGGGTCTGAGGCAACAGTCTGAAGCCCAGACAGCAGGTAACGAGTCTGGGAACTATCGTGTTTACTGGAAGGATGGTCTCCTCTACAGTGAGCCCAGGGCGCCAGTGCACGGGTTGTCACGGGCCCTGGTAGTCCCACAGTACACTTGGGTCAGGACAAGACCTTTGCCCGGCTTGTCCCCCACTTTTATTGGCCTCGAATGAGGGTGGCGTCCGACACATACTGTCGGTCGTGCGTGTCATGCCAAGCCAGTGGGAAAACAGGGATGAAGCTGACGGCTCCCCTGGAACCACTTCCCGTCCTTGGCACCCCCTTTGAAAGGGTGGGCATCGACATTGCTGGGCCCCTAGATCCACCTACATCATCCGGTCACAGGTTTATCCTGCTACTGGTGGATCACGCCACAAGGTATCCAGAGGCAGTTCCTCTGAGAACCATTACTGCACCAGTAGTGGCAAAGGCCCTGATGGGGATCTTTACCCAAGTGGGATTCCCCAAGGAAGTTGTGTCTGACAGGGGGACCAACTTCATGTCAGCATACATGCGGGCAATGTGGAAGGAGTGTGGAGTGACCTACCGGTTCACCACTCCTTATCACCCACAGACCAATGGTCTCGTGGAAAGGTTCAACCAAACCTTGAAGGGTATGATCAGAAGTCTACCCGAAAGCCTGCGGAGGAAATGGGACATCCTCCTACCCTGTTTGCTCTTTTCCTACAGGGAAGTGCCGCAGAAGGGAGTGGGCTTCCGCCCCTTCGAGCTTTTGTACGGGCACCCTGTACGTGGACCTCTCAGTCTGGTGAGGGACTCCTGGGAAAAGTCTCCCCGGAAAGTTCCCACGGATGTGGTGAGCTACATGCTGGCCTTCCGGAGCCAAATGGCTAAGTTGTGGAAGCAAGCTTCTGACAACTTGGAAGCCAGTCAGGCAGTCATGAAAGCGTGGTATGACCACAATGCTCACCCAGTGGAGTTGGAGCCTGGACAGAAGGTGTGGGTGATGGAGCCTGGAGAGCTGAGTGCCCTCCAGGACCGTTGGACAGGCCCCTATGAGGTGTTGGAGAAGATGGGCAAGACTACCTATCTGGTGGACGTAAAGACCCCTCGGCATCCACATTGGGTGTTACATGCCAATCGCCTCAAGCCCCACTACGAGAGGCCCGAAGTCATGTTGGTTATGGTGACTGACGGATCGGAGAAAGAGGACACTGAGCCTCTCCCCGACCTTTTCGCGTCTCAAGAAAAGGATGGGTCAGTGGAGGGAGTGAAACTCTCGCCATCCCTGACTCCTGAGGAGCAGGAGGAATGTCGCCAGGTCTTGGGGTCATTCGCTCCTCTGTTCTCCCTTGTCCCAGGTAAGACCCACCTGTGTACCCATGACGTGGACACAGGGGACAGCCCACCTGTGAAGTCAAAGTCTTACCGGCTGTCTGACAAGGTGAAGGCCAGTATCCGAAGCGAAGTAGCTAAGATGCTGGAGCTAGGAGTCATCGAACCTTCAATAGCCCTTGGTCTAGCCCGATGGTTTTGGTTCCCAAAGCTGCCCCACCTGGCGCCACACCAGAATTGCGATTCTGTGTGGACTACCGAGGACTAAATTCGGTAACCAAGACGGATGCTCATCCGATCCCTCGGGCGGATGATCTGATCGACCGGTTGGGAGCTGCCCAATATCTCAGTACCATTGACCTTACTGCAGGGTACTGGCAGATTCCCATGACTGATGGAGCCAGGGAAAGGTCAGCCTTCTCCACGCCTGATGGACACTACCAGTTCTGCGTCATGCCCTTTGGGCTCAAGAACGCTCCTGCCACTTTTCAGCGGCTGGTGAACACGATCCTCACCGGGATGGAGTCATTCTCTGCTGCCTACTTGGATGACATAGCTGTCTTCAGTAGTAGTTGGGAGGATCACTTGCAGCACTTGCAAGCCGTTCTCCAGGCCCTGGAACGGGCTGGCTTGACGATCAAGGCCAGCAAATGTCAGATTGGACAGGGGTCGGTAGTGTACTTAGGTCACTTGGTGGGCAGGGGAACGGTGCAGCCCCTTCAGGCAAAGATTGAGGCAATCATGGCCTGGAACCCCCCCAAGACCCAGACTGAGGTCCGAGCCTTCCTGGGCCTCACAGGTTACTACAGACGATTTGTGAAGGGGTATGGCACTATCGTGGCACCCCTTACAGAACTTACAGCCAAGAAGCAACCCAGGAGAGTCATCTGGACGGAGGCTTGTCAGCGAGCCTTCGACACTCTGAAACAAGCATTGTGTAAAGCTCCAGTCCTAAAGACTCCAGATTTCACGAAGGAATTCATTGTTCAGACGGATGCATCCGACATTGGCATTGGGGCGGTGCTATCGCAACTCAATGAAGAGGGTCTGGATCAACCCGTGGTCTTTCTGTCACGGAGACTGCTTCCCCGGGAACAGAGGTGGAGTACCATCGAGCGGGAAGCCTTTGCGGTGGTCTGGGCACTGAAGAAGCTGCGACCATACTTGTTTGGTTCACACTTCCTTGTTCAGACAGACCACCGACCCCTTCGTTGGCTCATGCAAATGAAGGGGGAAAACCCCAAACTGTTGAGGTGGTCTATCTCCCTACAGGGATTGGACTTTCGGGTGGAACACCGGCCCGGAGTTGACCACGCCAATGCAGACGGTCTCTCCAGGTATTTCCGCCTTAGTGTTGAGGACTCCCAAGGGGTTGGGTAGCTCTCCCCACTTTCAGCTGGGGGGGACGCGTGTTAGACCTGTCTGCTTCTGAGAGTCCCCTCACCACTATGATTTCTTTTGTTCCCCCGTACCTCCCAAAATTTGTCGCTTTTCTTTGTCTAACAAGACTTTTTATGTGCTGTTTCATGGGGCTAGATGTTCCTTGACGCCCAGTTGCTCACAAGGTGCCCGATGGAACCTGTGACATTACAAACTGGGGTTGTCAACCTGTACAAGTGGTCCTAAAATGGTGGACACCCTTTTCCCTCAGGTGAGTGACTCCCATTGGAGCCTCCCTGAACTCTGGCCTTTTGAGGTTTTGGCGCCTTTTGTTTAACACACATTCCTGACAGGAATCCCTTTGTTTCCCCCAGATACACAAAATGGCTGCTCTTGAGCCGCAGTACGGTGGCTGCTAGTGACCTAGTCATTGTCACAGCCAGAGAAGGTTCTAGAACCTTCTGGCTCGTGCCAGCACCCCAGGGCACTGGCTATAAAAGGCCCAGTCCCTGGTGGCCATTTTAGATACGAGATTAGATTTAGATAAGAGAAGGAGATTCAAGACTTGACACCAGATTGACACCTGCCCTGTTGACCCCCCTGAGGTGGCTGGTAGCATGGGCGGTAGAGTAGCAAAGGTTGCTGGCGGTGTTCCTGACTGGCGTTCCAGTTGGCTGCGTGAGAAGTGACCTAGCGCCTACAGCGCCTGCCCAGCAAGTGCCTCATTGCCCCAAAGCCTGTGGCCATACTTGTAGTGCCCCCCCCCCCGGTGGAGATATCGTGACTGATACTGCGTGTCGCGAGGCGAGAGCAAGTTCGCCGCGACCGCGATCTTCAGAAGTGCCCCCTTCGCGACAGGCGCCTCCAGGGAGGAGTTCGGACGTCTCCGAACCCTTCCGCCGTAGAGCGCTGCCTGCGTGGACTGAAGCTGAGGTGGTGCGCCGGGGCAGGGAAAGGCCGGCCTTCATTGGGCGAGACTAGCGTCTCTGCCCCACCCCAGTGAGCTGGAAGCGGAAGCTGTGGGCGGGATCCACCCCATATGAGGAAGTAGGAGGGAGGACCGTGGAGCCCCTGAAAACCCTGTCACTGGCGTGAGGAGTGCTGTGGCCTGACTGAATCGCTTACCGATTGCAGCCGATGTGAGGTGGGCCCGTTTCTTCAGATAGGGTGCAGCGTTGTGAAGGAACTGTGAACCGGCATTCATTTGACTGAGCGCGAAGGTTGTGTGACCCCTCCGGCAGCCCGTTCGTCAGTCTAAAGACTTTGAACTGGTGCCGCCTGTGTGCTAGCGGTGACAAAGCCTGTAGGCGCGCATAGACTCCACCGGCAAGCAGAGATCTCATCCTGGTGGCAGCGGAGTGCGAATGTTGTATTCACTGTGTTTCCTTGCCTTCTAGATACACACGCTTGACTTCCTGAGTGAACCCTAAAGAGTCTAAAGTTGTTTAGCGCCTAGGGAAGCCCGTACACATAACCCTTGAAACCAACGTGAACTGTAAGAGTTATCTTTCCAATTTGAAACGTATTACAAATGTGATCTTCCTAAAGCTTTTAATTGGTGGCAGCGATACCAGAATGAACCAGTATTTATTCTGCTATTTATTGTGATATTTATTTGTGATATGTATTCTATTTATCTTGCTATTTATTCCCGAAGAACTATTTATAGTATTTATAGTATTTATGTCAGCAACTGAATCCCAGAAATGCAAATGTGCTTTCCTAACTGAATCCTATTTACAAAGAGAGAATTTTTACATAAAGGAATCATATTTTTCTACAGCAGTGGTGTGGTGTCCTTCTTTTTGGTGTGACTGCGCAGGGAGTTATTATTGGGTCAAAGCCGGCTTAACACTACAGCCTTCACTTGCCTTGTCACTTGAGCCAAGGTACCCCCTTTGTGCTGGGCTTGCCCATCGCAGGTCCAACATGCATTACTTGCTTTTTATACTTTACAGATATTTTACACTTCTACATCAACAATTACGTTGTTTTAAAGTTAAGAAGCTGTCATACCAGACTGGGAGAAATGGTGACTGGCGATCCCTAATATTCTGACACTGAGGTCCTGGTGCTTCACACACAGGCAGCGGACTCCCCGTTTAACTCAGGACGAGGTGTCCGGGAGAAGGAGTTCCATGGTGTGACATCACTCCGGACTGGCCTATTGGAGAACGACGACACGAAGAAGAAAGAAGCCGGCGTTCATCTCGGGAGAAGCGCGACCGAGAGAGAGGAAGAAGCCGGAAAAGCGAGCGAAGGATGAGAAGTGGAGGAGAACCGTCGAGTGTGCCCGGCTGGGATCACAGAAGCCGAACCCCAGGAAGCAGAAAAGACGCCAGGAGGCCAACGTGGACACGCGCCGCCCTGCCACTCTCCTGGAGGAGGGTAGCTGAACAAGGTACGGCAGAGTCTACTGGGATTTCTGGGGCACAGGGTGGGGAAGGGAGGTAATTAGAGGGAGGACACCTTTTAAAACGGGGCTGCATAAGGTGGCGGTACGCGGTGTTCCCTCAGACCCCCTCCCCAATACAGGCTTTATCATTGGCCAAACCACTGACTGTGGTATTCTATATTCTTTTGTTTTCCTGTTGGTCTCCCTCCTACCTGAGGACAACAGCTTCTCCTGAACACCGTTTGGAATCTCTGCTGCTGCTTAAAGGATCGTGACGAAAACTACCCAAGTAACTGCAGTGTCCTTTTCTCCCCCCCCCTTCGTATTCCTGTATTCCAAAATAAACATATGTTTAACTGAGATGTTGTGTTGCATTGCTCCTCATTCCGAGCGTACTGGGGCGTGGCCCGGTGAAACATTGACAGAAGCCTATAAATGTTTATAAATATTTTGTATGGGAATGTTTAATAAGCTAGATTTAGACTACATTACCCACAATCCATATATCAAACACTATGAAAACCTTTGTACACAATTTGTTATCTTAGCGTCATTTGAATAATTTGATGTTGTTCAGTTAATAAATAAAAAAACTAACATTTGTTCTTTCTATTTGTTAAAGTTTAGGGATTGTTGCAAGGATTCTGCACATACACAGAAATATGCGCAGGAATATGGGACCTCAGTGTATAGGGGCTATGCCTTCCAACCACCTTAGTGCCCTCGAACCCAGGACCGACTAGCTATAGTGTCTCACTCACTCTCCTACACACTCATGAAGAAGCAAATAATTAGACACCCCACAACACTCCTGGATCTCTCAGGAATCGCGGTAACAAGACACACCTTTTCGCTCACTCTCTTATACATGTCCATAATAAGAACCGACCGAAACACAAATATAGTTAAAAATTTTTAATTTACCTATCGTGCTCTGAAATGCAGTATACAAGCCACAACCAGCAGAAAAATGCATACAACTAACACAGGTAGCATTGAAGCAAGGCCATAGGTTATAAAAGAAGATGTTAAAATATAAAGAAAGGGGCTAAAGTACTATGAGGCCAAACCACCCTCCCCTTGGTAAGAACATGTTTTATTATATAATTGAAGATCTCTGGGCTTCTCCCTGGAAAGCTCCCTCTCCAAGTGTGTGTTAGCTAAACATGCATCTCCATAATATCAAAGTATGAATTTCCAGCAGCAGCTGCATTAGCATGTTTTGTCTAGGTGCTGACCAGAATAGAATAACAAGGGGCATTGTTTATCGACCTTGCTCACAGTGTTCAGACTAAACTCCAGGATTAGGCAAAGAACGAACAAAGCAGACAGTTCTTATGTGAAAGGTATAAACAGAGTCTTGCAAAAATAAAGCCATGTAGTAACATGTGCAAAAGTAGGATCATGGTTGCTGGGTTCATGCTAACTTAGTGATATCGACAATGTCCCTATCGGCCACTTGACACACTCCCCTTGGTAAGTTTGAAGCTCATAGAAAAAATGGAATGCAACTGTAAGCAGAATCAAAATGCTTGGAAAAAGGGTAAAATTGGAAAATGCCAAGATTCTAGAGTAAAATGTTTTTAAGGCGAGTCCGGAAAATTCATCATATTACGTGAACTGAGGAATGCAAGCCGTTGCAAAAGGTCATCCCTGTCATTCATAGCAAAGAGGTTCGCCATCCAGCTGAGCAGTTCGAAGGAACACACATGCTCCTTATAATCAGATGCCTCCAGAAGCATATCCTGGCAACTTGCATGATACTCGATGAAACTCTGTTGCAAGAGGCGCTGTGCAGCCTCACAGGTATTCCAGTCTGCCAATACTCCAAGTGCAGCCGCACGCATCAAACGGCTGTCCCCAGAACAGGCCTGGTCATGGGCCAGTAATGGGCCTATTAACAGATCATAATCCATGTCAGTGTCGGATGCATTGGAGAGGAATATATCCATGGCCCAATAGAAAGGGCACCGTTGGCAATAGAACCCAGGTTGCATGCACATGAAGTAGGCAAAGCAAAAAGTAAGTCCATATCTCACAACATGCGTCGCCAATGGCAAACATCCAAATAGTTGTTGCATTTGGTCACGGTACAGTTGCAATTGGCCGGCCTGTACAGTACCACAAGATGGGGAGCCGTTGCATAACAGGAGCAGAAGTACCAGCATGCTGCACACCAGTAAGAGGATCATGGAAACCCTCTGAAGGCGCTGGAAAAAATAGAATGAATATAATCTGGTATTACTCCAAAAATAGTCTGAAAAAATTGCACAAGGCCGGATCCCACATGTTAAAAAAAATTAGGGAGGCCTTCAGTATCCGATGCATTAAGTATTTGGTGTATTAATTCTCCAAAATGGAATGGGAGATTGGTGTTTAGTAGTGAGTGCATCTCACTTGCGGTTCTCGCAACCTACAATTCGAAGGTCTCTTGCGCTGATGTGAGAGCCATGTCTTGTTGAAACAATAGCGCTTTGAGTCTGCTAAGTTTATTGAAATCTGTTTTCGAAATTGGAATGGAAGGCCAAAGCAAACTATCTACAATCCCATGCGGGGGTGGAAAAGCACATTGCTGCAACAAAGTAACACGGGAAACCCTTACTATATACCACATTATGGCCATTAAGCCACAGCAGTCGTGGTTATTCAAAATAAAGATAACTGACAGTTGAAAGAAACGTGAGCGCAGGAATAATAGCTGGGATGGGCGTACCTTTTAAAAAAAAAAAGCGAGATTAGGTGCCGACAGGTTACAGGCGCCATGGAGTTTAACTTGTTTGCAAACTAGGGACTGTCCTACTAAGGAATCGCAATTCTCCCCTGTTAGGAAAACCTCCTTATCCCCGCGCTGACATCTGTAGGTGAAAGGCAACAACCATAATTCATGTATAAAAGCACTTCTCAGGGGCTCAAAGCGCCCAACTGGGAAGTGTTTCATGCAAGATGTAAACTGAAATAGTGAGATGTGCACTAAAATAACTCAATGTATTAATGACACAGCTGAATCCGTCTCAGCTACAGAAAAAGGTAACTGTTCTAATTGTTCTCTATACAACAGTGTGTAAGTTACGTCTTTCATGGACATAAATTATTATTTATCAGTCAAATTAAACTGTAAAAACAGCGCAGAAGCATTCAAATAATCCCATGCAACTTTCCCCATTTTGCGGTACAAAAGGGGGTGGTAATGGACGGAGCATCTGAACCAATCAAACACTCACACCCAGTCAAAAGATCTGGGTTAAATCCATCACCGTTCTTTAGCCCACTCTGCCACCCCAATTCAGACATGGCTATATGCAAATCAGTCTGACCCTGTGCCTCATGGGAACAGTCCAGCCCGAACTGCCAAGCCATGCCTTTGCTGGACCGGAAACAAGCTTCCGAGGACCGGTTTCTGGCATTACACCCATCTTCAGCCCGGCTTGCTTGAATCCAGTGACAAAGTGAGCAAGGGACTCACGTCTGAGCATACCCTGCCACACCCATGGCGGCCAAAAGCAGTACAAAAGGGGGTGGTAATGGACGGAGCATCTGAACCAATCAAACACTCACACCCAGTCAAAAGATCTGGGTTAAATCCATCACCGTTCTTTAGCCCACTCTGCCACCCCAGTTCAGACATGGCTATATGCAAATCAGTCTGGCCCTGTGCCTCATGGGAACAGTCCAGCCCGAACTGCCAAGCAATGACTTCCCTGGACCGGAAACAAGCTTCCGAGGACCGGTTTCTGGCATTCCAGCCGTCTTCAGCCTGGCTTGCTTGAATCCAGTGACAAAGTGAGCAAGGGACTCACGTCTGAACATACCCTGCCACACCCATGGCGGCCAAAAGCGGTACAAAAGGGGGTGGTAATGGACGGAGCATCTGAACCAATCAAACACTCACACCCAGTCAAAAGATCTGGGTTAAATCCATCACCGTTCTTTAGCCCACTCTGCCACCCCAGTTCAGACATGGCTATATGCAAATCAGTCTGACCCTGTGCCTCATGGGAACAGTCCAGCCCGAACTGCCAAGCCATGCCTTCCCTTGACCGGAAACAAGCTTCCGAGGACCTGATCTTTTGACTGGGTGTGAGTGTTTGAATGATTCAGATGCTCCGTCCATCACCACCCCCTTTTGTACCGCTTTTGGCCACCACAAGTGTGGCAGGGTATGTTCAGACGTGAGTCCCTTGCTCACTTTGCCACTGGATTCAAGCAAGTCGGGCTGAAGACAGCTGGAATGCCAGAAACCGGTCCTCGGAAGCTTGTTTCCGGTCCAGGGATGACATGGCTTGGCAGTTCGGGCTGGACTGTTCCCATGAGGCACAGGGTCAGACTGATTTGCATATAGCCATGTCTGAACTGGGGTGGCAGAGTGGGCTAAAGAACGGTGATGGATTAAACCCAGATCTTTTAACTGGGTGTGAGTGTTTGATTGATTCAGTTGCTCCGTCCATCACCACCCCCTTTTGTACCGCTTTCCCCATTTTGAGCGTTTGTAACCTACATGTAAATTGCATTACAGAGCGCAATTGATTTTGACCATGATACAACACAGTTACATCAGTCTGTGCAATCTTAATAACAGATGAAATAATATTATCCAAGGTTGTATATACGGGAAGATAATGTATTAACGCTATTATCCAGCACTGCAAGAACTTTTTCGAAATTAGTTTGGTCAATTTGGCTCAGACGCACCGCAGCTTCCATCTGCGACAGTTTCCTTAATTCATTATATGCTTCATTAATAAATTGTTTTGATCTAGGTGATTTAGGACCTAACATAAAATCTGTCAAATTGATGTCACTCAATAAAAAGGACATGTGTTGTTTCACTGACGACAGTGTGGAGTGTTCCAACCATTGCTGACACAATTTCCCAACCGAATACATGGTGACTGAATGAGAATGTGGGAAACGCGGATCAGGTCTACTTTGTGTGAAATCTGTTGTTGCATTAAGAAAACACAGTTAACATGCATTGGAACTTGTTGGCCACAACAACCATCCCAAGGGGTCGATGGCAGAAACATTTGTCCTTGGACTTGCCAATCTTTAGTTCCCCAAATGGATTTCAAATCAATGGTGTCTTTCCAATGTTCGTAACCATGTAAGGCCTAATCAGTTCTAAAGGAATTAGAATAAATCAACTTATTTTGAGTTAATATGAACTCAGATTGAAACAGCAATTTTAGAAATAGGACTCTGGGTTGGACATATTATAATCAGAGAAGTATGTGAACTTACTCGGTAGAGCATTAGAACTCTCTTGCAAAGGAGTCAGACAATTCTCCCACTGTGTAAAATTAAAATTCGGTCTTACCGTGTTCTTTTCATGCGAGAAATGATGGCCATAGTGTTGGTAACAGAACAAATCTGCATAATTGGCCTAATTCAAGTACAAATCTTCAGCACCGAAAGCAGCATATTTTAAATCAGAAATAATGAACGAACTGCAAAATAATGAATGAACTGCCTGAACATCCCAGTTGTCTGAGTGTATGTCCTGGCTGATGAGAGGTGATACCCCGAAACCGGTCCTAGGATGCTTTTTTTCTGGTCCGGGGAGGACCTGGCTTGACAGTTCTGGCTTGCCTGTTCCCATGAGGCACAGGGTCAAGACTGATTTGCATATGGCCAGGTCTACACTCGGGTGGCATGGTGAGCAAAAGAATGATGGATTTAACCCAGATCTCTTGACTGGGGGTGAATGTTTTGATTTGTTCTTCATTCCGCCCATCAATTGTGTGTCTTTTTCTAAAACAGAACTAGTCGCAGAAACTCCGGCATGTGCAGAAGCCATGCCTTCATGGGCGGCTATGATCAAAGGAAGTCTGCGGTCCTCGTTGGGAATCAGCTGATCCCCAGCGGGCGGTATCGTAGCAAATGGGACTTACTCAGGTGACATATGATAGGAATACTTAGAAGGGAAGCCTTGTGGGAAGTCTATCCCACCCTCAGTAGCAGCAATCACCGCAAGAATATCATTATCAGTCCTAGTCAAGGACCTAGTAACGGCTGCTACTGAACATGTGGCCACGCAGATTTGGCTGCCTTATCAGCTAAAAAATTACCAACAGCATGTGTTTACACACGCTGATGGCCAAGAGTATGAATAACCTGTGTGAGCGACAAACGTTCTTCAAGTTCTGCCACTTGGACCTAAAGCATTTTATGCTTTATTGCGCTACCTTTAGAGTCTCAATATTCATTCTGAGACCAAAAGTAAATTATCAATGAATGCCTGCTCACAGTAGTAGGAATCGCACACAACAAGAGTGTTCACATCAGGATCTGCAAATTCTAGAGCTAAAATCAAAGCACACAGCTCTGCCAAATGAGCCGTGTAGTCCCCAAGTACCTGTGTATGTACTATAGAAGACTTAAATTCACCATTTACAACTGAGCCAGCCACAATAGCTCAAGCCACCGAATAAGCATGCTTGGACCCGACGGCTGGTTGAGCAGATCCGTCGGTATAGATAATACATTTGTACTGATCCAAAGGAAGCAACAACAACAGAGGAGGATGAACATGTTCATATTGTAATAGCTCCTGTGTCTGCAATGAGGGATCAATGATAAAAGTGACATCAGCCGATGTCAAAGAACTTGCCCATTGTATTCAACATGGGTGCAAAGCTTTGGAATTCAGAACACTCGCCTTCGTCACTGCTTCTAAAGTAGGTACAGGCTAAACCATAAGAATGCGTTTTCCCTGCGCTAGAGAGTGTTCCTTTTGAATCACCATCTTGTCCGCTGTCAACATTTTCTCAACCATGAAAAATCAACTTTCCGCTGATGTGTACAGATGGGAATAATAAGCTATTGGTACTCTGTCACCTTAATTGAATGTCAAATATGTGAAGCCTACAGTCCCTGGCAAAATTCTTATGACCAAGTTTGTAGAATTATCATGTGTTAACAAGAAGTTGGTCGCAAGCAGATCAGACTGTAAAGACCAATGAATCGAGGTATGTTCCGGAAGCCAGCCGGAAGATGAAAAAGAGGGTTGTATCAATGAGCAAAGGGGTTTGATATGCTGGGCATAATCAGGAGTGTAGGTCCTCCCAAAGTTAAAAAATCCCAGCAAAGATTGAAGTTTTTTCAATGTGGACGAGGTTGCGATTGTGCACATTTCTCCAGAAAGTGGGGTGCTAAACCTCTACCTTCGTTATTGAGCTCTTAGCCCAAGAAAAGTACTGCCAGACCTGCGATGTGTGGCTTAGCAAAATTAAATTTGTTCCCCAAGTCTGTCTGGAAAAGATAGTATGATGCGATCCACATGTACAAGATGCGGTATTAACTCGTCATCTGTCAGATAAATGTTATCTATGTGTGAAAAAGCTTCAGGGTCAATGTCATGCAAAAGAGAAACAATCCGCGCAGCAGAAGCCCCAGGACTGTTCACTTAGCCCAAAGGTAAACTTGTAAATCGCTTCTGATTGCCAACCACACTACAAGTGGTCAAGCGACGGTTAGCAGGAGCAAAATTGTGACTATAAAAACCATTAAAAATAACAAGGGTCATTTTGTAGTTTTTGTGAACTTTATTTTTCATTAATACTGAGCTGTGTGCGTTTTGTAGTGCAAATGTACGAATGTGACTGTTTAAATGTTGGTAATCTAAAACTATACAATATGAACCATCCGGTTTCGATATAGGAAAAAGAGAATTATTCATGGATGAAACACAGGGTTCAATGACATCCTGATGTTCCAACTGGGTCAAAATTTCACTTACGGATGCTTTTTCTTCACGCCTGATCAGATATTGAGCCTGTGGCTGTGGCATAGATCGTAAAGGAATTTCGTGTGCTGGTCAATCCTCATCCCGCCTATCTGATTACGATACACAGCCGGCGCTAGGGCCAAAGCCCACTCCGAAGCGTGAGCTTGTTTTGTCTCTTCAGAGACGTAATGGGAAAAACTCTGGAGTATCACGTCGTCCCCTCAGGAAGAAGACAAAACAAAAGGAGGAGGCCAATCTGTCTCTGCCAATAAAATGTCATAAGAGGAGGTAAGGTTGTCTCAAAAGACTCCCTTAATTATTCTTTTGGATATCCCCTTCAATTTAAAGCCTATCAGGGGGTGCAACTCGTGTATCTGCTGTTTCCACTGTAATGAAATTATCAGTTGCTCTCACCTCCAAACAGGGATGGAGTGCCTCCTGCACTATGGTAACTACTGCTGCGCTGTCGAGGAGTGTCACTACCCATCTCCAATCGGGGCTCGAAAGGAGGGGGTCCCTCCGGGTTGGCTTTTATGGTCAAACTGGCGTGGTGAGTCACGTCGTTGCTGAGTGGTCTCACCTTGTCTGAGATCTGGATGCTCTCCACCACTGAGCTGTGGATCTGATGATTCCCGAAAGGAATGAGGAGAGCGAGGATCAGGAACCTGAAACCTTTCTGGTGTCTTAATTTTAGAGCGGTCATGCAAATCATATCTACATTCAGAAGCACCAGGTGTCGGTGAACCTGCACGCGAACCTTGCTTCTGCTGTTGCTGCTGTTGATCTCTGTTCCAAGCCTTTTTAGGAAAGACCGGATGCACCTCCTTTTCAGGCTGGGCCTTAGTCTGCAGTTGAGTAAAAGGCTTAATTCCCAGATTATCGCGCCCTAAAGAATTAGATTATTTTCCAATAATCTTCTGTAGTTCACGTTGTTTATCCATGTCAGCTACTTCCTCTAGGTGTTGACGCACCTGCAAGCTAACTGCTTCCCCCTTGACATTAGCAAGGATCATGTCGTAAGCAATAGGGAACACACCACTAATCTCATCCCCAACTTTATGCGGCCTCTGCCCCATGTTCATCCTGAACCATCTTAAGAACCGCCGGAAGCACGGACATTGAGGGGGTGCCAAGAAACAGTGAATAAACTGCCGCCTACACCTTTTCCCAAGTGGTGCAATCAGCCAGATTGAGAATAGAGCCCTTAGGTAAGCTCATGGTAAGTATCCTGTGTTTATCCACAGGAGACATATGTGGAAAAACAGCCTTGAGTTGCTCAAACTTCTCAGCCAACCAGAAGGGAAAATCATCCTTAATCTATGGACGCTTCCCCATCAATGAGTTAATCATATTAGGACTAATAACCTCGCCATCACCATGTCCTGGTGGCTGAGCGGCACCAGCCGGCGCTGCCGGTATATTAAAAGACATATATTGTATGACACTTCTGTGTATATGAATAAAAGATGTGTGTAACAAATGCAGCTCTACAATTGTAACTCCAAGATAATTTGGATGAGGAGTAAATCCCGCCAAAACGGGCCATGTTGCGCCAATGACCGATAATGGGCCGAGATGAACTAAAGAGACGGGCTGAGGAAGGGCACCATTAAACCACATAGTGTGCTCCCAAGCCGACAACAGAACTTCAAGTAAACGATTCGGGCAGTATACTTGTGGAACCCCACTGCGTTCATATTCATGAAAGAAGTGATTGTTCCTGTCAAAAGCCGGAAACTTACCCCAAGAATAAAAAACTTTGAAATGTAAGGCAGCTTCCGCCTCTACAACAGATATAAAATCTGCTCCCGCAGCCGGGACTCCATATTGAGTCAAATGATCAGTAACCGCAACGCGGTTAGGCGCAGCAATGGTAATTGGTTGCACCATCACAAACACTGGAATTCAAAGCAGAAAAACAGCAGCGCACCACTGGTGGAAGAACAAAGAAAACTAAACCTTTTATAAATTCAAGCTTGAAAAAACCTATAATTCTCATATGTAGGAGTTTAATTCCTCGCACCACAGACGACTGTTGAGACAGTATTGTGGACAAGTACAAGCACTAATCAGGGGTCTTGCGAATAAGTACCAGACCAAACTTTGGTGGTGCCATGTTGCAGGGATTCTGCACATACACAGAACTATGCACAGGAATATGGGACCTCTGTATATAGGGGCTAAGCCTTCCCACCACCTTAGTGCCCATGAACCCAGGCCCGACTAGCTATAGTGTCTCACTCGCTCTTCTACACACTCATGAAGAAGCAAATGATTAGACACCCCAGAACACAACACTCCGGGATCTCTCAGGAATCGCAGTAACAAGACACACCTTTTTGCTCACTCTCTCGTACATGTCCACAATAAGAACCGACCGAAACATGAATATAGTTTAAAATGTTTATTTTAACTATTGTGCTGTAAAACGCAGTTTACGAGCCACAACCAGCAGAAAAATGCATAAAACTAGCACAGCATTGCAGCACAGCCATATATCATAAAGGGAGATGTCAGCATATAAAGACAGTGGATAAAGGACTATAAGGCCTAACCTACCTCCCCTTGGTAAGAAGAGGTATTATTATATAATAGAAGATCTCTGGCTTTGCCAGCTGACCACATACCTTAGTGCTTAGAGGGTATGTCTCCATCATAAGATCTGTATTGCCCCCTAAAACCCCCCTCTCCCAGTGTGTGTTACCCAAACATGCATCCTTATAATATCAAAGTACGAGTTTCCAGCAGCAGCTGCATTAGCATGTTTTGTCTAGGTGCTAGGGACTGACCAGAACAGAATAACAAGGAGCATTGTTTATCAACCTTGCTCACAGTGTTCAGATTAAACTCCAGGAACAGGCAGAGAACGAACAAAGCAAACGGTTTTCATGTGAAAGGCATAAACAGTCTTGCAAAAATAAAGCCATGTAGTAACATGCCCAAAAGCAGCATCATGGTTTCTGGGATCATGCTAACTTAGTGATGTTGACAATGTCCCTATCGGCCATGTAACAGGATAATTATAACAAGCATTGGTATAGCCAATAGGTCTCGCCTTTGGGACTGTCAGAACGGACCGGTTGAGTATGAGGCAAATGCAGGGCCCTTATCTACGCACACCGAGGGAATCACCTGGGTCAGAGATCTGCCGTTTAAAAACCCGGGTAACTCTTGGTCCGGGTCTCTATTGCAGGAAGTCAGAGGCGGGACCAAGGAAGGCAACCAATCCGGACGTACACGGCAGGAGGAAAAGGCGGACCAGGAAGAAGGAAGACGTGACGTTTGGGAGTCCGGAAGCCGACATGAGGAGAAGACGCAAGGACTGAAGAAGACGGAACTGAGGAGAAACCGACGCGAGACGTGGAGTCGAGAAAATCCACGGAGGACGACAGGGAAGCCGAAGAGTGGTGGATTCCTTCAGTCCCCCATGAGGGCGCAACTGCCGCCGTAACTCAGGAAAGTTACGACTCGGACGGTGAGTGACTCCGCACACGGGGCTCACCATTAACCAGTACGGGGAGGTGGGAGGAGAAATGAGGGAGGGCAGGCTGGAAGGGGAGGGAAATAGGGGCACTGTAAATAGCCGCCAGCACCAATACAAGTAATGTTCCTTTACCCTGACCCCGCTTAAAGCACAACCTCTGCATCAAGTCGTGTACTGTTCCTTTTTTCCAACGTGAACCAACCTAAATCACAACCTAAATCCCTCACGTCCCTTAGGAGGTAGTCTAGTCTCCACAGGATGCCAATAGTATCCCCACTAATTATAAAAGTGGGCTAAATACAGGAATCTACATGGATCTTAGTGACCATTTGGAAATTCACTGGGTGTGGTGACGGTTCCCCACTTCACACAAATACCCCGCCCTTGTCAACTCAGAACACTTACCGTCCTCTTTGTTCTTTTCCTCGAGCAACCTGGGGGTCGACTGATGAACCAGATAACACCAGCTCCAGGAAGAAGCCAGAGGACTCCACGCTTCACCATCATCTATGTATCTCAACCACATCATACTGCTGTTCTTGTAATAAACCCCACAATTGACAAACTACTAAAGCCTCCTAGCTTCTATTTCCGCCCATCCCTCCCACAGGGACCTTATAAGTGTTTAATGAGAGCTATTGGCTTTGCCAATGTGTTTAAGTGATGAGGTAGAGCAGTGTGGCTACTGTACAGTATGTTATAAATTTATAATAAATGTTATAAACATTTTTGTTACCTTAGATTATAATTAAGATATTACGTATAACTGAGCGACTGTATAAAAAAAAAAGAATTAACATAAAAAATGCCATAACGCATTGTTGGGGGCTAGCGTGTTACACAGCGATGCTTTCTAGGCTGGGCTCATGCTGTAGCTATTGGGATCAAGTTAGCTCTCCCACATCTACAAAAATCCTGGGATTGTGTTGTGCTTTTGAAGTGGGGTAGGTAAACATTACACATACGATCGTCTTGGATACTTACATATTTATTTATATGTTCTAGTAAAATCGTTATGTGATGAAAATATTTGTGGATGAACTTCCAAACATGTTAATTGTTTAACTAAAACAGGTATATGAATAAAGAAATTCATAAACGCATTGCCAAGTTTTGCCGATTTTTTTTTATTTTTTATGACATGGTGGTTGGTGGGGGTGATTAAAAACATAAATGGGAGAGTGGAGGTGATTAAAAACAACAATGGGAGGGTGGGCGTAAGAATAGGCTGTCCTCCACTGAAGGGAGTGAGGAGCTTTTCATCACTTAAACGACAAGTGTCGAAGAAAGGTGCATGCAGATGGTCCACTACAGAAATGGGAGCGTGGGGCTGGCTGTGCATCACAGCAGCAAGTAGTTTCAGAGGAAGCTGTGTGCAGAGAGCAGACACCTTGTATGTCAAAGGGAAAAATGTGCAAAAGGTGGGCTGCATTGGATGTCTGTGGAAGAAGAATGCAGACCGTGGCCTACACTGCATTCCCTAAAGGCTAGTGAAGAACCTGTGTAAGCACTTAAGGGAAAAGCGGCTCTGTGCATCATAGCAGCAAGTAGTTTCAGAGAAAGGTGCATGCAGAGGGTGGCTACCTTGAGGTTGAGAGAAACAAGCGCACAAATGGTGACCAGCTTTGGATGTCAGAGGAAGGAGCATGCAAAAAGTGGCTAGCAACCTATGTGAGACAAATGCACAAACAGGAGGTCCCCATCAGTGTATGACTGAGCATCAGAGCAGCGAGTACTATCAGGGCAGAAGGTGGTCGGTAGGTGTCACATGAACGCACATGCAGAATCTATCTTTAAGTGGGTTTCAGATGAAGCCAGACAACTGTAAAAGGAGGACAAAACTGTGCATTATAGCAGCGAGTAGATTTAAAGGAAGACGGGCGCAGAATGTAGCCACCTTTGGGAGTCAGAGGAAGGTGTGTGCAGGAGGTTTCCTTCAGTGAACAGAACGTGTGGGCAGAAGCAGGTGCACAGGAAAATGTGCACACAATGTACAGTAGTAAGGGGATCATGGGGCTATGCGCCACAGCATTGAGTAGAGTCAGAGGAAGGTATAAGCAGAAGGCGGCCAGCATTAAGCCTCAGAGGAAGGCAAGCGTTAAAGGTGTTTGGAAATGAAGGATCGCAGCGCTGTGAATAGGCAGCAGGTAGTGTCAGAACAACGCCTGTGCCAGAGGTGGTTACACTGAGTGGCAAAGGATGAAGCTGTCAGAACCAGATTCCAAAGTCCAAACCTTCCGCAGGAGCTGAACGGCTGAAGACTCTCAATGAATATTTCCCAACTCCCCAATGCCTCTGCACCAGAATAACTCTGATATCAGAAACAGGGGGGAAAGGGGAATGGGGAAGAAAGAGAGACTGACACACTGGTTTCGTCACTGGATTTCTTCCTGGAGGACCCTTGACTGAACCTGTAACAAAGCACAATTACTACAGACACAAAACTCCAATACTTTTATAATTATTTGCAAACTAACTTTCTAACTGAACTATACCTTAGTGTGTGTGGAATTAGCCTCTCTCTTATGCCAATTAAAGAAAATAGAGCATTGAATTTTCTCTATATGATATTGGTAACTAAAATGTCCTTGCATTCAGAATAAGTATAATGTATGTCTTTCTTGTCTTTCTCAACAGGAATGAAAATCCAAAGAAGTGACTGAAGAAACTGGGTAAGTACAAATATATATATATATTTCCGCTTACATGAAGACTGTACAAATTCCTGTACTTAGGCATTTAATGTGAATTTGAGTTTGTAGGAAATGCCATTGCAAAAACTGTCAAGTTTTCTTATTGAACTGTGAGAGGCAAGAAAAAATAGTTCACAATGAAAAAATATCAATTGCCTTCAACTACGTCACAACCAAGAGGCAATTATAAAAGAGTGCACAGATTGGTATTCCTTTCTTTTCTTGAAGAACTAGATCAGCATTTACACTGTGGAACAGCTGACAGAAAATACGTGCTCCACTACAAAAGGATACTCCGCAGTGCCGAAATTCACTATGGAGAGCAGCAGACAAAAGGATAAATAAACACCTCACCGGCAAGAAAACAAACTGCAAATGCGAGTGGAAACCTCGCTGACGCTGAAAAAACCAAGTCTCTGAAGCCAGAAAACGACACGCCGCGAAGATGTTCTTGGAAAAAAATAATTTTCCTCAGGAACTCTGAATGACACGCTCTACCAGCGAGAAGCTTCAGTTGAAGTGCGCCGTTATTTAGAAGCACAAGCTAATTGCAGCTGAACTGTCACTGGAGACTGAACTGACTAGAATGCTAACCCTCACCGCCATGTTTGGTTAGGTATGAAATATGAGGAGACCTAACTATGTGTATGTAGTACCTGTGCAACCAATTGACTCCACATAGCGGGAACCTGACAGAAAGTGTGACATCATTTTAGTTTGAGAGAGGGGCCACTGCTCCTCAACTGGTGAGAATCTTATACCATCCTGACAGTACCCCCCACCAAAACCCCCTCTCTAGGTTTTTGTGGATTAGTCTTTAGGAACTCTCTGACTAGTCTAGGGGCTTGAACATTAGAACTGAGCTCCCATGATCTTTCCTCAGGACCAAAACCCTTCCAATCAACCAAATACCATAATTGACCTTTCTTAATCTTAGAATCCAAATATTCTTTTAACTTCAAATTCTTCTTCGGCCTGCAATCGAATAGGAACTGGTGGTGATTTCTGTCTAAAATCTGGAGGACTTCTTTTGACTAAAGAAACATGAAAGGTTGGATGTTTTTCTAGCTTACTAGGAAGTTTAACTCTCACACTGACTGGGTTGATCATTTTAACCACTGGATATGGACCCAAAAATCTAGGTGGGACTTTCCTGTTTCCTCTCAACCGCATATGTCGAGTAGAAACCCAGACCTGCAAATTCTGCAGTACCAAGAAAATCAGGCCACTCCCCCTCTTGATCCATCAGATAAAGTCGTAAGTTTTGTTCAAGATCCTGGTTTACTGTCTCAGTCTGACCATCGGTCTCCGGGTGGAAAACTGGTGGACAAACGAGAATCCACACCTAATCCTTTTAGAAAGGATCTCCAAAATCGGGAGGTAAATTGCGAAGCTCGATCCGAGATCATTACCCTTGGAATTCCATGGAGTTTCATGATATTCTGAATGAATAGACTAGCCAAACTAGAAGCATTTGGAAGGGACTTTAAAGGTATGAAATGGCTCATCTTAGAAAAATGGTCTACCACCACCCAGATGAATGAGTAACCTTTACTAGATGGCAAGTCTACAATAAAATCCATAGACACAGTATGCCATGGATAAGGAGCTACAGGCAAGGGCATCAAAAGACCTTGTGGGGTCTGACGATCTACCTTTCCTTTCACACACTGCTCACAAGTAGCGACATGCTGTCTCACCTGAGCTTCCACGCCAGGCCAACCAAAAGATCTTTTCAAAAGTTCCAAAGTCTTCTTCACACCTTTATGACCAGCCAATGGGTGATCATACAACATTTTGATCACCTTTGTCTAAAGATCTTCATTTGGAACGAATGGTTTCCCTTGAACAAAATGGTTTACCATCCCTTATTTCACGCTCCGGTCCGTCCAAAATCCATGATTCTAATTCGCTCTGCGGAAGGTCTTCACTAATCCTTTCTTCCAGTTCCTCATAAACTGTTGAGCTTACAATCTTTTCTTCTGGAATGATGTGACCAGTCATCACCTCTTCTTTACCGTCTCCAACATTGAATGAATGAATGAATGAAATAAAATTTATAGTGCACAACTAAAACCCGAAGGCATCAAGGCGCCTTCAATTCAATCGAGATAAGGCATCAGCTTTCCCATTGACCGAACCAGGCTTGTAGGTCAGGACAAAGTTATAATCAGCAAAAAAGAGTGACCATCTAAGCTGTCTTGGAGTCAGAGTTCTGGCGGATTTTTAAAAATGCAGATTGCGATGATCAGTGAACACAGTTACTACATGTTTAGCCCCAAACAGGTAATGCCTCCAATCCTGAAAGGCATCCTTGACAGCTAACAATTCCTAGTCAGCAATGGAGTAGTTTATCTCCGCAGCTGATAGCTTTCGAGAACGGTAGGCAAAAGGATGAAGCTGGCCAGTGTCCTTATGTCGTTGCAAGAGAATCCCTCCAATTGCCAAGTTTGAAGCGTCCGCTTCAACAAAGAATGGCTCAGCCGAATTTGGATGTTGCAAAACAGGTGTGGTAATAAAGGTTTTTTTTAATGACTGAAAATCCCTCTCTGTTTCAGTGGTCCAATTAAACTTTTCATTCTTCTTGAGCAAACGAGTAATGGGACCAACCTTCTCAGAAAATTTTTGAATGAATCGTCTATAGAAATTGGCAAATCAAAAAAAGCCCTGTATTTCCTTAACAGTTTATGGGGCCAGCCAATCCTTCATAGCTCAAACCTTCGAGTCATCCATTGCAACACCTTCTGGCGTCAGAATGAACCCCAAGAACTCCACCCACGTGGAATGAAAAACCACATTTTTCTAACTTCACAAATAACTGGTTTTGAAGAAGACGTTCCATAATGGAACGAACATGCTGCACATGTTCGTCGAGGTTCTTGGAAAAAATAAGTATATTGTCAATATACACTACAGCAAAGCGGTCCAAAAAATCTCGTAGGACATCATTGACAAAATGCTTAAAGGCAGACGGGGCATTGCAAAGACCAAATGGCATTACTTGGTATTCAAATAATCCAAATCGGGTTCTAAATGCCGTTTTCCATTTGTCTCCTTCAGCCATGCGAACCAAATGGTAGGCCCCTCGCAGATCTAATTTGGTATACATTTGAGCCTCTTTAACTTGATCTAGTAATTCTGAAATCAATGGTTACGGATACCTATCCTTCTTAGTAACCAGTTTCAAGGCACGATAGTCAATGCACGTTCTTACAGTCCCATCCTTCTTCGGAATAAAGAAAAGAGGAGACAAAACTGGGGAATGAGATGGGCGGATAAATCCATCGGCCAGATACTGATCAAGGTAGTTTCCCAAATGCTTATTTTCAACTTCTGACAATGCATAAATTCGACTGCAAGGTAAAGAAGCCCCTGGTTCCAGTTCAATCTTGCAATCATAGTCTTGATGTGGGGGCAGTTTCAAGGCTTCCTTCTAATTGAATACTGCTTCCAGATCTTGATACGCTTCAGGAATGTTCAGAATTTCCACCGCACAAATCATTCTGGATTGCTCTGCCAAGCAGACTGAGGGTGAAGTTCAAGAGTCACTCTTATCAGGGTCCAAACAGTATTTAACACAATATTCAGAATTCAATTCAATTGTTCTCTTAGCCCAATCAATCTTCGGGTTGTGTTCTTTTAACCACGGCAATCCCAAAATCAGCTGAAATTGACGGGCGTCTATCAAATTGAAACGTATTAAACTCCGATGTCTCTCTGGACCAAACAACGTGATCTCCTCCGTATCATAGGTGATTGGACCAGATGAAAGATTGGTTCCATCCACCGCTCTTACTGGTTGCGTTTTTTCTTTCTTGATGAATGAGATTCCTAAAGACTTGGCGAATCTGATGTCACAAAAATTTCCAGTAGCTCCCGAATTAATCATTACTGAAACTTCCTCCACACAAGTCTCTCGAAATGAAATTCGACTGGAAATGATCAAATGTGGAGCCGATGACTGAAGGGTGTTTACCAACTATTGAACATTTAGAGTTGTCTCCTTGTCAGCTCTCACCAGAGCAACTCCATCTACTGGTGGGGCCTGTCTTTTACCCATGATGACGACTTGGGTTTCTTAAGACACTCTTTGACAAAGTGACCTGCTCCTCCACAATACATGCATAACTTCCCTGGTCGTCTCTTTTCACGTTCTTCCTTTGTTAAAGGCCCACATACTGTACCAATTTACATTGGTTCTTCGGAAGATCCAACTTCACTGGTCTTAGAAATTTCAGATCTGACTCTATCAAATCTGGGTTGAATTTGCCGAGTTTCTTTCCTTCGTTCACATCTTCTTTCCGATTGACGTTGATCAATCTGCAACACCAAATCTATTTATTCCGATACATCTGTGGGTCTTTTAGGAATCTGAGCTAAGCCGTCCTTGAACTCGTCCCTAAGACCCCTGTAAAAAATTGCTACACGTTTAGATTCTGGCCACTGGGTTTCTACTATTAGTTTATTATACTGAGCCAAATAAGCCACAAACTCACGATTTCCTTGTTTCAGGTCTAGCAACTCATTGTCTGTGGTTTGTGAAATGGCTCGACGATCAAAGATTCGCAAAAACTCAGCTTTGAACTCTTCGAAGTTATACAGAACTGGGTCATTTGTCGAAATCAGAGGCATGGACCAAGCCGCGGCATCTCCACTCAAATAAGACAGCATGGACGACACTTTTGATTGGTCTTCTTTGAAAATAATTGGCTTACACAAAGAAATGTAACGAACACTGTGTGAGGAAAATTTAGATTTTTCATAGCCTGCTGGGCAGAAAATCTGGATTTTATTAAGGACTAAAGAAGTTCAAAGTTCCTTGTAGACTATCTCTCATCCTTCTTTGTTGCTGCTGCTCAGAAAGATAAGTATCTCTCTCTAACATCCATTAACTGATCTTGCATATCCTTGCTTTATTATGATCTATATATGATTAACTCATTATATTTCATGGGCGTTAACTGTACTCCATTGTAGCAGTCGTTTTTTTTTTCACTTAATAATGTCTCTTTATACAATTGTGGGGAAAATATGTTCCTTTTCACTTTAATCGATCTATTGACCGAGGCGCCCTCCTTAATACAACTTTTTTCTATCTCCGGTCTGATTCCGGGCCGGATTAGGTGTAGATTAGGTATGGTTTACTTTTGAAATACCGCGCGCGAGACTGACTTGCCCCCGTTACTCCCTTTGCACACTCTCTCTCCTACCTTCAAAGCGCTTCCACTCTCGCTCTCAGGCCTCTACCCTAGCCGCTTCCCGCATCATTATTTCGGGAAAGTATGCGGGCTTTACCGTCCCCCTCCGATAACGAAACTCGGTAGGGGTTGGATTAGAGGAATGAACCTTAACATCGGCCGACGCACGTCTCTACGTGCGTCCCGGCCATTTTAGATGCTTGGGAATCCCTCAATGACTAACATTAGGCAAGCATTTTATGAAATCGGGACTTTACACGTATCCTTCAAGGAAATGACAGTTGTAACACTTATTGTGTTCAACACATCGACAGGATTACAGCGCTTTGATCAATCCTCTACTCTACTACTAGATTTAATATTTTAACCAATATTTATAATAATTAAATTAATTACTTAAAATTAATTAATCTAAAATAGATACAAGATGTCTGAACCCCTACCAAACATCGAGGGACATCTAGAAAGACTCATTAACAAAGCCTTTGAAAAGGTAATTGATTCTATTGATGAAACCATCAATAAAAAACTCGAGTCTTTAACATCCCCACGCCCTTCCACTAGTAGCCACCAAGAAGGAGCAACAAAGGCTCAAAAAAAGCGGAGATTTGGAGAAAGTAAGGGAAAGGACCCTACAAGATCAAAAAACTCCTTCCTCCCTTCACACCTTCGGGGTGGTGACATGAATGATGCCTCGGGCACCCCATTTGGGCAAAAAGAAGGCCCAGAGCCCCCTATTAATATTGATACTAGTGAGAATTCAGAACCAGAAATAGACCTCTCTTGTTCTTCTGAATTCAATACCGACGAGGAAGAGGCGCAAGAAAGGGGAACAGGGAGCTCACAAACGGCACTGAAGGCCCAAGATAATAATATGGGTCTCTTGGACCCTTTCGGTAATCCTATGTTTGATCCCCTCCTAATCAAACATCCCTTATCATCAGATTGGACTCCCTCCCAACATGTGGGAGACTATCTTACATTCTGGCTTAAAAGGGAGATCCCACAAGAAGTAAGAGCTAGATTACGCTCCGAATGCCCTAGACCCTCATTACCAAATAAAATTGTGGCAACCCCCGAACTTGATAAAAAAGTAGTGGCCTTTATTTCAAAGACCTCTAGAGACCCAAGAAAAGGCATTAACAAAGGCTTGAGATCCTGCCAAGATCGCCTCCTTGATACCGTGGGTCCTATTACAAAAAATTTTGAAATGGCAGAATCAGCTTACTTAGAGGATCGCCAAGTAGACCCCAAAGAACTCAGGGAATGGGTTCAGAGGGCCATTTGTTTAATTGGTAACCCCAATACTGCATTGTCTATTGAAAGAAAAAAAGGGATCCTCTTTAAAATAGATCCAAAATTAATTGAATTGGCAAAAATTAATGGAGGAGAAAATACACAGGGTTTCCTGTTTGGAGACGAATTCATTAAGGACATGGCCAGATATGTTGGAGCCTTCAGCTCAATTCAAAAATCCCAGAAAGATATCAAAAAAGTCTTTCAAGAACGTGTTTTTACACGGGCCAGGAGAATGCGGGGTCGTTTCCCCGGCCGTGAAAATTCAAACACAAGACCCTTTATCTCCCGTGGAGGAGGAAGATACACTAATAACTCAAACTTCCGTCAATTCTACCCGCAAAGACACAGAAGCCGCGGACGCAACTTTAGAGGAGAACGAAGACAACGTTCATTTTCTTCAGGTAAGAACCTTGTCAGACCCTTTAGATACCCCTCCAAAAGTAGGGGGGAGACTATGCCAATTCGCTGGGAACTGGAATCTAATAACAAAAGACCCTTGGGTTCTCAATACTGTCAGAGGTTACAAAATAGATTTTATAACTACTCCCCATCAACCAAAACCCCCACGAGAAATAGTTTTCTCTGGAAAGGACAGGGTTCTAGTGTCTCAAGAGGTTCAAGAACTTTTTAAAAAAGGTGCAATTATAGAGACTACTCAGATGGGTTTCTTGAGCAATATATTCCTTGTGGAAAAGAAAAACAAGGAACAGAGACCAGTCATAAATTTGAAAGAATGAAATCAATGGGTAGTTTATCAACATTTCAAGATGGAGGGAATTCACCTCCTACGAGACAGCTTAAGAAAAGGAGACTGGTTGACAAGATTAGACCTGAAATACGCTTATCTAACAATACCGATTTGGGTACACCACCAGAAGTCTCTCCAATTCACATGGCAAGGCCATTTATATCAATTTTGCAGCCTCCCCTTCGGTCTGTCTTCCTCCCCATCGTCCCGTTGCCTCATGGCTGAGAGAGAAAGGGATAAGACTGATAATATATCTCGACGACATACTCATAATGGGTCAGTCGAAAAAGACCGTTGTTCTTCATACGAACCTTACAATCAATCTATTACAACACTTAGGCTTTGTGATAAACTTAAAAAAGTCTTGCACAGTTCCATCCCAACAAACTCAATTTTTGGGTTTTCTGATAGACACTGTCAATGCAGAACTTCGCCTACCAAGCGACAAAGTAAGGAAAGTAAGGAAAGAGATCAGAAAAATCCTGAAACTAAAGGAGTTTCCCCTCAGATTTCTAGCCAAATTGTTAGGCCTTCTTTCTTCAACAATCCAAGCGATCTTCCCAGGCCCTCTTCACTACAGAGCACTACAGAGACTCAAGACACATTACTTGAGATTGAACCAATCCTACTCCCAACTAATATTCCTAAATCAAGAATCGAGAACAGAACTCTTATGGTGGTTAAAGAATCTGGAGGCATGGAATGGCAAAGCCATTTTTGGGGAAGAACCAGATCTTATAATAGAATCGGATGCCAGTTTGGAAGGATGGGGAGCCAGATGTGGAAATTTGACTACCGGGGGTCGTTGGACTCCTCAAGAGAAGATGTTACACATCAATTGTTTGGAACTTCTAGCAGGTTCCTTTGCAATTCGTTCTTTTACTCAGAACTCAATGAAATGTTGTGTAACCCTTCGCATGGATAATGTATCAGCAGTTCGATACGTCTCGAAATTGGGGGGTCCTCACTCGAAAGACTTAACAGACCTATCGAAGAGCCTCTGGAGCTTTTGCCTGAACAAAGGTATCTCCGTTGTGGCAGAACACATTCCTGGACTGAACAACGAAGTAGCCGATTGGTACTCAAGAAATTTTCGAGACTCCAGCAATTGGAGACTGAACAGACAAATATTCCTAACAATTCAGTCCATGTGGGGTCCCTTCAAAACAGACCTGTTTGCGGACCGCATGAATACCCATCTGAAAAACTTCTTCAGTTGGAGACCGGATCCTCAAGCTCTAAGTGTAGATGCCTTCCTTCAAGATTGGAGAGGACTAGCACCTTATGCTTTCCCTCCTTTTGCAATGCTTCCTCGAGTTCTCCTTCATGCTCGACGTTACAAACAGAGCATGGTATTAATAGCTCCTCTTTGGAGATCCCAAGCTTGGTTTCCCATCATCCTAGAAATGAGTATAGATTTTCCCATTCTGATTCCCTCTTTCAAAGAAATCCTACTGGATCCAGAGGGTCATATCCATCCACTAGTAGAACAGGGTCTTCTACCTCTGACGGCATGGAGGATTTCCGGCGACAATGGCGAATCCCTGGGCTTTTGTCTAATGCTTTCAGACTCATTTCTGAATCCTGGGCATCAGGAACAAGGAAAGCATATAGATTGGCATGGGATAAATGGGTTCGCTGGTGCGTTCAACGATGTTATGATCCCATTTCAACTGATTTAGTTAATGTTATTAATTACCTTTCACACCTTTTCACCTCCGGTCTATCTTATAGAACCGTAAACGTTTACAGATCTGCAATATCAGCTGGTCATTCTTTAATTAATGGAATTTCTGTGGGACAGAACCTTTTAACTAAAAAAATAATGAGAAGTATGCGGGTTATAAACCCACCTGGTCCAAAATATACTACTCTGTGGGACGTTACCCTTGTTCTTCGAACTTTATCTTCATGGGGAGATAATTCTTCCCTTTCCCTTAAACGCATTTCTTTTAAACTTACTGTTCTACTATGCTTAGTTTCTTTTAGAAGAACCTCAGATGTTAAAGCTTTAGATATCTCAAGCAGAGCCTTTCAACCCGAAGGAGTTTGTTTTTTCATTAAAAAGAGAACTAAAACGGGGGCGTGGCTTCGCGAGCGGCAATGGCGGTCGCAGCTTACTAGAGCTCCCGCTTGCCCGTGACAAATCCGATCACTTATCCTGGCCCCCGAGCCTCTACACCACACCCCGAGTGAGGCGACTACTGCTGAGGGTGCCTGGGTTCCTCCGGTGTGGTTGGCGGAGCTCCGGGCACCTTGAACGCGGCCGGGAGACAGAGAGAGGAGTGCGGCCTGGTGCACGGCGGGGAAGCAGGGGCCTCGATTTTGGCGCATCCCGGTTGGGGAGTACCTGTGTGGCGCGGCCGCCCTGCCGCTTATCCGGCACTGAGACGGCACAGTAGGACGAGAGACAGTCGACACTGTCCCCCGGGAGCCCAGCTGAACGTTTGAAGGTCCGAAGGGGCGTGGGCTCGCCCAACTGGACGCGGCGGCCTAGTGGAACCAGCGAAGCCGAGGGCCTCGAGTTTCGCGACTCCCGCCCGGGGCTCGCTGCGGGCTGTGGCCACTTCCGGGGCTAGACGAAGCCTCAGCGCTGCGATCGGCGAGGGGCCTCCCCGCTGCTCCTACACAAAGGACGGACCAGATCACAGCGGGACGACGGTCGGTGGGCCCTGTGGCAGACGGCGAATTGTGAGTACCCGCATCTGGGCCCCCAGACATTAACAGCGGTGGCTGCCGGACTTACAACAGAAAGGGGGTGAAATACGGCCCAGCTGGTACAATAAAGGACTTACGGGCCACTGGCGGCATGGGGGTGGATCCTGAGGCCTGCCTTGACCTACCTGAGCGGGGACACCGGATCAGAAGTACGGGGGAGCACACCCGGTAGTGGAGAGTGATCGGCTGAGTGAGTCCCGGCTGGGCTGGACAGACGAGATAGGAGACCCCATACTGCCACACCTGTATTGACTATCGGTGGCCCACAGGTAGTCGGCGATCATGACCCGAGGAGGAGGTGGTGGTCCAACCAAGCAGCCGACCATTGATAAATACACAGGACCCACTGGAGGCCCAGGCCCCTCGGGTGGAGGACAACAACAACCCCCCCCCCAGGGGCGGGGCCGGACAATACAGCTCTTATGGCCGCCATCACCCAGTCCAGGGATATGCTAGACGCCAAAATAGGCGCGGTTGGTGCGGATGTTACTTAGATACGCCAAGATCTACGGAACGCCGTAGCGCGGATTACCGAAGCAGAATCCAGAATCTCGGTGGTGGAGGACGATGTGGGCTCCTTGAAGAAACGACTGGCGGTGGTAGAATCTGTGCAGAAGAATCTGGCACTTAGGGCTGAGGATGCGGAGGGACGTGCTCGTCGTAACAACCTCCGATTCACCGGTTTTCCGGAACGCTGTGAGAAGGGGAACATGGAACAGTTTCTTGCTCAGTGGCTGCAGAGCTGGCTGCCCCCGGGGGCCCTGTCCAACTGCTTAGTCGTCGAACGCGCGCATTGCACCTTGACCCAGAGGCCGCCGGAGGGTGAGCGGCCCAGGGCAGTGATAGCTAGACTGTTGAATTATCACGACCGAGATGTCATCCTGCAGGAAGCAAGGACCAGGGATGCTATCCTTTATGAAAACCGGAAGATCATGATTTTCCCAGACTATACTAAACTCGTGCAACAGAGGCGACAGTCCTTCATGAATGCAAAGGCGAAGCTGCGAGGTTTGAATATCCAATACTCTCTGCTGTACCCGGCTCGCCTGAGGGTGATCTTCCAGTCCAAAACGCTGTTTTTTGACTCTCCGGAAGACCTATTTAAGTGGACTGATGAAACAGTGGCGCTCAGGCCACATGCCTAGCTGGGACTGAGTCCGGGATCTTCGAGGGGATCATCGCAGGAACGAGGAGATCGATCGACCAAGAGTAGGAGACACCGGAGGTCCAAATCACGGAAGCGGTCGGCCTCTGTCTCTGGTACACAAGATAGCGGCAGAACTGAAGACTCGGACCAATCTGGGAAGTGACACTAATGGTCTCAGGTACTCTGTGCTCCCTGTTTGGTGCTGTGGTTCCCGGGGATTGGAGAGGTGGCGGCTGTGGCCCGGCGAACTGGATGCTTTTATTGATGCCTCAGCGTCATTTCGAGACTGTGTTATTGGACTTGAGTGGGGTGGTGGGGAATGGCTCGGGGACGACCGATTGGGGGCAGTCCCTCTCCTACCTTAGTGGGAGTTGTTGGGGAGGGGGGTTGTGACAACTGGGTTTCGGGGAGTTGGGATCCATTGGCATGGTTGGTCTTAGGCCCTCCGTTTTGGGCTTGGGATCGTCCATGCCGCGACAGATGCTTCATAGTTTTGTGAGGTATAGGGGGGGTTGGGGGGTGTGGGTAGTAGGTACGGAGACAGTTGAGGTGGGGGGGGTTCGGGGGACGTGGGAGGGAACAGCTGTTGCTTTTCTTGAGGTTTTCGGGTCTTGGGGCGAGAGGGGGGATGCACGTGTTCTCTACAAAGATACAGATGTTGATGCGTGGTGGGTGGTGTGGGCGCAGAGGGCTTCCGTGGTGAGTCCCACCTGACTATGGCTGATATAGTACACAGACTCCCAGCGGAGTCTCTACGAGTGGTTACATGGAATGTCAGGGGGATGCTGGACAAGGTGAAACGTGGGGCGGTCCTCCGCTGGGGAAAGAGAGCAGCTGCTGATGTGCTCCTGCTTCAGGAGACCCATATGATGGGGTCGAGGGTGCTCAGTCTGCAGCGGTTTGGTTATCAACAGGTCTTCCACGCTGGCTTTTCCAGGGGATCCAGAGGTGTGGCTGTATTAATCCATCGTAGGGTGGCCTACGTGCATGAGAAGACGTGGGTGGACCCGCAGGGTCGCTATTTATTTGTCAAGGGCATAGTGGGTACAGAGCCCGTGGTCTTTGGGAGTGTATATGCCCCCCCCCTCTACAGTGGGCCCTGGCTGAGAAACTGTTCCAGATATGGGAGGATATCCCAGAGTCCCTGGCGGTGGTTGGGGGAGACTGGAATGAGGTGATGGACGTGTGTATGGACCGCCAGAGGCGTCAGGAACTGTGTGGGCCAGCCCCTCCCCCCCCCCCCACTAGGCTACATGCGATGAGTGAAGGAATGGGCTGGATTGATACCTGGCGACATATGCATCCTACAGCGCGCGAATATACGTTTGTATCTGCTGTACATGGTTCCTTTTCACGATTGGATTATGTGTTTGTCCCCAAGGCGTGTATGTACAGGGTGCGAGCCGCAGAGATCTTACCAAGAGGACTATCTGATCATTCCCCAGTGTCGATTGAGGTAGAACTCCTTAGGAAACGTCAACCTTTCAGATGGAGGATGTCCTCGTGGCATCTCCAGCAGCCTAGTTATGTCAAGCATCTTCGGGAGGTCATAGACCATTATTGGCGGGAGAACCTAGTAGATGATATTGACGCGGTAGTGGTATGGGAGGCCTTGAAGCCCACTGTGCGAGGGGTGGACATTGCGTGGAGCACTGCGGCCCGTCGTGGGCGTCGCGAAGCGATCACGGCGGCTGCGGCACTGGTGGAAACATTAGTGCGGCAGAGTCGAGGAGGAGGGGATGAAGTTGGCATACGGCTGCTTCTCCAGGCACAGCAATCCTATGCGTCGGTCTTACTAGATGAGGCCAAACAGTCATGGCTGGCCACGCGGAGCAGGATATACCAGTGGGGTGATAAATCAAGCTCCCTGCTCCATAGACTATGTCAATATAGCATTCAACCCGTCACGCTGCCTGGCCTTATGGCTGATGATGGGGTGGTTATCACTGATCCTACCAAGTTAGCGGCGAGCTTTGCCACCTACTTTGCGATACAATATGCTCCGTGTGACAGCTTGTCGGTGGACGAGGTGGCTAAATTTATTGATGACTTGCCCCCTAAAGCAGTGTCAGATGAGACCAGGAAATCCTTGGATGCTCCCCTTACGGCGGAGGAGCTGGGGGAGGCCCTGGGACAGCTCAATGTAGGTAAGGCCCCCGGGCCGAGCGGCTACCCCTGTGAATTTTATAAAAAATTTCATGTGCAACTAGGGTCCCACTATCGTCGTGCGCTTGAGGCGGCACGTGCACAGGGCAGGCTGCCTCCGGATTGGCGCCATGCCGAGGTAGTGGTTTTTCCGAAACCAGGTCGGCCCCCCGATAGGCATGACTCGTATCGCCCCATCTCGTTACTCAACATAGAAGCCAAAATACTGGCCAAAGCCCTGGCAAATCGGTTGCTTCCGTATATAACGGATCTAGTACACCCGGACCAATCCGGCTTTATGCCTCGCAGGGCTACGCGTCATAATATTCGGCGTGCATGGGCTGCGGTAGATGCTATGGGGGCCACAGGTGAGCAGGCAGCTTTGTTGCTTGCCGATATCAATAAAGCATTTGACTCAGTGAGCTGGACATACCTCTTTGCGCTCCTGCCCCGTCTCAATCTGGGCCCGGTATTTCTGTCATATATTAAGCTGCTCTATACGGATATCACAGCTGCAGTGCGTATCCCCGGGGCGGTGTCGGGGACCTTCCGCATTGGCCGAGGAACCCGACAAGGATGCCCTTTATCCCCGTACTTATTTGCCCTTGCCATGGAGCCTTTGGCCGCCTGGGTACGTATAGATGCACAGATGCGAGGATTTGTGTGGACCGGGGGCCTCTCTGATAGAATTGCGCTGTACGCAGATGATGTCCTTTTCTTCCTCACCGACCTGCGACGCTCAGGGCCGCGGGTATTGGAAATAATGCGGGTCTTTGGAGAGGTCTCGGGCCTCTACCTGAACTTGTGCAAATCCACCCTGTGGGTCCTTGGAGGTGGTGCTGTGACAGACCCCTGGACATTGGAACTGCAGGTAGCGGTCGGTGGTTTGAAATACCTAGGAGTGTTCCTATCGGAATCAGTGAACCTCACATGGGAACACACCGTACTGCCGGTTTGGGAGCGGGTGCAGGCAGACGTGAAAACTTGATCTCGGATGCCCCTTAATATCTTTGGCCGATCCGCAATTTTCAAGATGGTGGCGCTTCCGCGCCTCCTATATCAGCTGCAGAACTATCCCCATCCAGTCCCATCCTCACGGTTTCGGCAGGTAAACTCTGTCTTAGGACGGTTCCTGTGGGCTGGGAGGACTGCCAGAGTAGCGCTGCGTACGTGCTTCTTATCTACGTATTGTGGAGGACTCGCCACCTCGGACCTTCTGTCCTACTATCAAGCTGCTCAATTGCTCATCCTCAATGACTGGTGGTACAGCGATAGTGGTGATCCGGCCTACGCTTTAGAGCGCGTATTGATGGGTGAAAATACGCTTCACACGCTCCTCTACTCTGCTCGGCTACGGCGGGAGTTGCCTAGAGTTACAAAAACTGTCTTCATTGTATGGCGTCAAGCGCTGCGACGCATGGGCTGGTGGGGTAGGCTAACTGCGGAAACACCGCTGTGGCATAACGGTCGACTGCCTGCACTGGCCTCACTATCGGGCTTTGATGGATGGGACGCGATTGGGATCTCGTTGCTGGGACATGTGATGTCCGGAGTTGCCCTCAAGTCGTTCCAGGAACTCAGTACGGAGTTCCACATGCCACAGACCCAGTTCTTCCGCTATCTGCAGCTTCGACATGCGCTGACACCCAGCATTGCTAACTTAGACTCGCTCCCCGAATTTAGCCCCATTGAGGCGAAATTGTTCATGGGCGACCTCGGAGATAAAAAAGTATCCCGCATATACCAAACGATGGTCACTCACTGCTCTTCTGACCTCCTTCCCCTGCGGACGGCCTGGGAGGCAGACATTGGCCCCATGGACGAAGATGATTGGCGGGAGGCCCTGGAGTCCCCACGAGGGACTGCCATCGCAATGCGGCTCAGGTTTATCCAATTCAAAATTCTCCACAGGGCTTACTACACCCGCGAGCGACTGTGGAAGGCTGGACTGATTGAGTCGCCGGAATGCCTGCGTTGGGTGGAGGTGGGCTCACTGCTCCATACTGTATGGATGTGTCCGAGAATAGCTGGTTTTTGGAGGGGTGTGTGGAGCTGCCTGTCTGAAGTACTGAATTGGGACCTGCCACGCACCCATCGGTTAGGACTGCTTCATATTCTTGAGGGAGTGGGGGGGAATGTCTATAAACGCCATCTATTGCTATTGGGGCTTGTCCTAGCCAAAAGAGATCTGGCACGGGCTTGGAAAGACGAAAGGGCCCCCCCTCTGTGTGCATGGAAAGCAGGATTGGATTTTTGTATGGGTCTGGAGCGACCGATATTCGAAGCACAAGGGTGCCCCCGCAAGCACTTTAAGATATGGAAGAGGTGGGCTGATTATAGGGAATTGACACTGGATCCCCCAGTCGAACCTGAGGAAGAGCTCTAGGCATCCACCTTTACATGGGCCTGTGATTTGCACCATGCCTGCCGCACTATGCTCGCACAACGTTGTTTCTTCTACACACGTGCACAGTGTTAGGGAGGGACAACCGGGAGGGATGGGACGTGGGTGGTGGGAGTTTGGGGTAGGGGTGGAGGGGGGGTAGTTTCTAATGTACATGTTTTGCCATGATTCTAGATCGGACTCAGATCCTGCGATATACAATGTATCAAAATGCCTGGTGGTTTCTCCTGACTGTGGGGTGCCACATTGATTGCTTTGCTTGATTCATTCAATAAAAATATGTTGTGAAAAAAAAAAGAGAACTAAAAGGCTTTCTTCTTCTATTTTCTACCCCTACTTTAGCGGAAATAGTACTCTTTGTGTAGTTAAGTGTTTAAAAGAATATGAAAAAAGAACCAGAGTTTTAAGATTAAATGAATCTCAATTATTAACCTCTTATAGATCCCCTCATCAAGGAGTCTCTGCTCCAACTTTAGCCAGATGGGTTAAAAATGTCATGTATGAAAGTGGTGTGGATGTCGCAATTTTTGGTGCTCATTCTATTAGAGGTGCTTCTGCATCAAAAGCTTATTGTCTAGGTGGAGGATTAGAAGATATCCTCAGAGCTGCAGATTGGTCAAATGATACTATGTTTAAAGCTTGTTACTTCAGACCAATCAATAATGTGATTGATAATGTTCTTAATGCACTTTAAACTTGCATAATATGGCCTCCGTGTCGTGCCATACAATTTAGATTTTTCACAGCCTGCTGGGCAGAAAATCTGGATTTTATTAAGGACACGGAGGCTAATATTATCCCTCCTCTTATACTGTATCCCACCCTATTCTTTTGTACGATATTATGATATTTCATTTTCTCTTTCAGAGTAAAGGTGGTTCTTCTCTTCTGGAAGTTGGTATTTGGAAGTTCTTGGTTCTCCAGTTATTTTGAGTCTTACGCTTGTGTTCTTCATGATGATCTTTCTTCGCAGTTCTTGAACAAAGAAGGATGAGAGATAGTCTACAAGGAACTTTGTACTTCTTTAGAATGTTCATTGAAGTTCCATGTTCTTCAATTGTTGCTACTGAGCTGTAGTAATAAAGGAGATTTGCATAATATTAGCCTCCGTGTCGTGCCATAAAATCTGAGCCTTGTGAGGATCTCCCAAAAATCTTTCTGGAGGGGCTAAAGGGATGTGGGTGACATTGCATGGATCACTTGAGTGTTTAGTTCTGAAGTGGAGGTGGTAGGTGAAAAAGTTGAGGGATTGGGCTCACTAAAATTAGGACTTGGACTAATTGTGAGTTCATCTATTCTTTGTCTTAAATAACTCGCCTCTTGATTTGATTTTCTAACCTCCTCCTGAGTTTCACTTAACTGCTTTTGTAACCCTTCTAATATTGATGCCAATGTCTTGACATCAAAACCATCAGCCATTCTGCCCAGGCGGAATTCACAAGACTTGTGTTTTGGCACTTCAATCTGTCAGAACCAGATTCCAAAGTCCAAACCTTCCGCAGGAGATGAACGGCTGAAGACTCTCGATGAATATTTCCCAACTCCCCAATGCCTCTGCACCAGAATAACTCTGATATCAGAAACAGGGGGGGAAAGGGGAATGGGGAAGAAAGAGAGACTGCCACACTGCTTTCGTCACTGAATTCCTTCCTGGAGGACCCTTGACTGCACCTGTAACAAAGCACAATTACTACAGACACAAAACGCTAATACTTTTATAATTATTTGCAAACTAACTTTCTAACTGAACTATACCTTACTGTGTGTGGAATTAGCCTCTCTCTTATGCCAATTAAAGAAAATAGAGCATTGAATTTTCTCTGTATGATATTGGTAACTAAAATGTCCTTGCATTCAGAATAAGTATAATGTATGTCTTTCTTGTCTTTCTCAACAGGAATGAAAATCCAAAATAGCGTCTGAAGAAACTGATAAGTAGATAAGTACAAATATATATATATATATTTCCGCTTACACGAAGACTGTAGAAATTCCTGTACTTAGGCATTTAACGTGAGTTTGAGTTTGTAGGAAATGCCATTGCAAAAACTGTCGAGTTTTCCTATTCAACTGTGAGAGGCAAGAAAAAATAGTTCACAATGAAAAAATATCAATTGCCTTCAAATACGTCACAACCAAGAGGCAATTATAAAAGAGTGTGCAGATTGGTATTGCTTTCTTTTCTTGAAGAAATAGATCAGCATTTACACTGTGGAACAGCTGACAGAAAATATGTGCTCCACTACAAAAGGATACTCCGCAGTGCCGAAATTCACTCTGGAGAGCAGCAGACGAAAGGATAAATAAACACCTCACCGGCAAGAAAACTTAACTACCTACTGCGAGTGGAAACCTCGCTGATTCTGAAAATACCAAGTCTCTGAAGCCAGAAAACGACACTCCGCGAAGATCTTCTTGGAAAAAAATAATTTTCCTCAGGAACTCTGAATGCCACGCTCTACCGGCGAGAAGCTTCAGTTGAAGTGCGCTGTTATTTAGAAGCGCGAGCTACTTGCAGCTGAACTGTCACTGGAGACTGAAATGACTAGAACGCTAACCCTCACCGCCATGTTGGGTTAGGTATGAACTATGAGGAGACCTAACTATGTGTATGTAGTGCCTGTGCAACCAATTGATTCCATATATTGGGAACCTGACAGGAAGTGTGACATTGTTTTAGTTTGAGAGAGGGGCCACTACTCCTCAACTGGTGAGAATCTTGTACCATCCTGACAGAAGCGTACAAGAGGAAGCCAGCGTTGAGTGTCTGAGGAAGATGTATGCAGGAGGCCGCCAGTAGTGGGTGCCAGAGGAAAGATATTGCAGAAGATTACCAAAAGTGGAGGAAGCACGGTGCTGTGGGTTACACCACCAAGTAGCGTCAGAGGAATGTACGTGCAAATTGTGACCACACTCACCCAAAGATACATCATGTCAGACACGAGCCCCTGTGTCAGCAGGGATGGACCCCTAGCAGGCTGGCCGCGTATACTGCATGCAAGTAGAGGATTAGGCGCATGAATTCAGGAACAGCAGTACCAGCAGAGTCCCCCTGCTTAATGCAGGACACACTACTACTAAGACAAGGGTTTCACACGGGAGCTGTGCCACACGGAGCAGCCGTCTCCACAGGACTGAATATTGGATGGACCGAAGAGTAATAAGACCGAGGAGAGCCCCTTATGCTTAGGGCCCTGCACACTGAAGAGAAAGACAAGCATTTCAACTTAATGATCGGGGTCATGGCGAAAAGGAAACTGGACACCACGTTCCGCGAGTGGTGTGCAGTGTTCGCACACTGTAAGGGTGCCCGCGACTGGTGCGCGCACGCTGCAAGGAAGAAAAAACGAGGGATGCAGCTGCCACTCTGCGCGCCGCTGCTCGCTCCTGCATACAAAACACTGTGGGAGTGAACCTTTGCTAAAGAAGTGGGACATGTGCCCGCCTTTAGCCATTTGTGTGCTTTCATTCTTCAAAGACACACACAAAAGCCAATCTAATGTGTGGGAGGAGTCAAAGCCACACTGAGAAGTTTAGAGTGCTCACAAGAAGCCTCCCATAGGGCAGAGCATGCCCGCTGCGCTAGGTTTGACCCAAAAAATTACTATATAATTAATAATTACACTCTTAAATAACTAACCTTGAGTATCTGATACAGGGGTAGAGGTATCAATAGTTTATAATCCAGAGATGGTTTCTGGCTGGGAGGTGGATTCATTCATCTCCTTCATTGGAGTGGATGGTGGCTCCTTACCCTCTAGCTCCTGCCTCATCCTTCTTTATATTTGCAAATTTCTCCTTTGAGCAGGAATGGAAGTCATATCCCTGCTTGCATATCTCTTCCACTGATTTTTTTGTCACTCCAACAGCATTACTTCTGTCCTGAATCCTTGTCCATAATTGTTTCTTGCTGGATTCAGGAAAAGACAGGACAGCCATCCCAAAGCCTGTTATGCTCACCCACATTCTTCCACCAGAATCTCCTGTTCTGCATCACAAAAGTTTTATTTCTTACTTCCCCAGCACCTCCTCCTGTGGTCCCTGGCTCAACAGTTTCTACAATTAAATTAGTTGGCTTGAAGGCAACAAAGACTGCTCTGCTGCTTCCAGGAAATACACTTCCTGAACTGGATGCAGTCCTCATTTTCTCCAGGTGTGACATTTTCAATTTGCAATTCATACCAAATCACATTTAATTATTTGGTATTTTAAAATGCGGAATCTATTGAATCGCTATTTTCTTTTGTAATTCAACTTCAGCGTTTCCTATTTAGCTATTTGAAATGAGTTGCAAATAAGGAATCAATAATTAACATTATTGTAATTCAGGCCTTAAATCGTAAAATTTGACATATTTTCCTGCACAATTGGGGCTTGTGGCAATTTTGCACGGTTCAGTCTCTAATTTTGCATGTTCTGCACAGGGGTCAATTGGGCTAGGGCTGCAGACAGTATTGCCCCATTCTGAGACATCACGTTCATGTTTCCTAAAATTCATCTGAGCATAATTGAGAACGCTATTGGGATTCAATCTAGACTCTCGCTTCTAGTGCCTGATCCTATTGCAAATATAGCATGGGGTGCTCCTTATTAGGGCACCTATGCTCCCATTCGCATTCAACTAATCAAAAAACTCTGCACCTCCTTGAGGAACAGTATTCCCTGTAGATAGTACTGAATACCACCTTAAACACCAACTGCCTCCGGGCCCATGCGCATATGGGAAACAGAATCCAAGCTCAGGTCCACCATGGAAGAACTCTGACCATTTCTCTATGACAACTTTGAATCACCATGTACCTTTACTTAATCTTTCTCTGCTTGGTCTCTTGAGTATCAGAACAATACTTTACCATCTTCAGGATCTCGTCTTTAGACGTTATCTGCCAACACATCACGTATGCTGTATATGAGAGCTGAGCTCTAGGAGCAACCCAAGCACAAATACCAAAAGGAAACCATTATGGCCTTCATGACTGGGACTTTTATACCACTATTCTGTCTGTAAATCTGCATCAGTGTATCATAATAAGCATGCACTCATTCCTTTAGCTCCGGGGTTGCCTCATAATTTTGGACAAATTCATCTCTTTCTGGGGCACCTTGAGTTTCAGTTGCTCAATCATCTACCTAAACTTGGTCATAACATCAGGAGATGGACCATTTTGGGATTTTCATTGTACTCCACACACAAATGCCTTTGAACGACAACTTCAAACAATGTATTCAAATCTTCGAAAAGCTCCTTTGACACATTCACAATCCTTTATGCTTCTTTGTACCATTTTCCTGGCTCCTCTGTCAACTTGGGTAAATTCTTAGTGAATAAAAGAAGATCAGATCAACTCCAAGGAACATGCACATACGCTCCTCCATGTACTTCTCTCCAGTGGAACTCAGCATACATTCAAGCGTCAGACTCACACCCACTTTAGCTCCATCCTCTATCTTTTTTTTTCAGTTTCGTTGCTTCTGCTTTGCCCATTTATACTTGAACTGCTTTAACTCTCCCCACTCTTGTGTTTTTCATTAACCCTTTAATGTACACCTTCAAATTCTGCACTCTCATTCCTTTTAGCTCCTCATTGCTCATGACCATTCTGAAATGTATCGACTAATTTTTCTTCTCATTTATATTAATCTTATACCCTTCAACCAACTCCTCTAATTTCATTTGAGCCCTGTGGGCCTGCCTAGCAGCTTATTTGCTCAAATATCTCCCTAGGCTTTGTCTTAGGTGTTTAATCTTTCTGGATCAATTGTGCCTTTCAAAATATTGAAAACCTCGTTCATTTTTATATACATATTCTTTAATAGTTAGAACTGGTGCCTATGCACAATACCAATTTTTTTTTGTGTATCGAGTATGCTGCTCATAACAGTTACTGCTGCTTTCCTCTTTTTCTAAAAACCTGCATATGTTGGGGTTTGCTATTACAAATATGATGATTGCACATATTTAGAGTATTCAATCTGGCTAAGTTCTCACTTTCGTGTTTAGCATGCCCTTTGTAAGAGCAGCTATTTTGTATTTTCACTTCAATGCATGTTTCAAATTGAATCACTAAAATAATTAGCGTTATATTGATACCAAATGACTCAAAACCATCAGATTAAGGGTGGGTTTTATATTTTCTTTTGTTACAGATTATTATTGTGACACCACAACTTCATGTGTCTTTGCAACTCTTATTATTGTTATTGGATCTTGGACATAATATATATATGGAACTTAGAGGTATGTGTGAAATATAACATTTGTGTATTTCTAATGCCTTGAAAGGTGTTTTGTCCATATAACCAGCATCTGAACTTTTTCTTACACTGTGAAATGGTCAAATCGTACTTGCACAATTTTCATTCATGTATGTGATACTACACGTGCAAAGCAACAATGTCGCTAATGTTTTAGTGTTCATGTAACCAGCACAGTATTAATAGTTGTGTTCAATAAGTATTTAGAACATGCACTTTTACCGGTACTAGCACTATAAGTGCATTAGTGGCATTTTTATCTTCCTCCCAAGCTATTCATAACATGATATAGAGCTTAAATATCACATTTGTTGGATTAATTGAAATAATCACTTGAATAATTAAGCAATATCGTGTTTGGCTAACTTAATAACAATTCAATGTGAAAGAAGCATTAAATAAAGCTATTTTTCATTTATTCATATGTACACCTGTACTGATTTTAAATTATGTTCATATATGTTTCCTTTTAGCCCTGAAGAAGTCTCTCTCGAGACGAAACGCGTTGGCTAAACGGCTCAATGAAATGTGTGAATATTGGATTTTAATGACTGCTCATATTTATAAATAAAGAAAATATTTTTGATTACAAAGAGAAATCTGGACCTGGCAATTTCTTCAAATCATCATGGACACGATACCATTTGAACTTTAAATAATACCTTAAATTGATGTGTGCTGATTCCATTTTTTCTGCGCCTTTCAAAATCTCTTCAAATTCTGCCCATAAATTTTAATATATCAATTTCTTTGGGCACTGGTTCTGTGTGGGAAGGCTGTGATTCTATGTCTGCAATGGTAGTAACTATAGAAGCAACAGTTGCATCAATAGATGCACCCGATACAGGGGGAGATATTTGCTCTGAAGGGTTGCTCAGGGCAGTGGGGACACTTGCACCCTCAGCTGCTCTAGCTCCTAATCCTCCAGCCTCCACCTATTGTGGTGTTGACTCCATGAGAGGGGCATAACCTGATACTTTGAATTTAATAAATCACCTAAGAATCCTTCTTCTTCAATATCATCTAACCCTATGTCCCTCTCCCTCTGCTGCTTTTTAGTCTGTCTCTCTTTCTCGTCTTCATTTTCCTTTCATTTTCTCGCTTGATTGCAAGGTAGACACTCACACCATCAATCAAACCTTCACACAATGCTTGTTGTCTTGTGTTCCATCTTACATCCAACCAATTACTAACAGAGCACCAGATCTGAGTCTTCATTCTGTTGCAATCCTTTTTGTCAGAAGCATGCTGCCATGCATTTAATGCTTCGAACTGAGAGGGCATATCATATATCACATCTCCAGTGTTTGAGCTTTCTCGCTTTAAAGGTTCCATTCAGGGGAAATTGCATGTTCTTTTCATTCGAAGTGATCAAATTCCATTCTTTAATCCGAAAACAAGTATGTAATCCTTTATTGAGTGCCTTTACATAAGAAGGCGTGCCTTCAGGTGGTATTTTCTCTCCTTTTCAAGCAATTAAGGAGATTTACTAAGCAAAACTCCAATTTTTTCCACTAGATCTCACTCTATTCAATCACATAATCCATTCAAAAACAAATCCAAATGCACCACTCAAAGATAAGTAGACAATTCTAGGCAACCACAGTGTGACTCACGACACAGTTAACCAATTGCAGCTCATTCAGTTTGAAGGTTTAAAAAATGACAGCGCCTCCCTGGCAGCAACTGCTCATCTTATGGCGACAACCACTTGCCACAATACGACACACAGCAAAGTTTAATTTGGGACATTACACACGAACAAATAATAACGATAACCTTTGTCTGCCTTACTTAAGATAAGGAAACGAAAAGCATTCTTTTCAAAAGTCAAACAAATAGAGAAAAGCAGGTGCGTGACAAAGTGGTACTCCCCTTTCATTGATGCATTCCTGTGTACCAAAAAAAGACACCAATCTGAATTAATATGAATTCACAACTAGACCTTTAATAAATCCCTATCATGGTGTGGAGGTAGCGCCTCACAAGAAACAACTTGGCTTTATCAGACAAGTACCAACAATACGTTTATATCTCACGATCTTGGTTATTCCATGAAATCCGGCAACCAGACCTTAAACCCTAGCAATTAGCACACGAATAGCAATAAATGCAACCAAGAAATATGAATGAGCACTCAAAATGTTGTAATTGACACCAAGCCCTTGTAAAGGCAACTTGTATGCTAAGAAAGCGCAACTTAGAAATACGAGAAAAGCATCAAGTTCACAAATACAGAGTCTACTATACGAACTAGAGTGTGCGGCGCAAACAAGAAGTACAATGTTTTCACTGGCACAATCTGCCATGACGCATGACCTTACTTATACTCACTTCTCAATTCACGGATCAGCTTCAGGAAGACCAGAACACTGCCATTAATCCACATGGAACCAAGGAATCAGGCAAAAGGTATGTTTCACAATCTAATTTGCTGAACAGGTTCCCCCAAATCCAATTAAGCTATCCATATTCAAATGTAACCATCGAAATCCCGTCTGTAACCATCCACTGTTTCCAGAATACTGATGTGGTGATGGAGCAGGTTAATGAACAATATTTTGTTCAGCCTTGTGAAGTCAGACTTCCATAATGTTTAATAAAACTAATATGTTTAATGCATGTTATTAAACCAACCTAGAATAAAATTGCATTCACAAACATGTGGGTTTAACATTATGTGCTCTATGTTGCAGCAAGTACGTTTTAAAAATAATTAACTAACCTTGTTTTGTTTGTCTATTGTCTTGTCAATATTAATTGCGGCTGTTCAATTAATGGCATGTGCCTATTTTATATATGCTTTTGTCTATGTTGTGTCTTTTTATTTTATACAGGTATGTGGAGAATCCTGCTGGACTAAATGAAGAATGGTAGATACAAACGCTGCTTTATTTGTTTGCTTCTGCTAGGTAATATAGACTAATGGGTTAATTAATTAGCAAAGGTGGGTGGGTAACAGAACGCGCGGAGATACCCCTTCGGGGGTCTATTCAGGCGCTATAGAAGCATATAAATAAAATAAATGTCAATTCCTTAATTAATTTATGTTTTATGTTTGTTTATATAATAGTTTTATAAATGAAGCTTAGAGTTGGCTGCAGAGAAAAATAATGCTTTAAAAAGTGACGCAAGAAGTGGCACAGAAAACTGACGCTTTCTGAAAAGAGGCCTGTTGATAAAAAGCCACATGAGAAAATGTATTTTGAAGATGATGAAAAGCCTATGAACTTTTATTTTAAAAAGTTTTGAAAAGAACTGCCAAAAGTGACTCTGTGGAGAGGTTTGCTAATGTGCCACGGGAAGCTCAGAACGGACAAGCTCAAGGCTGAAAGGAATAGACGGGACAAATTTTGTATTGCTTGAACATCTTTGCTACAAAATGTAACAGCCTAAGGAAGTGTCGCCAAGATTTTGTGCATGAACAATGAGCTAGTGAATAAGCCCGGACATGAAGTAGAAGATGTCACAAATTACTGTGGCATGAGGTGGCTCAGCCAATGGAGAGCTAGAATTCAACTGTTGGAATGTGAAAAATAGTTAGTTTAGCTTAGTTTAGGGTATAAAAATTAGCTCAAACAGCAGATTTTTGGCTTGCGCTTCTTGATTCCAGAGGGACGTGTTCTGCTGATGGAGGAATACACGTAAGGAAGGGGGAATTTTAAAGACTTTATTTTTAGGTGATGAGGGTAGAGACAGGAAAATAGTTAGGGTTTGGAAATGTTTATTTTCACTTATTTCTGCTGATGAATAATATTTCTTGAATTAAGCTCTCTTTATTAATGTTGACTAAACCTCTCTTTATGACATTTTCTAATGCTTGTTTAATAAAATTCCAAAACCTACGTTTTCATGATTATGTTTAAATAAACTTTCTAAATGACAAGCTGGTCTTGTTTATTGTGGATAATTTGAACAACATATATAGATCTATTCGCCTCATGATTCAGTTGCTCTGTTGTTGATATGGGCCTAGTATTGTATAGTAAGTTTGGTGGTAGTAGGTAAAGTCATTTATGCAAATTTTTGGTAAGAGCGCTGGATCAGTAGCACTTTTCCCCTCTGATTTCATTACAAGACCGAAGGCTACATTATGCATTATCTTTTAATGCAGTCACAAGCAGCTGCACTACATCATAAATAAAACAGTTCTAAAATGGAATGAACAGAAGGTATAAAAGGCATGTGCACCAAACAGACTGCCTCTTTTAAATGTGGCTCACAAGCAGATAAGTTCTCTTTACTTTCCTTGTATTTATTGTTAGTTTTTACCCAAATGTGCTGTATTAGATGCGTATCTTTCTTATGGAGATGCCCCCTTAGCTTGTTGCTTAACTTCCTATTGAATATCCTCCTAATTTGTTAGCTTTGCTAACTTTATAATTCATAAGGGTTTTTTGCCCGCCATTTTTCCTCCCTCCCTCCTCCCTCTGATTTCCAATTTGTGGTCATCAGCCTCACCGCTCCCCTCCCCCACCCAACCTCACCGGAGTTTATTTCTCATGTGAAGATCTCGGGCGGGCCCACGCTCGGGCATCTCCCCCATCACTCGTAAGACTCCTATGCGCCTCCCTTGCAGTCGCTTCCCTCTTAGCCCCATGTTTGGGCTAAGACGCCTTGACTCGGTTTCATGTCCTGATCGCTCTTTCTCCGAGCATCGGACCGCTACGGGCTCTACTGCGGAGCAGAGGAATACTCATTGGCAACGGCGATGCTACGCGCTCGCGTTTCCAGGGGCCCTTTCTCTAATCTGGCACAGCACCAGCTGCTCGAGCACTTATGACAGTTGCTCCGAGCTTTGCTGTTACCGATCTCCTAGTTGTTACACCTTAACGCGAGTGCCTTTAAAAAAAAAGGGGGAAAACTAATATTAATAGATATTAATAGCTTTTTAGTCAGCCCTTAAGCATTTTTGATTATTAATACTTTAATCTACTTGCCAAAGTCTATCCCTATCTTGATCAGCCTGTCATCACTAACTATCATATTTTCAGAGCAATAATGTCAGATTTTGTCTCTGATGATGCTGCACAAAGCTCCCCCAATATCAATAAGGAATCTTTTAAAAATGTTATCCAAATATAAATGAGGTCTTTTATGTTAGATACTCTCAAAGAGGTTATGTCCTTTAAAAGACCCCTTCCCCTTGATCAAGGCGACCTCGCTGAAAACCTTGCTACCCATAATGTTTCACAGGGGATAAGAGCTAAGAAAACAAATTACTCTGAGCCTTACTCTAAGAACACTATGGGAGGTCCTAGCACCTCAACTGTTTTGGGAGGTCTTAGCACCTCAAACATTGTAGGAGGTCCTCGCACCTCAAATTCTACTGATGTCCCTAGCGGCACAATCTAGTCTGGTGTCCATCGCGGCACAAATAACACGGGTGTCCCTCGCGGCACAAATAACATGGGTGTCTCTAGTGGCACAATTTATCAAAGTGCTCATAATAATCCAGAGACAGATTCTGAGGAAGAGGACAACTTCCCTAATCCTTACGATGAGTTTGTCCTCGACCTAGACGATGAAGAGCTAGATTTTAATAGCCAGCCTGACGAGCAATCTCTGTGCTCTTCCAAAATGTTATTCTCAACCGCCTGGGCGAGGAAATGTTTTTCCCCCTTAACATCTCCCACACAAGAAGCTCCCAATGGTTTCCACAGGAGCATGTGGCCAAGTTTATTAAGAAATGGCTCAGAAATTCTCTGGAAAAGAAGACTCGTAGTACCATTAGGTCCGAGTGCCCTAGACTTGCAATTCAAGTCAAAGTTTGTCAGACCCCCAACCTAGATCCAGATTTGATCAAGTTCTTGTTCAAACTGGGTAGGGACCCTAGAAAAGGTTTGGAGAGGTCTCTCAAGGGCTGCCAGGATCGCCTTCTAGACGTCCTGGGGCCCTTGACCAGAATCTTGGATTTGGCTGAAGAATGTCACATTAATGACACTCCCCTTGACTCTGACCTTATCAGAGGCTGGAGCCAAAGAGTTTTAGTGCTCTTAGGCAATGCTAATTGGAGCCTTAATATTGAAAGTAGGAGAGCCCTTCTCACTAAGGTTAATCCTAAATTGGGCGACATGGCTGAAAGAGAACCTTCTCTGAACCCTAAGGGCCTCCTTTTTGGCGAGGATATGATACAATGTATCGGTAAATATGTTTCAACCTTCACCGCCCTTGATAAGGTCCAATCTATTATAAAGCAATTTTTTCATCCCAACCTTTTTGGATGGGCTGGAAGAAGGGCCCTTTCTTCCTACCGGGGCAATCAAAGGCCCTCTTCAAGATTTAGAGGCTCTGGACGAGGCTTCTAAACATCCAACCAATCTTACCCACAAAGAGGGAGAGGCTCACGCTATAGAGGATCCAGATCCCGCGGATTGTCCAACAACACCAATACTCAAAGTAAGTATGTAGGAGGATGGATACCTGACTATGGTTACCCCAGATTGTTTGCCTAGTGTTTAGCTGGTTTTCGACTTAGTTGGCCTGGGATCCTGCTAATCAGGGTCCCAGTCTATCTGCTCTCTCTTTAAATGGACTCCATGTACCCTAGGTACATCACCAATTTGGTACTGGACACCTTATCAGCCCCTGTACAGTGCACTATAGGTGCCCAGGGCATAGGTGCATCCAAGGCCTACCAGGGGCTGCAGCATATCTTTTGCCACCCCTGGCTGGTACTTAAATCAACACAACTGGCTGATCACTCAGCTGGGGCAAGGTGGTGTAATCACCCCTTGCTTAGATATAGTATACCTATATATAAACCTATATCTGGACACATATATACCTATCAGTCACTCCTATGGCAGGCCTTAACAATCCTGGAGGCAGAGTGCTTGGTTTTATGTGAGATGGTGCTCTAGCATGAGCTGAGCCTGTCTGCAGCTTTCGGAACCATTTCCTTATAGCTGTTCTAGTGATACTGCCATACCATATACTCTTAAGTGCATTATAATCCTCGCGGTTAATGCTAACTTTGGTTTGGCTTTATCAAAACATGTTGTGTTTGGTGTCATACACTTTGGAATACTACCCCCTCGCCAGTTCTGGCGACGGGGGTAGCATTCCACCCTTCTAGAGGGAGAAGACATGTGACTTTACTTAAATCGCGGTTAATCCTAACCAGAGCCCCAGCATCACAAAATGGATGCTGCTGCCACAGACACATGTCTGACCTCCTGCTGCTGACCCAAACTTGGCAGAGGACACCTGGACAAAGGTTTTCCTGTCACAGGGAGGTGTCACACCACCCCAGACAGGAGATAGTGGATTGTAGCAGGGAGGGTTGAAAGAAACTAGACACTGCCTGGGGCGCACAAGGTGTCCATGGGCAGATTCCAGTCAAACCGGTTCTGGGGCGATCCAGCCCCAGTCCTGGCGCGAAACTGGACAAAGGGAAAGGCGTGTAACCACCCCCTTCCTGGGTCCCACTCATAGGAGGGACCTAGCAGGTAATCCAGCCCCTTGATTTGGAATAAAGGTAGGAGCTGTGCAGATGCACATCAGATTATCCTGACTGAAACTTATGAAACGAAACTCTGGACCCTTCGACATCCCACTCGACGTGGAAGACTGAAGAATCTCCCTTGTGGTCAAGGAGTGACCACCCTGTGCAAACAGGCACCATCCAGCACCTCGAAGTTTGCTTTGTTGCAGTTCCCGCCAGAACTCGAGCAACAGAGATCGACAAGAGCCAGTGTTCCTGCCTTCCAACAGCCCGATCCACAGTCTATGCAGAGCTGAGACCCGTGGAGGCAACCTGAAGCGTGGGGCCGGCCATTTTGGAAAAACTACGAAGCGCTGACCGTGCAGCATCCGAGGCTCCCTCGAAGCTGGGCAGTGGAGTTTGAGAAGATCCAGCCCCGAGCAGCTTTTGAACCGAAGCTCACCCCTCCACACTCCTCGAGTAGTGCATGGGGCCCTTTTGCATTTTCCTGCTTGACGCGTTGGTCCGGTCGCTTGCCCGTTGGCTAGCGGCCCCAGTACCGACGAACCTTTGAATTTGCTCTGCTAGTCTGGTTTCTCTAGACTGGCCCTCGCTCTCCTGAAAAGGAGCACCCGATCTGACCTTCCTGGTCCGGTCAAGAAGCGATCTTTGAATCCTGCGTGGGTTGCCTTTGCCAAGGCTTGTTGACTCTGATCCGAAAGCCGACACCGCCGACAGCGAGAGCCTCCGTGGGACAGCTCTTGATCCACTCCTGGACACCCTCCGTGCCCCAGAGTCCACGTGGACACAGAGACAAGCTTCAGGACAATGACCTGATTGCGCCCGACATTGCCTGGTTCCTTCCTGGTTCCTTCCTGGTCACTGGCTAGTGACCCAGACTCTGTCCCCTCTGCTTTCAGGTACTCTACAACTTTGATCCACCCTTGGATCGCACCGGACACTTCTCTTCTGGACGCCTGCAGCATCTTCATCTCCAGGCACCATAGAACTGCGTGACGAAACCAGACACATCTTTGCACCTGTGCACCCGCTTCCTGTGGGTGAGGTAACTCTTGAACGCCGGTGCTCCTGTAGTGGTTTACACCTCTAGTGTCTAAGTCTAAAGTTTTGTCCTTCTAGTCCAGTCGGAAGACTCTAAAAACTGCAACTCGATAACTTTTACGCACCATTGACTTTGCATTGGTGCATGCGTGTGCTTTAGGCACTGCACCCGATTCCCGCGGGCTACTCCCGTCCTAACTATTGTTAGACCCTCGTAGTCCAAGCGATTCCCAAGGCCCTAGACCTTACCACTGATCGAATAGTGATTGTTATACCACTTTTTTGATATATGGTTTGAGTGGCCACCGGCCTCATCCATAATTGTGCAACTTTCAAATGTTATATTGTGCTTTGTTTAAACGCTTGTGCTTCATTGCTCATAAAGAGTAGTGGGGATTATTCTGAGAATAAATACATATATTTTTATAATATATAACTTGTGTGGTGTCCTTTCATTTGATACTACAGGATTGCATATGGTAAAACAGCTGGCTTCACATGCTCTCTTGAGTTAAGCCTTTAAGGCTGCTTAGTCCATGCTACCCCTAGGATAGCTTGTCTATAAGGTTGACTTACAACCACCCCCATAAGGGATTGTTTGGACTGATACAAGGTGCCCACAGAACTGTGGACATCATATACCAGGCCAACTTCACACATTGGTGGGCAGCGGTGCGGATTTGAGCTTGCTGTTGTTTTACCATTGCAATCTTTTTATAAAATTGAAAGATCACATTAAGTACCTTAGGTACATATAAACAAAGCTTAGCATATTTAAGTTCTACTGAACTTAGTAGTTGTAGATAAAAGGGCTTAGCACACCCTGACTACAACTCACAAGCAAGGTACAGTAGGAAAACACTTAGTGTAGGTAAGTGCATCACTTACACCTCACTAGAGTCATGTCTGGCACAGGTGAAGCTGCAAGCCCTCTACCTGTGGTGGTTGACCCTCCACAGGCAACCTCCAGCTATGACAAATTCAGCCACAAGGACTTGGGTGCTTTATGCACTGCAAGGGGGCTGAGAAAGGTCACAACCCTACCATTCCCATCCTGATAGCCATCCTGCAGAAGGATGATCTTGAGAAAGCTAGAGTAGTTCCCTCAGGGTCAGGAGAAGGAGTGAACCCCCATATGCTGAGAACACCACCCCAAAAGTAGAAGATGAGGAGGTGAACACAGATTCAATTGGTGATGAGTCAGGGACTGATCAAGGCGTTAGCCAGGTACCAGTTGGGAGGCTTAGCCCAGCCAACTTGGACCTACATGGAAATGGAGAGGGCCAGCCCCTTCCCAGAGTACATAACAGAGTTCTCCCAGGCAATAGAAGGGAGAGATCTCTTTCAAGAGACTCTCACCTTTCTAGTGCCTCAAGCGAATCTCAGAGGGGAATGACTTCTTCCCAGAAAAAAGAGCATGAGGCCAGGATGAGAGCTGTTAAACTCCAAATAGAGAGGGAGGAAGTAGCCCTGGCCCAAGCTAAGCTTGCTTTTGCAAGAGAACAGAAATTGTGTGGGGAGACACCCACTGGTGGCAGCAATATCTCTAAGGATAAAGACAGGTCTTATGAACATAGAAACCTGAGTAAGATTGTGCCCCCCTACAGAGATGGGGATGACATTCACAAATGGATAACTGCTCTGGAGAGGGCCTGCATGGTACAGCAGGTCCCTCAAGATTAGTGGGATAGCAATCTTGTGGCTCTCCTTTTCTGAGAAAGGGAGAGATAAGCTCCTCACTGTTAGAGCTGAGGATGCTAAAAAATACACTGTCCTGAAGAGTGCTCTTATTGATGGGCTTGGCTTAACCACTGAACAATACAGGTTGTTGTTCAGAGACACCCAAAAAGCTCAGACTCAGGACTGGACTGCTTTTGTAGATTGTGCTACTAAGGCTCTGGAAGGTTGGCTACATGGCAACAAAGTACATGACTATACAGGATTGTAAAATTTGATTATGAGGGAGCAGATCCTAAGTAATTGTCAGAACCAGCTTTTGCACCAGCACCTGGTGGACTCAGATCTGACCTCTCCACATGAATTGGGTAAGAGGGCAGACAAATGGGTCAGAACCAGGATTAGGCCTAAAAATCAGGGTATTGACCAAAAGAAGGATACTTCCAAGGCTCAAGAGAAGGGTGGGGATAAATCTAAAGACAAGTCTCCCACAGGGCCCCAAAACTCCAAGGATGGGGGTGGGTCCCAAAACAACTCCTCTACCCAGAAGAAACCTTACTGCCATGACTGTAAACAATCTGGCCACTGGAAAACAGACAGCTGTTGTCCAAATAATAGCAATAAAGAAAATATACCTCCAAGTAAAGCTCCAACACCTCCTGTTACTGTCAGCAGTAATCCCCCAGGTGGTGGGAGCACCCCCAAGAATTTGGGTGGGTTTACTTTTGGAACTCAGGTGGACTCTGGCCTAACCAGGTCCCCTAATTCAGATACTCTTGTCTGTGAAAATGGCATGGGGTTTGCCAACTTCACTGATTGCCCAAACACTTTGAGCAAGTACAGGCAAGAGCCCCATATCAATGGTCAAAAAGTTGAGGCCTATAGAGACACAGGGGCTAGTATCACCATGGTGACTGAGAATCTAGTCCCCTCAAGGCAACTTTTACCTGGTGCCACATACCAGGTGACATACATTGATGGAGTGCAAAAAACTCATCCCATGGCAGTAGTAAATCTCAGCTGGGGAGGTGTCACTGGCCCAAAGAGAGTGGCAGTGTCCCCAAACTTGCCTGTAGATTGTCTACTTGGGAACGATTTAGAAATCTCAGCCTGGGCTGAGGTGGAACAAGAAACCCATTCTAAAATGGTAAATCTCCATGGAAAGGTTAGTGGGGCTGTGATGGCCACAGCCCCAATCCAAGATGTCCTCCCTGAAAAGGTTGGTAGGGCTGTGCAAGACGACTCAGCCCCATCTTCAGCAGACTCCCTTCCTAGACAGATTAGCAGGGCTGTGATGGTAACAGCCAATACCCAAACTGAGTCCCTTCCTGAAAAGGTTGGTGGGGCTGTGATGGCCACAGCCCAAACTCAAACTGATTCATGTGTTGTGAAGCCTGAAACTATGGATCACTCCACACAAACAGAGAGCATTGAGGAGGAAGAGAAATCTTCCTCCCACCAGACATTAGGAAAGGATCAGCCTCCTCAGGGAACTGATCTTACCCCTTGTGAAGAAACTGCCCCAGAGGTAGTCAGGCCTAGCCTGGCAGAGCCCCTGATGTCAGTGGACCCTTCCAAGGAGGGACCCAGTCTGGAGCAGGTAACCTGCCCCTCTCTACCCTGCCTCAGCCAGCCCAGGGCTACAGAGGTCAAGGAGGTCAGGGAGCCCCAAAGGGCCCCCTGTCAAATAAAGCACCCCATCAGCAGATTTGGGGCACCAAAGCTAGCAGCCCTAGCAAGGTGAAAACTTTACAAACTTCTGAGGGATCCCCCATACCACTAGTTAGGGACCTCCCCCAAATGGACACTGTTGGGCACAGCCAAACCTGGGACCCCAAGGCCCCAAACCTGACCTGTCCCTCCAGTAAGCCAACCAAAGGGACCCAACCTCCAGCTGTAGGCAGCCAGAGGTTGACCCTGAGAGCACAGTGCAACTCAGTCAAGGAAAGAAAGGCACACATGGTGGAAGATGATTGGAGGAAGCTGAGCCCTACATTAGTGGAGCCTCACTTCAGTACTCCGTCTCAACACCAGCCTTTTACTTTGCCAAAACACACCACAGGTAGTAATTCCCCATGGTGGAGACCCTCTGATACCCCTAGGGTGAGGGATTACTTGGTAGACCATGACACAGGGGGTAACCATGCCACTGCAGGTTCCTCCTTATATGGCCACTCAGGTAATATAGGCTTACCTGGGCAAGGATAGCCTTATCTCCTTTCGTTTGGGGGGGGTTATGTAGGAGGATGGATACCTGACTATGGTTACCCCAGATTTTTTTGCCTAGTGTTTAGCTGGTTTTCGACTTAGTTGGCCTGGGATCCTACTAATCAGGGTCCCAGGCTATCTGCTCTCTCTTTAAATGGACTCCATGTACCATAGGTACATCACCAATTTGGTACTGGACACCTTATCAGCCCCTGTACAGTGCACTATAGGTGCCCAGGGCATAGGTGCATCCAAGGACTACCAGGGGCTGCAGCATATCTTTTGCCACCCCTGGCTGGTACTTAAATAGACACAACTGGCTGATCACTCAGCTGGGGCAAGGTGGAGTAATCACCCCTTGCTTAGATATAGTATACCTATATCTAAACCTATATCTGGACACATATATACCTATCAGTCACTCCTATGGCAGGCCTTAACAATCCTGGAGGCGGAGTGCTTGGTTTTATGTGAGATGGTGCTCTAGCATGAGCTGAGCCTGTCTGCAGCTTTCGGAACCATTTCCTTATAGCTGTTCTAGTGATACTGCCATACCATATACTCTTAAGTGCATTATAATCCTCGCGGTTAATGCTAAATTTGGTTTGGCTTTATCAAAACATGTCGTGTTTGGTGTCATACACTTTGGAATACTACCCCCTCGCCAGTTCTGGCGACGGGGGTAGCATTCCACCCTTCTAGAGGGAGAAGACATGTTACTTTACTTAAAACGCGGTTAATCCTAACCAGAGCCCCAGCATCACAAAATGGATGCTGCTGCCACAGACACATGTCTGACCTCCTGCTGCTGACCCAAACTTGGCAGAGGATGCCTGGACAAAGGGTTTCCTGTCACAGGGAGGTGTCACACCACCCCAGACAGGAGATAGTGGATTGTACAAGGGAGGGTTGAAAGAAACTAGACACTGCCTGGGGCGCACAAGGTGTCCCTGGGCAGATTCCAGTCAAACCGGTTCTGGGGCCATCCAGCCCCAGTCCTGGCGCGAAACTGGACAAAGGGAAAGGCGTGTAACCACCCCCTTCCTGGGTCCCACTCATAGGAGGGACCTAGCAGGTAATCCAGCCCCTTGATTTGGAATAAAGGTAGGAGCTGTGCAGATGCACATCAGATTATCCTGAATGAAACTTATGAAACGAAACTCTGGATCCTTCGACATCCCACTCGACGTGGAAGACTGAAGAATCTCCCTTGTGGTCAAGGAGTGACCACCCTGTGCAAACAGGCACCATCCAGAACCTCGACGTTTGCTTTGTTGCAGTTCCCGCCGGAACTCGAGCGACAGAGATCAACAAGAGCCAGCGTTCCTGCCTTCCAACAGCCCGATCCACAGTCTATGCAGAGCTGAGACCCGTGGAGGCGACCTGAAGCGTGGGGCCGTCCATCTTGGAAAAACTACGAAGCGCTGACCGTGCAGCATCCGCGGCTCCCTCGAAGCTGTGCATTGGAGTTTGAGAAGCTCCAGCCCCGAGCAGCTTTTGCTCGAAGCTCACCCCTCCACACTCCTCGAGTGCTGCGTGGGGCCCTTTTGCATTTTCCTGCTCGACGCGTTGGTCCGGTCGCTTGCCCGTTGGCTGGCGGCCCCAGTACCGACGAACCTTTAAATTTGCTCTGCTAGTCTGGTTGCTCCAGACTGGCCCTCGCTCCCCTGAAAAGGAGCACCCGATCTGACCTTCCTGGTCCGGTCAAAAAGCGATCTTCGAATCCTGCGTGGGTTGTTTTTGCCAAGGCTTGTTGACTCGGATCCGGAAACCGACACCGCCGACAGCGAAAGCCTTTGTGGGACAGCTCGTGATCCACTCCTGGACATCCTCGGTGCCCCAGAGTCCACGTGGCTGCGGAGACAAGCTTCACGACAACGACCTGATTGCGCCCGACATTGCCTGGTTCCTTCCCGGTTCCTTCCTGGTCACTGGCTAGTGACCCAGACTCTGTCCCCTCTGCTTTCAGGTACTCTACAACTTCGATCCACCCTTGGATCACACCGGACACTTCTCTTCTGGACGCCTGCAGCATCTTCATCTCCAGGCACCATAGAACTGCGTGACGAACCCGACACATCTTTGCACCTGTGCACCCGCTTCCTGTGGGTGAGGTAACTCTTGAACGCCGGTGCGCCTGTAGTGGTTTACAACTCTAGTGTCTAAGTCTAAAGTTTTGTCCTTCTAGTCCAGTCGGAAGGCTCTTAAAACTGTAACTCGATAACTTTTACGCACCATTGACTTTGCATTGGTGCGTGCGTGTGCTTTAGGCACTGCACCCGAATCCCGTGGGCTACTCCCGTCCTAACTATTGTTAGACCCTAGTAGTCCAAGCGATTCCCAAGGCCCTAGGCCTTACCACTGATCGAATAGTGATTGTTATACCACTTTTTTGATATATGGTTTGAGTGGCCACCGGCCTCATCCATAATTGTGCAACTTTCATATGTTATATTGTGCTTTTGTTTAAACGCTTGTGCTTCATTGCTCATAAAGAGTAGTGGGGATTATTCTGAGAATAAATACATATATTTTTATAATTTATAACTTGTGTGGTGTCCTTTCATTTGATATTACAGGATTGCATATGGTAAAACAGCTGGCTTCACATGCCCTCTTGAGTTAAGCCTTTAAGGCTGCTTAGTCCATGCTACCCCTAGGATAGCTTGTCTATAAGGTTGATTTACAACCACCCCCATAAGGGATTGTTTGGACTGATACAAGGTGCCCACAGAACTGTGGACATCATATACCAGGCCAACTTCTCGCAAAGTACACCTCTTCCTCCTTCTTCTTCCCCTCCAAAGGTAGGGGGCAGGCTACAGTCCTTTTACCACATATGCGAAACTCTAACGCAAGACCCTTGGGTTTTGGAGACTGTTCGTGGCTTCAGGATAGATTTTATCAATATTCCCACAGAAACATCTCTTCCGAGAGTTCTAACTCTTTCAGAAGATCAACGGAAAATTGTAGAAAAGATTTCCTCCATGCTCCAGAGATGTGCAATCTTAGAAGTTCCTTGGAGTTTAAAAAGATTTGTAAGCACACTCTTTCTTGTTCAAAAAAAGGAAACAGACTGGAGACCAGTCATAAACCTATGAGAATTAAGCAAATACCTGGTCTACAGACATTTCAAAATGAAGGGCATCCACCTCCTGAGAGACCTTCTTCTAGAAGGAAACTGGTTGATCAAACTGGATCTGAAAGACGCCTACTTCACCATCCCAATGGACAAGGAACACCAGCCCTTTCTTCAGTTCATTTGGAACAATCGTCTTTTTTAATTTCAGGCCCTTACCTTCCGACTTTCCTCTGCCCCCTGGTGTTTCACCATGATTATGAGAACTATCGCCTCTCTTCTGAGAGAAAGAGGTATTTGCCTAATTATCTATCTGGACTACATTCTCATTATGTCCCAACACCATTCGCAGATCCTGTCAGACCTGAAGACTTCAATGGGCCTCATTGAGAGCTTAGGACTTATTATAAATCAGGAAAAATCAATCCTTACCCCCGCCAGATTCCTGGAGTTCCTCGAATTTACTGTAGACACCTCGAAATGTCTTCTCTTACTTCCCCTGAAGAAAATTGCCAAAATTTGCAAGGAAATAAGATTTGTTTTAAAACAAGATTCTCTATCCCTGAGAGAGTTAGCCAGACTCTTAGGCCTCCTCTCGTCCTCTATTCAAGCCATCTTCCCTGGTCCTCTCAATTACAGAGCTCTTCAGAGAATAAAAGGGAAGGCTCTCAGATCTGGCCTGTGGTACGGAGATCTTGTAACATTGGATCACGAAGCAAGGTCGGAACTCTCTTGGTGGCTGGAAAATTTGGTCGGGGAGGTGGAGAGACGCATACTTTAGGTGCTCAGACGGAAACTATCCCTCTAATTGTGTGACCACGGGGATTTTCCAAAGACTCCCCCCCTCTCATGGGGCAAGTCGTCCTTCTTGAAGGGTCCATGGACCCAGCCAGTGGAGTGCGATTAGCGATCACGCCCACACAGTGGTTCTGCCAATAATTTTTGGTAAGATCGGAGCCCCCCTTGATCTGGTCCTGACGAAAGCCATGTACCCACAGGGACAACTGGCAGAAACATGTTGACCTTTGTCTTAAAAATGAATTCACAGCGGTGACGGGATGATAGGGTCCTCATTCACCGCACTATTCCATTTTTAACTCCACACAGTCTCCCTTTTGAATAAAGGATTTATGGGTGCACTGTGATGGCTTTTTAACGTTCACTCCTGGGCCCCCACTCACTTAGAAGTGCATCCCTGTCTCCAGGTGCATGCCCGCCCTACACCAAACGCGGTTTCTGGAGGGCGAGGACTGGCAGATGATGAAGCATGACACCTGGTGGTGTGTGATGCCAGTCTATCCCTTTTTGTGAGATGCCTCACTACCACTAGGCACCTCACTCTATTTTAATTTGGTCTCTAGCTGGGAGCGGTCTCTATTGTGTTTACTATAGTTGCCTGGAGGCTGACCGTCTACCAGTACCCTACTGCCTCTTGTTCCCTCCTCGGGCTACTGCCTGGGAAATTTTGTGCTCTCCCCCTGGAGAATTTGGATGCCTTGAATGGCAAAGCAATCTTTGGCTCTACTCCGGAGTTTGTTCTGGAACCAGATGCAAGCCTTCATGGTTGGGGCACTAGCTTTCTCAACCAGAACACCAGTGGTGTATGGTCTCTTTCAGAGACCTCCTATCATATAAACTATTTCGAACTCACCGCAGGTCTATACGCTCTAATGAGCTTCAGACACTCGCTTCAAGGGAGATCTGTTATCCTGAAAATGGACAACATCTCTGCTTTCTATTATATCAACCGCCTTGGTGGGACCAAATCAGCAACAATCACGGCAACAATCTGCCATGACTCATGACCTTACTTATACTCACTTCTCAATTCATGGATCAGCTTCAGGAAGACCAGAACACTGCCATTAATCCACATTAGAATTGAGAGTTGAATTTCATGTGTGCTGTGGAATTTGTTCTTTCTCGCGTTTTGTGTTGCAGGGGAAAGAAGCGCTCTTGTTAGCTAGAATAATGTCTTTGTTTAACTAGTCAGGCAAGGAGAGAAAAAGTTACAGTGTTCGGTCTGAACCGATAAGGGAAGGCCGTTGTCCTTCGCACAGGAGAAGGCGTGGGAACCAAGGATAGAAAAATGGCGGGAAGAAGAACGTCGCAATCCCATGGAAAATTACCTTTAGGATGATATCCAGAGCAGATGGCATGAGCCGTAAGGACTCTTGAGAAGGATACCTGTAATAATGGGATGTTGAAAGTAGAGAAAGTGCCCATTTCTCCTTCTGCCTTCAGAGACAGAGCATCTTAGAACGAGCTGTGTCTCAATAGCTTTATGTTATCTGACAATCAATGGTGGAGAGACTTTATAGGGAGACTCCACATGCTGACACCTATTATTTCTTTTCCTGAAGATGCTTAAGTAGGGATGTTATCTTAGCGCTAGAGTTGGGATAGATTGATGCTTTATATTGACTAACCCTCAATGCAGGGAAATGTGGACTCGTGCTTTCTGATCTTCTGCATCCTACTTCTTGAGTTTATCGTTTAGTTCATGTTCCATCACCTCAACTTGATCCGCAGATTTGACCTTATGCTGATTCCGATGTATTTTTACACTCTCGTTTTGAGATGTCTTTATGTCCAGTTATTTTTGGCTTTGTAATAAATTAACTAACCTTACATAGTCGTCTGTGGATACTATGTGTCTAGAGAAATTTCTGTTGAATTGATTGGTATTAACATCGACTTTCTCCTCCCTATGCTTCCATGCTGCTAAAAAGAACCATTGGATTGTGATTGTAGAAAAAGACAAGAACTAATGGGCCTAGCCCTTTCAGTTGGTAAAAGAGTAGGATTGTTAACACATGAAGCGAGGGGAGAATCCAGAAATCAGTCTAGAAAAGCTGAACCTAGAATCTCAGAGCCCTAAAATAGAGCGCAATGACTGAGAACGACGTTGTTACTCGAGTGTGCAAAGAGACACCACCTGAGGATACTTCACATGGCGACAAAAGTTGGGCTCCGCACTATAATTTGGCTTAAAAAGTGGCATAAAATCACTGAAAAAGAGGAGGAATTGTCATTTCCACGTTTTGGTTCATTTCGATTGGACGTGCTGCACTGTTTGAGAGGAGTAATGTTTGCGCTGCAAGAGAAATACCAGGGGAAGATGAGGAAAGCTTTGAGGGCATGTCCGGAAGCTTAATGTTATGTTATATAATATTAAATTTGATATAGCGCACAACTCACCCATGGGTATCTCGGCCCTGTCAGCAGTTAAACAAGTATCAGCAAAATGTGAAGTAAAAATGTATATTTTAAAATAGATGAGCTTTCAACAATTTTCTAGATTTACAGTAGTTCGCCAAGGTACGAACATGGAGTGGGAGCATATTCCAGTAGGAGGGGGCAAAGTCAGAGAAAGCTCTCCCCGCATCTTGTTAGACATATACGGGGGACACACAGCAGGGCTATATCACAAGATCTTAAGCTGCTGCTAGGTATGTACGGTTTCATTTTTAGTTAAAAATATCCGGGGCCTTTGCATCTTAGAGCGTTTTAGGTGAGAAAGCAGATCTTGAAAATGCTCCTTTTTTCACTGTCAGCCAGTGCAGATCCTTTAACAACAGCGCCAAAGAAGTACCAGGAGGAAGATTGGAAACAAGCCTATAGTTTGGCTACCATCGTGTCATTTGCTGCTGCCAGAAGAGCATTCCCGTAGTCTAGTCTGCTTACTACCAGACCTTTTACTAGCGTTCTTCTGGCAGGAATAGGAAGATAAGGGAATATTCTGCGCAGGAGACGCATGTTCTGATAGCATAATCCGGTGGTGGCCAGAATACGATCTTTCAACGGGAGGGCTTGGTCCATTTTTATACCAAAGCTGTTCACGGATTGTTTGGGCACAGGGATAAACCCCAATTGAAGAGGCTACCTCTAGTCTTGTTTACATTGAGTTGTAAATCATTATCATTCATCCAATTGAAGATGGCTAACATACCCTTAGCATAGCGCTTTTTTGTTTTCTGATTCAAATGTGAACATAAACTGGGTGTCGTCAGCATAAGAGAATATTTCAAATCCATACGGCTCTACAATCTTAGCAAGGAGTGCCACTTAAATATTAAACAAAGTGGGATGCACAGCTTAAGAGGTGGAGAATGATACCATAGAGGGAGAAAGGTTGTCCCCAATGCTGGTAAGAGGGAGATCCTCAGAACAGGAATAGAAGGAAAAATGGAAATGACGGAAGTGATACTTACAACAGTTTGTTGGATGTGTTGTAATCTGAGCATCCACGACCTTATAATCCCCAATCAGAAGAGAGACGGCGAGATTTGTTGAGTGCAGTGAATATGGAAAGTGTGTCAGCACCTCAAACAGGTTCTAGTAGGGGAGTTGAGGGAAGGATATCCGCAGGAGTATGGGGGACAGTTGTGTCCATCTTAGGAGGTATGGAACAGAATGGAGTAAATGCTGCTGCACGGTTACCAGAAGCTTTTACAGTACTGGTCACTATTGGTTCTGTTGTTCCTGTGTATGACCCGAGCTCAGTGGGAACCCTTAGTCAGAGACAGTCGGAACAGGATTGGGAAGGACAGGGAACACAAATGGATATCGCCCATCTCTAGCACCGGTAAAATGCAGTACCCCTTTACCAGCTACTGCTGATCATTCGAGAGTATACATTATATCCAGTACTATATGGTATATACCTATGGCAGGCAGTAGCTCAGACCTGAGGATGTGGAAAACTCCAGTGAGAGGACCAATGGGTGCACCTTCGGAAGCGAGTGCAAGTCACGGAGCTGCTGGAAATCAACATGTCTTAGAAGTTGCAGGCTTTAAGACTTGGTTAAGAGATCACAATAATCGCAAGGAAGGCCAGAGTAGTACATCAAGTCAAGGAACCATCAAAGCTGTAATAAAGGCAAAACTATTGGATGTGGTGAGGTTGAAGGATGAGGTAGACATTAGTGGGAACTTACCTTTGGAGAGAATAGCGACCGGTGAGCCAGATGACCTGTTGTTTGGAACAAAGGATGTCACCTGCAAAGCAAGACGAGCATGAGAAACTGTCAGAACTAGCTCAGAGGTAGAGGGCGTGGCCAAGCGATGCCGAGGTTTTTCTGAGAGACACTGTGGTCAACGGGCTCGGAGGCCGGCGTCGTTGGGGCCCACTGCACCAAAATAACACAGCCTTCCCTGTGCCGCTTGTGCGGGCAAGTGGTGCCCTGACTATGCCTCGTGGCTGTTGGAGGGATGAGCGGCTCTTCTGAGATCAGTAATTGCGGTCCCCCGGCGTGGGCTGTGGTCCCTGGAGCCCTAGACGCTTCCTTGGGCTGCCGTGCCCCTGCCTGAGACTCACGATGTGAGTCAGATACAAGGCTCACCTGAGATACTTGTGGAACCTCTGCTGGTGCCCCTGACGTGGGTTAGATTAGGGTGCGAGGCAACGGAGACCGCGCTGGGCCTGGACAGTGTTATTAACACGGCCCGACTGAACATTGCGGCCCCTCTGATGCCCGCTGCCGCCTGAAGCCGATCTGCGCTCTACAAGGCCTGGCACTCCATAAATCTTGGAAGTCGGCGGAGTGGGTGTCGGTGGCCCGCGCTGTGCTCTGCACGCACCCTGCCACCTTGCGGCGGAGACCCTGCACGAAAACTGCCTCCCTGCGCTTTAGTCTTAACAGCAAGAGTGAGCAGGGGATCATTCCATCTATACTTCGACCCACGAGAGGCACCTCCGCGCAGAGGCTTCATGGCGCTGCAGAGTGGAGCTGGGCAGGGGCACCCATTAGGGGGGTGGGGTGGGGCATCACCTTCATGCCTGCCTTCCTGCCTGCCTTAAAGGCGAACGTTATCTGGATCGACTGCTGCAGGGGGCCCCCGCCCTCCAAGTGACAATATTACTACAGCTGCGGACTAGGGCGCGATCATGCCGCTTACTGACCCCCACGGAACTGTGCCAACGTTGCCGGTGTCCAACTACTACCTCTGAAAATTACTTGAGACAAGCTACAGGGCACCAAACAAAGCACATTGGATCGTAATGCCGGGGCCAGGGCACAGGTGGCGGAGCCGGCAAGTCAGGTCTCAATTGGCCCAGACAACGCTGCACTGATGGCGTCTCGGGATGCACTGGAGGCCAAGATCGGGGCGCTGGGGTCAGATGTCATGCTTATCCGCCAGGACCTCCGTAAAGCAATTGACAGAATAACAGAGGCCGAAACCCGTATATCAACTACAGAGGACACAGTCACATCCCTCCAAAAGAAGGTGTCCTCACTGGAATCCATCACGAAAGGTCTTGCGATCAGGGCCGAGGATGTTGAAGGCAGAGCTCGGAGGAACAACTTTCGCTTCGTGGGCTTCCCGGAAGGCTGTGAAGGCAACAATATGGAACATTTTCTTACCACGTGGATTGCGGGATGGATCCCTCAGACTTCTGTGTCTCAATGCTTTATTATTGAACGTGCACATCTCGCCCTGATGCAGAAGCCTCCACCAGGGTCCAGACCACGGACCATTATTGCCAGACTCTTGAACTTTCATGACCGCGACGCTATCCTTGCACAGACCAGATTGGCTGGCATACACCAATTTGACTCCCATCACATTTTAATCTTTCCAGATTACACGAGACTGGTGCAACAATGCCGACAATCGTTCAAGGGCGCTAAGGCTCAGATGCGAGCCCTAAAAATTCAGTAGGCCTTGCTTTTTCCGGCCCAGCTGAGTGTTGTCTACAAATCACGTAGGCTTTTCTTTGACACCCTTGAAGAGGTTTTTGCATGGACAGACGAGAGGCAGAAGCTCGAGCCGCGCACCCCAACGCGTATTGATTCAGAGTCTTCCTCCAGAGAAGCCGCACAGAAGCTGGTCAAACCTAAAGGGAAACCTTAGATCAAGATCGAGGCGCCACTCAAAGTCACGGGGCGGATGCAGCTCAAGAATGGATGAAGATCGGCGCTATTCATCACTGTTATGACATGGAGACTGAAGGCCGTAAACACAACGTCTATTCAGCTGATAAAACAGTCCTAGGGCCTTTGAGGGACTTTCCCCCATAACTCTCTTCTGAGTATCTAAGAACTTTATTAATGACTGATGATAGTTTAACGGGGATCCATTGGTGTGGGGTTGTGCCCTGCCCCTGTTGGAGCAGAAGTAAGACCCCCACCACGACAGATGCTTCAGCTGTTTTGAGGTATTGAGTGGAGGGGGGGAGGGAATGGGATTGTTAAGTTTTGTTGAATGTGCTGTGTCATACTTTTCTATACATATGATCTGCAGGCCCCACGTCAAGCCACATCCTATGTTCATTCTTCACACTCTGCCCTATGACAGACTCCTTTAGGGGATACTAGACAAGAATAAAAGTGGGGCCATCATTTGACAGGCCAAACGAGCCTCAGCAGATGTCCTGCTACTGCAGGAAACCCATCTTATGGGTTCCAAGGCACTATGTCTTTCCCGTTTTGGCTACATACAGGTCTTTCATGCAAGGTTCACAATGAGTTCACGTGGGGTGGCGGTCCTAATTTAATCGGAGAGTCCCCTATGCACACACTAAAACATAGTCCGATCCCCAGGGTAGATATGTTATTGTGACTGGCATGTTATACTCGAGGGCTAAACACTGCCCTCGCCGGCACCCACCCGCCAACCCCACCGACCCCGACACCGCCGCCAGCAACCTCAGGCGTTGGATCGACGACTACACCAACACTCGCCCGTTCAAGAAACCCTCCAACAGACACACCACCAAGAATGCCAGCCGGTTCTCCGCAGAACTCCAGACCTCCAAACAAACCTGCTGAAAACTAGAGAAGAAATGGCACCGCGAACAGACACCGGAGAACCTAGAAGCTCACAAGACTGCCCTGCGCCAACAGAGCTCTTCACTCTACGACATCCCACCATCGCAAGACCTGTGCAACTCCCTTGCCACCTTCTTTCACCCAAAGATCGCCGACCACTGGATCATTGTCAGTGAAATTGCTCTCCCTTTCTCGCAGCTCCACCATTAAGTGAGGCCTTCCCCCAAACCCCTGCACTCTCGAGTGTTGGTGTTCGAGGCCCTCCTCCACCAGCAGGTTTCACCTGCGCCTCATCCCTGGTGGTCCAGTGGATCTCTGCCTCCATTCTCTTGCTCCGCTTTTTCACTATTTTTTTCCCTCACTTCTATCTCCCCCTTCACTCTCCTTCTGGGTCTTAACCTCCATTTTCTGTAATTTTCCCCTCATTTCAAGCCCCCCCTTCACTCTCCTGTGTCTTTCCTCCGTTTTTCACTCCTTTTTTACCCTCATCTCAATCTCCTTCTTTCACTCTCCTGTGTCCTCTGTGTCTTTCCTCCATTCTGTCTTGCACTTTTGTTGCCTTATTTGCACTTTTCTCTCTCTTTTTGCCTTTTTCCTGTTGCCTTTTTTAGCCAGTTTTTCCCCGCCGCTGCTGCCCCCGCAACCTCTCCCCCCCAGCATGACCAGTGCAACCGGCCCAATACAGCTCCCCTCCCCACTCCCGCCTCCCAGCTGTCCAGCACTCACCGACCCCTACTTAATGGCGTCTACTGCGGGGACAGGCAAGCAAGACCACGGACTCATTGTCAGTGAAATTGATCTCCGTCCCTCGCAGCTCCACCATTAAGTGAGGCCTTTCCCCAGCCCCTGCACTTTTGAGTGTTGGTGTTCCAGGCCCTCCTCCACCCGCAGGTTTCACCTGCGCCTCATCCCTGGTGGTCCAGTGGACCTCTGTCTCCATTCTCTTGCACAGCTTTTTCTCTCCTTTTTTACTTGTTTTTCCCTCACTTCTATCTCCCCCTTTACTCTCCTTCTGGGTCTTAACCTCCATTTTCTGTTGTTTTCCCCTCATTTCAAGCTCCCCCTTCACTCTCTTGTGTCTTTCCTCCGTTTTTCACTCCTTTTTTACCCTCATTTCAATCTCCCCCTTTCACTCTCTCTCTTGTGTCCTCTGTGTCTTTCCTCCACTCTTTCTTGCACTTTTGCTGCCTTATTTGCACTTTTCTCTCTCTTTTTGCCTTTTTCCTTGTGCCTTTTTTAGCCCGTTTTTCCCCGCAGCCCTACCCCAGCATGGCCAGTGCGACCGGCCCAACCCAGCTCCCCTCCACACTCCCAGCTGTTCAGCCCTCCCCGACCCCTACTTAATGGCGGCCACTGCATACCACGCCGCTGGGGCGCCAAAGGCAAGCCCGTCTGCGCCCGTCCGCGACCAGACCAGCGCCCGGAACCCTGGATCTCTGCACCGCCAACGCTACGACCCAGCGGCACTCCACACTCTCAACCCAGGCTGCAACAACAACTGCAAGCTAGCATCACCAGCCGACACCCATGGACCCTTCAGCTGTCACCGCTGCCGGCACACCTGCAGCATCGCCAAGACCACTGACCCAGAGCAATCCGCCCACAAGAACACAACTGAACCGAAGACCCTGCAATGCAATCTCCTCAATGTCCGATCCCTCCACAAAAACGCCACCGAAATCTGGAACCTCCTCCACAGCACTATCCCGGACGTAGCATTCTTTACCGAAACCTGGACCAACACCACCTCGGGACCGGACATCGCCATCGCCATTCCCCAAGGATACAAGATCTCCAGGAAGGACCGCCCCACCCACCATGGAGGAGGAATCGCCATTGTCCATAAATCCACCCTCCGCCTGAACACACTCCCCGACAAGCCCACAGAGCTGATGGAACACCTTCACTTCAAGATACTGGTCAGCCCTACCTCCACCCTCTGTGGAACCCTCGTCTACCGACCCCCTGGAACCCGCGGACTTTTCACCAACTCCATCACGGACATCATCACCCCGCATGCCATCGCGTCCACCAACTACACCCTACTGGGAGACCTCAACTTCCACCTCGACAACCAACTGGACCCCAGCACCACATCCCTCCTGGACAGCCTCCACAACATTGGACTCCGCCGGATCCTGACCGAACCCACGCACTCAGCAGGACACACCCTCGACCCCCTCTTCACAACAGGAAACTCCATCACCTTTAGCCACACCACCGAACTCCAATGGACTGACCATCGATACGTCCACTTCAGCTTCAGAACACCCACCATCTACAGACACCAGCACCTGCTCCCACGAAGAAACTGATGACCAGCTAACCTCATCACTCAGCAACTCCGCCGCAACCATCGCGGAAAACGACGACGCCAACACCTCAGCCCGAACCCAGCACAGATGGATCACCGACAGCGCCAACACCATAGCCCCCCTCAAGAAAAATAACACCACCTTTGCCAAGAAAGCTAGATGGTTCACCACCGAACTTCGAGAGTCCAGACGCACTTGCCGCCGCCTCTTACAGGCCTGGAGGAACATCAAATCCAAAGAAGCCCACAACAACTTCAGAGCCGACTCCCAACACCCACCACCAACTCATCAGAAAAACAAGGAAAAAAGCGATTGAAGACAGAATCTCCACTCATGCACACAACAGGAAAAAACTCTTCAACATCATCAAGGAGTTCGCCCAACCCACCAGCGAGTCCACCGACATCCCTCCCTCTCAAGACCTCTGCGACAAACTCAGCACCTTTTTCTATCACAAAATCAAGAGCATCTACGACAAATTCGACGAAGACAACCAAGACATCGAACCCTCACCAACCATCCCGACACCCTGAAGCCAGCGATCGACAACTGGACAGCCCTCACCACCGAAGACACACTGAAGACAATGAAGTCAATCCACTCGGGGCCCCCACGGACCCCTGCCCCCACCACATTTTCAACAGAGCCACCAACACCATCGTACCCATGCCTTGTCACATCATCAACTGCTCCCTGGCAACCGCCTCATTCCCTGACGACTGGAAACACGCTGAGATCAACCCCATACTGAAAAAACCCTCGGCGGACCCCACCGACCTCAAAAAGTACAGAACCGCCTCCCTGGTCCTGTTCCCAGCGTAAGTCATCAAGAAAGCCATCAAGAAAGCCATCAACAGCCAACTCGCCACATTCATCGAAGAGCACAACATCCTCGACTCCTCCCAATCCAGCTTCAGAAAAAACTACAGTACGGAAACCGCCCTCCTTGCCGCAACAGATGACATCCGTACCTTAATGGACAAAGGAGAAACAGCAGCCCTCATCCTCCTCGACCTCTCAGCGGCGTTCAACACAGTCTCTCACCGCACCCTAAGACGCAGACTCCACGACGCAGGGATCCAAGACAAGGCCCCTACTGGATCCGCTCCTTCCTCCCTGGCAGAACGCAGTTGGTCAGACTCCCCCCTTTCCTCTCAGACCCTACACCTACCACCTGCGGAGTCCCCCAGGGGTCCCCCCTTAGCCCTACGCTCTTCAACGTCTACATGGCTCTGCTCGCCCCCATCGTCAGAACCTACGGACTCGACATTGTGTCATACGCAGACGACACCCAACTCATCCTCTCTCTATCCAACGAACCCAAAACCACCAGACACAATTTTTGAGAAGGTAGGGAAGCAGTCGCCAAATGGATGAAAAACAGCTGCCTAAACTAAACACAAACAAAACGGAAGTACTCATCATGGGCCCAAATCCAGACGCCTGGAACGACACCTGGTGGCCCCCGGCCCTCGGAAGCCCGCCCGCCCACCCCCACGGACCACGCACGCAACCTGGGAATCATCCTGAACTCCCTCAGCCTCCTACGTAAGACCTTCAAATTGATCCCCCTCGAACACAGAAAGACCGTCACTCACACCCTGGTCACCAGCAGGCTCGATTACGGCAACGCACTCTATGCTGGAATAAACAAGAACCTCACCCGCAAGCTACAGAACATCCAAAACGCCGCCGCAAGACTGGTCCTCAACCTGCCAAGCCATTGCCACATCTCCCAGCACCTGCACACACTCCACTGGTTCCCCATCAAAGCTAGAGTCACCCTCAAGATGCTAACCCACGCTCACAAGGCCCTCCATGACACGGACCAGCATACCTGTACAGCCGACTCAAATTCCACGCACCCCAAAGGACCCTAAGATCAGCCCAGCTCTCCTACGCCGTGGTGCCCCGCACCAGAAAGACCAGATAGGGAGGCCACTCCTTCTTCTTCCGCGTGGCCAGTGCCTGGAACGACCTTCCGCTCCACCTCAGACAGATAACATCGCTCCCCATCTTCGCAAGAAACCTCAAAACCTGGCTCTTCCACAGACCCCCTTCTTGATGGACTGGAACCTGCGAACCCCCCCACACCCTCAGTGCCTTGAGACCCTTACGGGTGAGTAGTCGCACTTAACAAACACCTGATTTAATTTGATTTGATCCACGACAGCTTCGACAACCTGACCACCCCAACAACCAATGACACCTCAGACCCAACAACCAATGACACCTCAGACCCCATGGCCACCACCCACAGCGACCCCCTGCTCACCTGGACCCACATCAACAACGACGACACCATCAAGATCATGAACACAATCCACTCCGGCTCCCCGTCAGACCCATGCCCACACCAAATCTTCAACAAAGCCAGCTCCACCATCGCACCCCAGCTCCGCAAGGCCATCAACATCTCCTTCGAGACCACGATCTTCCCGGAGAGCTGGAAGCACTGCGAGATCAACACCCTGCTCAAGAAACCCAAGGCGAACCCAAGAGACCTCAAGAACTTCCGATCCATTTCTCTGCTTCCTTTCTCGGCGAAGGTCACAGAGAAAGCCGTCAACAAACAGCTAACCTGCTACCTCGAGGAGAACATCCTGGACCCATCCCAATCCAGATTCCGCAGCAACCACAGCACCAAAACCGCCCTCATCGCAGCCACCGGCGACATCAGGGCCCTGCCAGACAAAGGCGAAACCGCTGCCCTCATCCTCCTGGACCTATCAGCCGCCTTCGACACTGTCTGCCACTGCACCCTATGCAAACGCCTTCACAACGCAGGGATCCGACACAAGGCTCTGGATGGACCATCTTCTTCCTCTCCGGCAGAACCCAGAGCATCCAGCTCCCCCCCTTCCAGTCTGAGGCCTTCAAGATCTGCGACGTACCACAAGGATCATCCCTCAGCCCGATATTGTTCAACATCTACATGGCCCCGCTCGCCCATGTCGCCAGACTGCACGACCTCAATATCGTCTCCTACGCTGGCGACACACAGCTGGTCCTCTCCCTCACCAAGGATCCTCTCACTGCCAAAACCAACCTCCACAAAGGAATGAAAGCTGTCGCCGAAGGGATGAAGAACATCCGTCTGAAGCTGAACTCGGACAAGACGGAGGTCCTCATCCTCGACTCCACCCCTTCAGCCTGGGATGACTCCTGGTGGCCGACCACCCTGGGAGCAGCACCAACACCCACCGACCACACACGCAACCTGGGGGTCATCCTCAAATCAACACTCTCCATGACCAAGCAAGTCAACGCCGTCTCATCCTACTGCTTCAACACCCTCCACATGCTCCACAAGATCTACAGGTGGATCCCAACCGACACAAGCAAAACGGTCACCCAGGCCCTCGTCAGCAGCATGCTGGACTACGGAAACACCCTTTACGCGGAAGCCCCAGCCAAACTGCTGAAACGACTGCAACGCATACAGAATGACTCTGCCCGCCTGATCCTTGACATCCCTCGACACAGCCACATCACATCCTACCTGAGAGACCTGCACTGGCTGCCCGTCAACAAGAGGATCACCTTCAAACTCCTCACACACGCACACAAGGCACTCCATGACACCGGGCCAGCATACCTCAACAGTCGACTCACCTTCTACACCCGGAACCGCCAGCTTCGCTCTGCCAACCATGCCCTTGGTACTGTCCCCCGCATCGGAAGAGCGACCACCAGCGGCAGATCGTTCTCCTACCTCGCCGCCAAGATCTGAAACACACTCCCCATCCTCCTACAGCATACCCAAGACCTACTTACCTTCAGGAGACTACTCAAGACATGGCTCTTCGAGCAGTAGCAGCAGCCCCCCCTAGCGTTTTGAGACCCTCACGGGTATTATTGATTGATTGATATGGGGAATTTGTTATACTTGACAGTGTTTATGCACCCCCCCCACTGTCCAAGTCATTTGTGGAACGCCTGACAAAGACATTACAAGAGATACCCATGGGCCTCTCATAATAGGTGGAGACTGCAATGATGTCTTGATTTCGGCCCAGAATAGATGGAGACCACATAGAGGGCTGGGGGCACTCAGAAAAACACGACTACAGACATTGGTGCAGGACATGGGCTGGATAGACACATGGACACCCCAACACCGACTGCGCAAAGCTATACATACTACTTTACAGTTCACAACTCATTCTCAAGCTTGGACTATATATTTGTGCCGCCCACTTATTGTTATCGAATCGCAGTGACCTATTTATTGCCCAGAGGCCTGTTCGGATCACTCCTCAGTGGTGCTGACACTGTGTTTGGGTGTATCCCGTCCTCCTTTCCTCTGGCGCCTGTCGACATGGCATCTCCATGACCCACAATATAAAAAATACATGCAGCAGGCCATTACCGATTATAACCTGAGAATGGTGAGCTCCGCAAAGACCATTTGGGAGGCTATGAAGCCAACCCTCAGGGGTGCTGATATATTTTTTTGTGTAGCCCAACGGAAAAACCGCCGGGAAGTACTGCTCCAGACCGAGGCTCAGTTGCTAGACTTGGAGCAGCGAAGTAGGCATGTACAAAGGAGACAGATTTGCAGCCAACTCCTTCTTGTGCAACAAACACACAATAACACACTGCGTGATGAGGCCAGAAAGGCTTGGCTGGCCTCGCGCAGCAGAATATACTAGTGGGGAGACAAGTCGAGCTCTCGGCTTCATTGTCTATGCCAACAGGCACTCCACCCACCAACAACACCGGGACACTCACTCACCAGGCCCAAATCGCAAGCAGCTTTGCAACCTACTATGCTGATCTGAATACCCCCAAAGACGCTCTGCCAGAAACCATGATCCACCGCTACCTTGACGATCTACCCCCAAAGGCCTTATTGGATTTGGCGTGAGCAGAATTAGATGCCCCCCTGACAGCCGTAGAGCTGAGTGCAGCCCTTACAGACTTGGCACAGGCAAATCTCCAGGTGCGAACGGCTTCCCGTGTGAGTTTTATAAGCTTTTTCAGTCCAAGTTCATTACCCACTATCTCGCGGCAGTGAATTCGTCCCTCGAGGAGGGGGGATTCCCACCAGACTGGAAACATGCCGAAAATGTGATATTCCCAAAGCCCGGCTGACCCCCAGATCAACACTCAATCCATCGTCCTGCTGAATGTGGATGCCAAACTCTTGGCCAAAGCCCTTGCTAACCGTATCCTCCCCTTTATGCCTGATCTGGTTCATCCTGACTTTGCAGGCTTTATGCCTCGTCAGGCCACTCGCCACAACATCCGGCGGCCCACAACGCAGTATCAGCGATCGCGCATCTTGAGGGTCTGGCAGCATTGCTGCTGGCCGACAGATAGGGCATTTGATTAGCTCCTGCAGCGCCTAAACATTGGGCTGCGTCTTATGTCATATATTTGACTGCTATATACCGACCTCGCAGCCTCGGTTAGAGTGGGGTGTGCGGTTTCTGACCCCTTCTCTATAGGGCGTCGTACTCGTCAAGCATGCCCCCTATGCCCCTATTTAGTTGCGTTAGCAATTGAACCGCTAGCCTTGTGGGTCCGAATTGATGCACAAGTCAAGGGATTTGAATGGCCGGAAGGGATATCAGATTGGATCGCCCTTTATGCAGACGATGTCCTTTTCTTCCTATTGGAGCCGCATCGGACAGGACCTCGGTTGCTCCGCAAATGCAAATATTTGGAAGGCACTCAGGATTATTTATGAATGCCCGGAAGTCTATACTGTGGCATCCGAGAAGGGGCTTGGAGATGGGCGCCTGGGTTGAGGAAGTAATGCTAGCCACAACCGTGTTTAAGTACCTTGGGTTCCGCCTCTTATTCTCCCAATCGGTGTCGTGGGTCAAAAATATTACCCCCCTATCCATACTGGAAAGGTCGGCGATTTTTAAGATGGTGTCACTCCCTCGCCTTCCTTATCAGCTGCAGATCCATCCCTTACAGATATCGCCCGCCTGGTTCCGTCAGCTTAAGACTGAGCCGCTTCCCTTTGGAATGATCAGACCGCTAGAGTCGCATTAACAACATGCTTTTAATCTACATACTGTGGGGGATAGCAACCCCTGACAGCCAATCATATCACGCAGCATCTCATCTCTTGGTGCTGAACGATTGGTGGTACAGGAATAGAAATGACCCGACGTACCAGATGGAACAATGGCTCATGGGAGGCACACTACCCCGCCTGCTCCTACATACCCCAAAAGAGCTTTGATGATTTCCGCCTGCACACATGTGGTTTTTGGAGTATAGAAGGAATTGCTGCGCAGAATGGGATGGTGGGGACGACTGACGAGAGAGACACCCTTCTGGCAGAGCGACCTTCTGCAAAAACAACAATTGATGGGCAGAATGCTGAACAATGTCATACATTCACCCCAGTACAGAGATCTGGGCCTAAATCCATCATTTTTTGCACTCCACACCGCCCCAGGTCAGACATGGCCATATGCAAATCAACCTTGACTCTGTGCCTCATGGGAACAGTCCAGCCCGAACTGCCAAGCCATGTGTTTCCTGGACCGGAATCAAGCATCCAAGGACCGGTTTCTGGTTATCAGCCGTCATCAGCCTGGATAGCTTGACTCCAGTGGTATGGAGAGCATGGGACTCACGTCTGAGCATACCCATCCCACTCGGGGGGACAAATGCAAAAACAACAATTGATGGACAGAATGCAGAACAATGTCATACATTCACCCCAGTACAGAGATCTGGGCCTAAATCCGTCGTTTTTTTGCACTCCACACCACCCCAGGTCAGACATGGCCATATGCAAATCAGCCTTGACCCTGTGCCTCATGGGAACAGTCCAGCCCGAACTGCCAAGCCATGTGTTTCCTGGACCGGAATCAAGCATCCAAGGACCGGTTTCTGGCTATCAGCCGTCATCAGCCTGGATAGCTTGACTCCAGTGGTATGGAGAGCATGGGACTCACGTCTGAGCATACCCATCCCACTCGGGGTGACAAATGCAAAAACAACATTTGATGAACAGAATGCAGAACAATGTCATACATTCACCCCCGTACAGAGATCTGGGCCTAAATCCATCGTTTTTTTTGCACTCCACACCACCCCAGGTCAGACATGGCCATATGCAAATCAGCCTTGACCCTGTGCCTCATGGGAACAGTCCAGCCTGAACTGCCAAGCCATGTGTTTCCTGGACCGGAATCAAGCATCCAAGGACCGGTTTCTGGCTATCAGCCGTCATCAGCCTGGATAGCTTGACTCCAGTGGTATGGAGAGCATGAGACTCACGTCTGAGCATACCCATCCCACTCGGGGTGACAAATGGAAAAACAACAATTGATGGACAGAATGCATAACAATGTCATACATTCACCCCAGTACAGAGATCTGGGCCAAAATCCATCGTTTTTTTGCACTCCACATCACCCCAGGTCAGACATGGCCATATGCAAATCAGCCTGGACCCTCTGCCTCATGGGAACAGTCCAGCCCGAACTGCCAAGCCATGTGTTTCCTGGACCGGAATCAAGCATCCAAGGACCGGTTTCTGGCTATCAGCCGTCATCAGCCTGGATAGCTTGACTCCAGTGGTATGGAGAGCATGGGACTCACGTCTGAGCATACCCATCCCACTCGGGGTGACAAATGCAAAAACAACAATTGATGGACAGAAGCAGAACAATGTCATACATTCACCCCAGTACAGAGATCTGGGCCTAAATCCATCGTTTTTTTGCACTCCACACCACCCCAGGTCAGACATGGCCATATGCAAATCAGCCTTGACCCTGTGCTTCATGGGAACAGTCCTGCCCGAACTGCCAAGCCATGTGATTCCTGGACGGGAATCAAGCATCCAAGGACCGGTTTCTGCCACAGGTGTCCACCCTGTCGAAGTTTCGGGACTGGGATGCCATAGGTATCTCTACCCTGGGAGGCGTAATGTGAGGTACCACCTTGAAGTCCTTCCAGGAGCTCAGGAAGGAATTTGTAATGCTGCATACACAATTCTACAAATACCTGCAATTACGGCATGCTCTAGACCGGTATATCGAGCACCTGGAATCTCTCCCAGAGTTTGACCTGATAGAGGCAAAGGTATTCATCGGCGACTTGGGGGACCACAAGACTGCAAAGATTTACCAAACCCTGGTGATGAATCTCTCTACGACCCTAAACTCACTTGGGGAGAGATGGCAGGCCGACCTTGGTCCCCTTGATAATGACGACTGGATGGAGCCGCAATTGCTACTCGTCTCCGACTTTTCCAGTTTAAATACTTACACCGCCCTTACTTTACCAGATCTAGGCTGTGGAGGGCAGGACTGATAGCTTCCACTATGTGTCTACAATGTGGCAGTGCAAAAGGCACGTTCATACACAACATTTGGGAACGCACTGCGCTTAGCAGATTTTGGAGGGGGGTTATGGCCTGCTTATTGGAGGTGCTGGGATGGGAAATACCCTCACCTTCTAAGCGCGCCCTACTACATGTCACCGAAGAAATTGGGGGAAACTTCTATAGAAAGCATTTGCTATTCTTGGGCCTTACCCCAGCTAAAAGAGATATAGCTAGGGCATGGGAGGATCCGGTCCCACCCAAACTGCGAGCTTAGAAGGCAGGTCTTGATTGGTGCATGGGTCAGGAGCAAACGATATTTAAAGCACGGGCTGCCTGCAGAAACACCCTAAAATCTGGAAATGATAGGCAGACTCTAGAGGTCTCATTTTGGAACCCCCTCCACCACAACCTACTGATGTGGAAGCCTTCTGAGAACAAACCACGGGGGAAAGTGATGATACAAAGGACTATGGGCCCGATGTAGGTAAAAGTCATTTACCGATTTTAAAATACCGAATCATACCGAATCGGTATTCTGAAATCGGTAATTGATATGTAGATAAAAAAATTCCTAAAAATACCGATTCGGTAACAATCGGTATCGTGTCCCTACACTTACCGATTGGGTATCTACCGAATCGGCATTGACCGATTCGGTATGTCCCGATTCGGTATTTCCCGATTCGGTAGATACCCAATCGGTAGATACCGAATCGGTAATGGCATCCCATAGGAAAGCATTGTCAAAACCGAATCGGTATTTCCCGAATCGGTATTTCCCGATTCGGTAAATACCGAATCGGTAAACACGTGATCGGCAAACAAGGAAGTGAAACTACTGAAAGCAGCCAATGAGGTGGAAGCACCCTCCCCCACCCTAGCAGGGAGTGGCTACCCATGCAGGTGCAACTCATCAGAACTTTCTGGAAAGGAAGTCAGAGCTGAACAGGGAGACTGAGCAGCAGAGAGAGTTTTGGGAGTACTGAGTACAGAATCAAAATGGCAAGCAGCTCAGAGAGCCAGAAGGCTGACAGGAAGAGAAAGGTCAAGTTCAGCAGCTTGGAGCTGAAAGTATTAGTGGAGGAGGTGGTGTTGGTACACAGGCAGCTGTATGGGAGGCTGTCCCTCAGTGTACCAGAGTCAACAAAGAGGAACCTGTGGAGTGCCATCAGCGAGAGGGTGAATGCAGTTGGTGTGACCCCCAGGACAATGGATGACCTCAAGAAGAGGTTCTATGACATCAGGAGCCTCACCAAGAGGAAACTGGCGGAGATCAGCAAGCAGGCAGGACTGACCGGTGGCGGCAGGAACCCCGCGCCCCCCCTCACGGAACTGGAGGAACTGGTATCGACAACTATCGAGAGGGAGAGTGTGGTCGGAGTCGGGGACCTGGACAGCTCAGCCAGAGCCAAAGCTAAAGGTAAGAAGCATGCACAGCATGACACACCCTACCAGACACCTCCCCATTGGCCCCCGTGTACAGCCAAACCCCAGTCCAGTACTGCTAGCAATTTAAATGTGCAAAGCATGATGTGAAATGTAGCCAGCTAATGTAGGAACTTTTCACTTTGCACATGACACAGCAATGCACCTTAAGAAATAATCTGAGTAATGAACTTCACATGTGCAATGCATTCATTGTAGTGACAGTAAGACATTTCCACTCAGTTGACAAAATCTACTTTATTCCTAGGGCCACCATCAGGTAGTGGAGCAGCAGCTGCACAGGCCTCAGCACCAGCACCAGCAGACAGTGTGGTGGCAGGGCCAAGCAGCATGCCTGAGTCGCAGGAGGTGGAGGACAGCAGCGAGACTGCAATTGAGGATGACTCTGGACATTCCCTCTTGTTTCCCCACTCCCCCCAATTGTCCCAATCCCCAACACTCCAGTTCTCCCCTGAGAACTCACCCACACGATCCCAGCCAGCACCTGCCACAGCCACAGCCAGGAGGAAATATGTGGCCCCATTGTCCTTCATGGAGGGAGATGCGGGTCAGGCACCAGATCCCACACCAGTCACACCTGTGGCACAGCAGCCCATACAGCAGACCAGCACCGAACGCCGCCGTCCACGCACTTCCAGCAGTGGCAGTGCTATACCATCACGGGAGCCCAGCGTCTTCCAGGGGCTAGAGGGGAGCATGGTCCGGATACAGCGGATGCAGGCCAAATACATCCTTGCCTGTCACCGCCAACTCCGACAGCACAACCTGCAGATGGGGGAGTTAACAAAGGGGATTGTTGACTTAGTTGCAACCACCCGGGAAATAGGCACAGGTATGGGCAGAATGACAACTGCCATGACACAGCTGTGTGCAAAGTTGGACCAACATGAACACATACGGCGCAGGGATGCCCGAGTACAGAACCGGGCAATCAACAGGCTTGCGGCATCAACAGCCCTGCTATGCCGCCGTGGGGCAAATATGGAGGAGTGCCTCACTAATAACACTGCTGAGGTGACCAGGGGCATGGCCCGCATCACCAGTGCCATGGAGGCACTAATTATTTCAAACACTGTCGTGAATCCTGCCCTGGACGTGGCAGAGGCTGGGGACAGCAGCAGCCGCAGCAGTCCTGCCAGCACACTGTCAGAGCCGCGCCGGAGCACCAGGCGCTCGGCAGAGGCAGCCGGACACGCTGAAGGGGGGGAGGCGCATCCCAGTGGGTCAGCCAAGCGCAGCAAGAAATAAGACTGCCAGTGTGGGTGATGCAACCACGCACAGTTCCTGACCACCTATTGTTTTCTTCTTGTTCAATTGTTGCACATCAGTGCTGTCACGTTGTTCCTACATTAAAACATAGCATTTCTTCACTTTCACAACATGTTTGTGCATCTGTACTCACTCAGAAATAGTTGTCTGTTATCTCCTCACGTCTGTACCTCCCATCACTTGGTGTAGAGACTCCTGCAGGTTGTGTTAGTGGCACAGCTGTGTCATCGTCAGGGTCCTCGTAGTCAGACAACTCTACCTCTGTGCCCTTCTTGACCGCAAGGTTGTGCAACATTGCACAGACAGCAATCATCTTGCAGCAGGTGATGGGGGTATATTGTCTAGCACCTCCGCTCTTGTGCAGGCATCTGAACCTGCTTTTCCAGATGCCGAAGGTCCGTTCTACTACATTCCTTGTGCTTTTGTGTGCACGGTTATACCTCCTTTGGCTGGGTGTTGAGGGGTTGAGGTAGGGGGTGAGTATGAATGAGCGGAGGGCATATGCACTGTCGCCTAGAAGGAAAAGGGGTAACATTACTCACATGCATACATGTACTTCACACAGCTATGTGGGTCATGGGGGTCTGACACTGTGTCTTACCTAGGAGGTATCCTTCACCGAATTCCCCTGCCGTCAGCCGTGCATAAATTCCGCTATTTTGAAAGATGTAGGAGTCATGGGTACTCCCTGGGAATTTTGCTACCACGTCAGTGATGACACACTTGGCATTACAAATCACCTGCACATTTATGGTGTGCGTTGACTTCCGATTACGGTATATATATTCTGTGTCAGCAGGGGGACAAATCGGAATGTGTGTGCCATCTATGCAGCCAATGATGTGGGGGAATCTTGCCATCTGATAGAAGTCTGCTTTTGTCTGTACCAGTTCTGCATGGGTTGAAGGGAAGGAAATGTAGTGGTCCATCCTTTGTATCATGGCGTCTAGGAACTTATGGAAGAACCGAGACAGGCAGCTCTGGCTCACCCCTCCTACTGTAGCTACTGCACTTTGAAAGCTGCCAGACGCAAGCAGGTGTAGGCTGCATAGCACCTGCACGTGCACTGGGATTGCGTGTGCCCTTGGGGTGGGGTGCTGCAACAGGGGTTTGAGGTCCCTAATGAGCTCCAATATGGTCTCTGGGTCCAGCCTGTACCTCTGTAGGATCTCTGCATCTGTCTGCATGAACAGGGTGATCCGCTGTCTATACACCTGCTCCTGTCTCAGCCATTCCCTCTCTCCTTCCTGCTGTAGCCGTAGCCGTCTTGCTATGACATAAAAAGCTGCCATGGTGCAAGCAGCAATGCATTTTGGGTCCTTTTTTATAGGTTGCACCTGGTTACCACCTGATTCCAATCCATGGTAAATACCGATTTTTAAATACCGAATTTGACGCTAAATCGGTATTTCAGAGCTTTCCTACATCTCACTCTTCAGTTTTTCACACAGAATCGGTTTTATACCGAATCGGTAAAATTGCCGATTCGATAAATTTACCGATCGGTATTTTTTTCCGGATTCTGAGTTTTTCCGATTCGGTATTATACCGATTCGGAGAATTTTCCGATTCCATGATTTTTACCGATTCGGTTTGTTACCGAAACGGTATATTTGCAGATTCGGGGATATTTCCGATTCGGTATTCTACCGAAACGGTAACCTTACCGAATCGGAATTTTAACCGAATCGGGCGGTTTTCTGACTGCTACATCCCGAGGGCTCGATACCGCTCGGTAACGGCCGAAAATACCGATTTTCGGCCGTTACCGACCGACCTACATCGGGCCCTATGTTACATGTGAATTGGCTTGATGGGTATGATACATGGACTATTGCACAGTACATGGCACACTTGGTTGTAAAGTTATGGGCTGATATTCACAGGCCCGAAATGTTTATTTTTCCGTATTGTAAATGTCACATAGAAGTCACCAGCCTGAATGCTTTCATACAGTTCAGTTTTTATTGTACTCCTGTCAGAAATGTGGCTATTTTATCTGCAAACTTAATAAAAATGTGTTTTGAAAAAAAAGAACTAGCTCCGAGGTATGAAGTAGACTTGTCTCGAACAAAAATGTTACAGAGAAATCATAAGCTTAACTACAGTGACCAAGAGCTAGAGGAAAAGAGAGTGACAGTATTGAAAACACATATCAGAGAGTTTGTTATAGGAATAAGGTCCTGGAGTATGCTGAAAAAGAGGGAGGAAAGGTAGTCTAAGAAGAAGAGTACAAGAAGGCTGACAGGAGAAACACCACCTTCAGGAGGAGGAATGTCGGGAGTTGAGGCATATCCGTTACGGGAGGTGCCTAACGGAGGGTATGTGCATGTTCCATGGAGTGAAGTGACGTTGTTCCATTCACAAATGGTTTCCCCAGGTTGAGAGAAAAACCTGATGAATGGTACAAGCAAGTTGATCATTTTGTTAAGATCTCAAAGCTGTTGTGGATTGACTTTAATACTCTGTTCGAAATTGTGGTCCCTAGTGATCTATGGTCTGGCTATAAATTTCTATTGAGTAGCCTGCTGCTGAGCCAGAGAGGGATCATGGTCCTTCGCCCTTGGTCATGAAAAAGTATGATCAGGTGATCACATGGTTGCAGTCCAAAATAGCCCCTCAAGACATCTAGTGGGTTAAAACAGATCGAAACACCCAGGAGCCAAAAGAGCCAGTACATAACTATTTTGAAAGGCTCTTGCAAGCCTTTAAGCAGTACAGTGGGTTGGACACACTCGACCCTAAAGGCATGGGCCAATTCATCTCAAAATTCGTGACAGGACTGAGACCGGAAATCAGCCTCATGATCCAGCAATATCTGATCTGCTGGCAAAATAAGTCCTTGGATGAAATTCTACGGTATGCCAGGTATTGCAGTGATGAGGTGGATTCCAAACATAGGAGAATAGAGAAAAAGCTTATTTTGGTTCAAATGCAAAATACACAGAAGGGAGAACAGGTACAGGCAACCGGAGGTGCAGTAGTTTGCAATCAAGGGAATGTCCGTGGAGGTGTTCAGGTTGTATCAGTTGCAGGTCTGGCGGGACAGAGAAGAGGAAAGGTGTCCCCATAGATCCTAAACCAGGGATTGATGTTGCTATGCTGAAAAAGACAACTGCCTATCATTTTTGTCACAAGATCGGGCATTGGAAGTGCAAGTGCCGCTTAAATCTGGCTAATCAGGTGCAGGAGGGAGAACTCGTGCAGGTGACCGATCTGGTAAATCAGTTACTGACAGTAACAAGGGCAAGATCCCTTAATACGGGGAGGGGAATCAGAACCAGTTAGTGCAAGTGCCCCAACCTCCAAGAATTTTGCAGGGCAATCAAACCTACCATCAGATGCCCTTAATGGAAGCGCTGGATGAATTTGATCATGACCCGTCCTTATGACGGTGCCTGAGGGGGGAGGAAGACTGTACACTTGCGCAGTCTTAGAAGTAGACCAGAGTGGACCATATTTAGAAGCTGACATAGATGTCCTTCCCATTACATTCTTGATTGATACTGGTGCTCCCGTTCTACGGTGAGATCTGCAGTAGTCCCAAACCAACCCCTCTCTGGAAAATTGATCCAAGTTGTAGGAGTTACTAACAAAAGAATGACCAACCCTGTGATGGAAGAGGTACCAGTGAAAATCAGAACCTTTCGGGATCATCACCAGTTCATAGTATGTGATTCGAGACCAGCCTATTTGTTAGGGCGTGATCTCTTATGTTTATTGAATTGCACCATCGATTGCACTGCAAAGGGAATTGAATTGCAGACTAATGATGAAGATATTGACTTCAAGTTGGCAAATCAAAATCAGTACACAACTATGTTTCCTTTACTGACAGTGGAAGATATGCCGCTGGACTTGAGAGACACCGTCTCTCCAGTGGTATGGGACTCCACACGAGAGGAAATCGGACTGATTTCAAGAGGCAAGCCTCTCTGTATACAGATCAAGCCTAATGCAGAATTCCAGAGAACATCTCAATACAACCTGACCCCGGAAATAGTGGCAGGGATTACACCTATAATTGAGTCCATGATCGCACAGGGCATACTTAAGAAGCTCACAGGGAGTCCGTGCAATTCGCCCATAGTGGGATTGAGAAACTGAGCGGAAAGTACAGCATAGCTCAGGAGCTTAGAAAGGTAAATAACATTGTGATTCCGTGTTGTACTGTGGTACCGAATCCATCTGTGTGCCTATTCCAGATTCCATGTGAAGCTGTTTGGTTCAAAGTGATTGACCTGTGTCAGCCATTGTTCTCCATTCGACTTCATGAGGAAAGACAATTTTTATTTAGTTTCCATCTGGAAAATTGTGTCTTAACATGGTGTTGTATCCCTCAATGGTTTACTGAAAGTCCACCCATCTTCAGTCAGGTTTTGAAGAAGATATTGCCCCAAAACTCAGTTCTAACTCAGTACCCTGATGATCTTCTCATCGCATCTGAAACATGGGAAGCTTGTAGGGACGATACTATTGCTTTACTGAATCATCTGGCCGACAATGGGCATAAAGTGTCTCTGAGCAAACTTCAGTACTGTCTGACTGAAGTTCAATATTTGGGTCATCGAAATGAGAGAGGCAAGAGGAAGGTGTCACCAGAACGAGTGGAGGTGATCATGAAAATGAATCCACCTGCTACCCAGAAAGAGGTCAGGATGTTTTTAGGAATGGTTGGCTACTGCTGACAAAGGATTCTGAATTTCTCCTTGATGGCAAAGCCTTTGCAGATGCTAACCAACAAGGATGTGAGTGATCCGGTACCTTAGGATAACAGCTGTTGCTTTCTTGGAGCTGAGAGAGTGCCTGTGTCATGCTCCAGCTTTAGGAACGCCTGATTACAGCAAAGCATTTTCTCTGTTTTGTCATGAAAGGCAGGGTTGTGCTCTTTCTGTACTCACCCAGATACATGGAGGTGCCCATAGACCAGTGTGCCTATTTATCAGCTATATCAAATCCTGTGGCTTCAGCGTTGACCCGATGTTTCAAATCCGTTGATGCAATAGATGTCAGTATTGAACAATATGAAAGCATTGTGATGGGTCATCCCCTTACTGTACACATAGAGAACTCAATTGAACTTCTGATGAGAAGGACTTAAACACAGCATTTGACTAATAACAGGCTAATAATAGTCAAATGCTGTGTTTTAGTGGGATTGGGTGGAGGAAAATCATCTGAGGGCAGGGGTGCTGTCCAAACTCCTGAAAAGGAAATAATAGAGTAGCTGAGTAACCAGTATGAGATACTTTTTAGGCAGATCCGGGAAACACTGGGCCAATTGAACAAGGAAAGTATTGTCATGGAAAAAAGGAGGAAAAAGGCGGGCCCCTGTGGCAGACTGATATAACCAGGAATGTAGAAAAGCAAAGGTGGGCTCTTACATGCAGTAAAATCCAAGATTCGCCCTGATATGTTGGTGTTTAGAGCTAGATACAGGTAGGCATTATATGCCAAGAAACAATGGGAATGCTCCTTATGGTTCTTTCAACATAGTACACTGTTAGCCAAAGATAATAAGTCCTTTTGGAGGAAAGCAGCCCACTGTCTGAATGGACCAAAGTCTGCTTTGGAGTTTACAGTCCAGCCGGAAAAGTGGATGTCCCACTTTGGGGTCTATATGCTGTAGGGAAAATGGAGGAGGAGAAGCTAGTAGGCATGAGAGAGAAAGTTCCATCTGGCACTGTGAAAGCCCTAGAACTATCTCTTGAAGAAACCCAAGTAACCATTAGCTCCTGTATCCCAGCTAGAGCGCTTGGCCCGATCGAATTCCCAATTACCTATACAGAGAGGATTTACATGTCTGGCCCCATATATTAATATGTTAACCAATACTATTCTTTAAGGTATGGAAATTCCTAGTTCCTGGAACTTAGTTGAGATCATACCTATTTAGAAGAAAGGAGATAGGGCAAACCCGATCAGCTGTAGACCTATTAGTCTAATTGACTCTTTGCAGATAATGTTCTTCTGTCAGCAGCTATTGGCCGGTATTCAGGATTGGTTCCTAAAAAAAAAACTCTGATTTTTAAAAAATTTTTTAAAGAACCTTTATTGTGTCAGCAAGGAAATACAAACATGGGCCTACAACCACTCTGGCCGGCCGCTATTCAAATCGAAAATAGAACCACACATTATAGAAAAATACAGCGGCGCGGAAATCAAGGTCTGATGAGCATCCACGATATAACATAAGAGGAAATGCACGATGTGAAAATAAGGATCAAAGAAGGTTCATTTTAAAATAAAGGAAAATAAGATTAAACTCAATGTCGTACAATCATACACGCTCCTACAATAGTAATCAAAAAGCAGAAAACCCGCCAGCAGTGCACATGCATACGAAGTAATGGGAGTAGGGCATTTGAGTCAGGACAGTTGTAAAAAACACATACAGTTTGTTGCAAGCTATGCCCCAGCCCACAAAGCAAAACACACTATAGGAAACATAGAAGACGACGACATCGAAAAGAGAAGGACAAAGGGCCATAAAGACAAAGAAAGGACAAAATAACAATCCCATCCGGCCCCTTCCCACCACCGCATGCAATAATCATCTGACAGCAATGATAAAAAGGACTACCAAAAAGAGTAACCACTTACATCACAATCAATTATAACCCCGCTGAGTGTCCCTTAAATCACCATCAACCAACAATGAGTCCCACCATGTCCCAAACGGTCTCACCCCTGGCCTCTTCTATCCATAGCACCAACGTACGTCTCGGTCTCAATCGGCCTACAAAATAGAATTAAGGGTCCAAATGTTCCAGGAGGATCTGGAAGTGTCGTTGCTCCATGGGATGTTAACCACCAGAACCCCGCCGAAGATGCATGGCGGAAATCTGCCTGTGTCAATATCAACACCGATAACAACCTCCAATCCGAACATAGTTTGCCAGCCATGGAAAAAGAATCACACAATGCGGCAAGCGATGAAACACCGCCGATGCAGCCCAAAACACAGATCGATGTCGTTCCGTCACTCGCCGAGCAGACAATGGCCCCGATGAGTCAATCACACGTGCAACCGGTGTACCCACAGTAATCACATGAACCAAGTCTATCAGCGGCTCTACGGACGTAAACGTAGCGGAGGCATTCGTCAGTGGCACAGAGGCGGGCAGATCGGCGCCTACACAAGATTAAACCAAGTCGACGTGGAGCGGTGGAACAACAATGGCGGCCATCCTTCTTCCCAGTTCCCGGGCCTCTCGGATCAGGGACATTTGCAGGGTTGTTAAAGCAGCCAGTACATCTCTGGACGTGGGCCCTTCCTCACGTTTCCGGCCCCCGGGACTCTCTTGTACAGCGGTTTCTCTGCCCGGATGGGGGGCGCGGAAAAGGGCGCCATCCGCCTTTCCAGCCATGACGGCCTCCTCCTTACCCATCTCACCGCAGGACCGGGCCCTACACCAGGACGCAACAGGATTCATAGGAGGACCCCAAAAATCAAGGCAGGCATCTCAACGGAGGGTCACCAAAGGGCTAAACAAAGTCTCTGCCGCTCCCCGCGAGTCACCCGTCCGTCCCGGGAGAAGTTATTAATGCCCTGGCATCACACCGAGGGGGGGCCGAGGATCATGGTTCCCACCGGTCCTGCTGTAGCGCACCTCCCGCAGGGCAATCTGCTATTTGGAGTAGGTCGGCACTGTCGCCTTTGGCTAGCGGATCTCAGGTTCCCACCGACCGGCTCCCCACCGCAGCCAGAGGTCGCTGTTGTTGCAGTCGCGGCCGGATACTCTCCTCACTCGAGATCGCGGCTCCGGCACAGTGAAGGCCGCCAAACAGTCGGGGACAGAACTTCGGGTCTATTGCACGGAGATGCCTCAGGAGCAGACGGTAAGTGAACGGTAACTTTCGCCAACTTCAGATATGCAATTATTGCGCAGGATAATCGCCAGGATATACGTGCGGGTGAGAGGGCTCACGGAGCCGAGCGTTTACGCAGCCATCCCGGTCGCCATCTTGGCTCCTCCCCCCTCTGTCTGATTTTTAGGCGGGATTTCGTGACAATATCAGTACCCTGGACAAGGTCTTCCGCTTTCTCTGCATTTATTGGAGAGAAGTTGTCATCAAAGGGGGGTAGCTATATGTAGTTTTTGTGGATCTGCGCACAGCCTTTGACCTGGCTGTCAGAGCTAAACTCTAGAGGGTGGTGGCAGAGCTGGGACTCTCTCAAAATCTGCTTGATATTCTAATTAGTCTGTACTCAGCAATTAAAGCCCAAGTTAGGTGAGGGGAGGATGGTCAATTAACTGAGCCTTTTATGATAAATCGTGGGGTGAGACAGGGATGAGTTTTAGCTCCCACCCTGTTCTCGCTTTTTATTAACGGATTAACAGGGTAGTAGGCTTTCTCAATAGGGAGGGGTGCAAGTCCCCAAAAGTCAGGGAGAGAAGAGTGCCCACACTTCTCTTCGCTGACAACACATTATTAATATAAAAGTCCCCACAAGGGTTCCAACAATTATTACAATATTTTAAACCTGATTGTAATGAGCGTGTTCTGGATCGCAATGAACAAAAATTAAGTACATGATATTTGCTAAGGGGACTTCGAAGCTATTCAAGAGACGTATGCATGTAGGGGATGGTACAATAGAACTAGTCTCTGTCTTTAATTATTTGGGAGCAGTCTAACTCCAAATCTATGCTGGGTACCCTATATAGAGAAAACACAGTTGTCCTTCATTCAGCAGACTGCCCACATACGCAAGATCCATAAAAACACGGTGTCTAGGAAAGCGTCTCCAGCATTAGAAATATATAACATCAAAGCCTAAGGAAGAGTTTTATATGGAGCAGAATTGTGTGGGAGTGGAAACACTGCTTGTCTTACTGTCACCGAGCATCACTTTTAAAAAAAAATATATATTTTATAAAACCTTTATTACTTGTCACACAAGTATCACAGCTTTGAGCCTACAACCCCGAGGCCGGCAGCATTCAATACACATTCAATACACTTATTTCTTCTCTTAATTACACAGCCCTGTAGCCGACAACCCAGGGGTCCGGCGACGTGTCAGGAATGTAAATGCTGATGTCAACACCTTGTGTGAAGCAGATTCTAATATCAAATAGCTATTTCACTATTCAGCCTTCAATCATTAATACCATAACTGCCCCTATCCCACCCTGCCCTATCGCCCATACAATTTTCCAGCATTTCTTAGTAGATCGGTTAATGGAACTGAATCAGACCAGGTGTTCACAGTGTTATTCAAAATATATCCCTATGCATTCAAGAATATGTGTGGCCATCCATTCAAGTCAAGCACCACCTAGTTTGTTTATGCAACTTACAATCAATAACAGTTCTTTACGTATCATGGCAATTCGTACATAGTTAGAGACCCCCTGACCCAACCAGGCCATGAAAGGTTCCCATATATTAGCCGGCCTAGATCTACTGGGTAAGAGGTCCCAATAATTTGACAATTAATCCTTACAATAGGGGGGCGTGGCCTGGCGGCGACTAGGATGGCCGCATAGACCTGCGGCGCTCCAGAGGCGAACCCGAGAACCCCCAAAATCCGCTCATTATCCGGCAGTCAGACGGCATCCAGTGCCGGCGTAAGGGAGATCTGCCCTTCCGACGCCTGCCACTGCTTTCCCGGGCCTGATCTGACCCCGGGAGGCGGAGAAAAAAGGACGGACCTGTGCGGCCTAGGCGGGAGAGGCCCGCCTTTGAAGCACCGGCCTCGAGTAGACACCTGGCCGTGGCGAGTAGGTGAGGTGGCGGACTTTACCATTCCCGGCCCCGGGGGACTCCTGCTTGTGGCGAGGGGAGGCCTCCTCCTCCCTTCCTGAATCGGAGGAATCGGACATGGGCTCCCCCTCCCCGCCCCTTTTCTATCCACCGGGGGAGCGGGGAAGTGGCATACAGGCCCGCACAGCCGGCGCGAAAACAGTGGTGGAGCGATAGGGCCTCACGCGTGGGGAGCCGTGCCCGCACCATCTGAGGTCCCCGTGTTGTCCCGTGGGGAGAGACCACCAAGAAACACTTACCTCAG